>NC_138051.1:45857119-46299619 GCF_964194185.1 Rhinolophus hipposideros | reverse complement strand
TATTCCATATTATCCAAAGCACCCTTCTGTATATTATATAATTTGATATTCCACTTCCATGCAAGGAGTAGATTAGTAGTATTCACACATGTACTCACTTGGTAGACAAATTCTTGGGCTGAGGGTGGAGGAATCTGCCTTACACCCAGAATCAGAAAGTGTGTACTGAAGATTTTATGACTTACCTGGAATAAATGTTTACTTCTAAGTGAACATGTGTCAGAGTGCCTTTATATAATGCAGCTTAATGTGACAAGCCTCTTTTTCCAGAGAACAGGGAACTTATTTTATGTGCCTGGAACTTAAACTTTTAAAATGTGACAACAGATTTGCACATTTGGAAATCTATGTGAATCTCTGCAGAGAAGATTGCAAATATGTATCCTTGGCATTCCCTGGGCACACATTTGGCCGCACTACTTCAGACTAAAGCAAGGGCCCATCCTGAGGGAAAGGGAGGATGCAGTAGGGCCAGGGGCAAGGAAGCATTGCACCTCCTCCACGGACAACTCCCAGGAGTCAATTGGTCTTTTCCAATCTATACCACATGGAACAGTATACTTATATGTGCTAGTTTACAAGGCACTGAACTCCCCTTGTCATATCTAGGCAAGTTGAAAAGATCAGAATTTTAGCCCGTGATACGTCTTGTTATCTACGTTTCTATATCTTCTACTGTAAAGGAAGATAATAAGGTTTAAAAGCACCTTTTAAATTACAAAGTATTATATGAAAATTAATGTATTGTCATAACAGACAGTGCATTTGTACCTGAAATAAAGGAACTGCAATTATCTTCTAGGGGTAATAGACATTGAATCCCTGGCCAAATTCTGCCCCAACAATTCTGATCATATTCACTTAAAGAAAGAAGAACCTAGTATTTCTATTTTGAGTTTACACTTTTCTTTCATGGCTTCAGGGGATTCAAACAAGGAATTTCTACCATGGTCTGTCTCTTAGACTCTATGAAGATGGAAGTATATGCAGCCTCAGGCAGATTATCTTCTTGTTTGGAAAGAAGCTAAGAAAAATGAGTGGGGTGGTTATGCACAAAGGGCTGGAAAGTTTCTGACAGTATATTGTTGCCGAGCTGCTGGCCAACCCATTAATCGTGAGCCCTTTGAACCAGAGTGACCAATGAACACAAAAGCCCTAAGAAAAATCCCATAAAATCAGTTTCCCCACTGGCTGAAAATTGAGTCCATCATCTGTGTTTTTTTTCTTCAGGAGCAGAAACTCACTATCATTTAGGTCTGATTTTTCTATTTGTGGGTTGCAAGTCATACTCTAGGGAATAGATGGAGCAGAAACGGGCCGGCTCTATGCAGAGGTGGAAAAATTTATTTCCCTTCTCACTTATCCCTTAGGCTCTGAAAAGGGAAGAGTATTGGTAGCTTCCGCAGGCAACCAATAGTTGCCTTTTTCAGATCCCAAGGGATATGTGGGAAAGGAAGTAAATGAGATGACTGCTTTTCAGCTCATGTACTTCCCAACAAGGAGAACGCTAGCAACACTCTGAAGGAGTAGCCTTTTTCCTCCGCTGCACTGCTCTTCTGTCTTGACATAGGCCTTCCCAGCAGAGCTTTGCTAGATGGGGTTAATAATCAAGCACTTGGGCATTGCTCCTTACCTCCCACTGATTTCCCCTGGCTCCTCTAATATGGACAGAATTAGTCAGAATGATTTATCTAATACTCAGGAAGGTATTTCACCCTCCTGTACAGATAATTACGGGGAAGCCAAACATGAATTCAACATTTATAACCTTTTTTAAGCAGCTACAACATTCTAAGTAAATGTAAAAAGGACATGTTCTGCTTGGTTATGTTTTTTCCAGTTATGTTTTGAATCTC
This sequence comes from Rhinolophus hipposideros, assembly GCF_964194185.1. Classification (NCBI taxonomy): domain Eukaryota; kingdom Metazoa; phylum Chordata; class Mammalia; order Chiroptera; family Rhinolophidae; genus Rhinolophus; species Rhinolophus hipposideros. Next base: position 46,297,763 of record NC_138051.1, on the reverse strand, counting down.
TAGCATTTAACATGACACTTGATATTCATTTGTTGAATACATTTTAATTAAAATCTTAATATGGGCCAGAACTGGAGAGTGATGAATAGTGTAGCCATGGTCACTAATTGCACAGAGCTTATTGTCTAGTTCGTAGTCTGACATATAGTAATTGCTCAATGAATATTTGTTTGGTGAATGCACACAGGAGCCTGAAAGCACTACTTCATAAAAGAAAATTCAAAAAATCCTGAATCACGCATGCTGCAGAAAACACTGAAGGAGAATCAATGGGCTCTATAGCACAAGCCTATTTGGAGGTTTACTAAAGGCGTGGGAAAGCACCCTGTGGAAGTTAGGTTCCCTTGTCCTCCCGTCTGGGATGTGTCTGCATGCCTCTGAGCTCTAGTCACCTTGATGGTACCCAATACTCTGGTTCCAGGATTTCCAGGGTATGAGAGGAGACCAGAAATTCATCCATAAATCATTTATCTCTAAGAATCTTCTCTACAATCACAAGTAGACTTAAAATGACTCCTAGGGACAACCTAGAGCCATCAGGACTAGCACTTGGTAGTTCAGAACCCATTTGGGATGGTAACAAAATGTTGAATAATTTAAAATCAGTTGCTCAAGTTAGTGGTCAGATCACAAATAGACATGTGCCTCTGCCTGTATGTACAACTAGTTTGACCAAAACATTCAGTCAAACAGATATTAGACTGTTTTTTTTATTTTATTAAATCAAAAGGTCAGTTCAGTCAAAGTGGTTGAATCCGTTTTGTGTGCAGCTATGCCCAGTGTCTATTTCTAATCCAAATAATTTAGGTTAAAAAGTCAAATTCAAGAATAAAAAAACAAATTCCCTGAGTAGGAGATGTAATACGAAATGTGTCAAAATATAAAGCATCTCCCCTACCCTATTACATGCACAACACACTTCTGAAATCTCCTCAGGCTATAATATCCTATAAAAGTCAAATTTAATTGGTAGTTATTTTCTTGCAGAGAGAATCAGCATCATTCTCTTGTGGCCATGGCAGAATAAGGACATATAAGAAAATCTGTAGTCACTTCTAAGCACTGGTCCTCAGAATGGAAAACATGCTCTCTTCCTCAATGCCTAGGTACAATAGTTTATTTATTCACTCGTGTATTCTTTGATTTGTTCATTCATTCATTTATCAACTCTTGCAATGAATTCATGAGCATCCAGACACGGGCTATAATGTCTCTGTTCTCGTGAGGTTTTCAGGTTAGTTTAGGAGAAAGAGATAAATCATAAGTCATCACACTTAGAAATGTAAAATTACAAACTGCATTAAATGCCATGAAGGAAGAGAACAACGTTTCCATTAGCTCATGTATGCTGGATAAACCTAGAAAAGCAGATAAGAACCAGTCCATGCAGGACTGTGGAAGCCATGTTAAAGATTTTGGTTTTTATCCAAAGAGAAATGGGAATCCATTAATGGGTTTTATGCAAAAGAGTGACATGCTCATATTTGCATGTTGGTAAGATCACTCTGGCTGCTACATGAAGAATGAGTTGGAGAGGGGCAGAGTGGATGCTGGAAGATCTATTAGAAGATTTTGCTGTGTTCAAGTGAGACATGATTGGAGCTTGGAAAAAGATGGTGGTGATTAGAGATAGAGAAAAAAATTGAGCGATACAGGAGAGAAAATTGATGTGACTGGAGGAATAGAATTTGAGAGGTAAGAAAAGAGAGAAATAGTGTAATTCCTAGATCTCTGTCTTGAAAAATTGGGTGAGTGGTAGTGCCTTTCCTAGAGAAGGAACACACCACGAAGCTAAATTGTAAGGTGTACAGAGATTAATCTTGGACGTGTTACGTTTGAGGTGCTTCTGAGACTTCCAAGACAAGATGTCAAGTAAGTAGACAGAATATATATACTGGGGGTGCCAAAAAATTTGTACACAAGTGGACATTTTGGTCAATGTTGCTCAAGCAGTAGTTTGCCGTAATCAGAAGTGTCTGGACGCTGATGGTGACCACTCTGAGCATCTCTTGTAATTGCAGAAGTCAAATATGACTTGTATTCGTCTTTTGTTATCAGTATATATTGAGTATTATGATTTTAATACAGTTTTCCTTTCTTAAAATGTGTATACATTTTTTGGCACTATATATATCACTAAATATATATTTATATATGTATATAAAATCTGTCTATAGCTCAGAAAAGTCTGTATTAGTGATATGAGACATCAGGATATCGATGGTAACTGAAACTCTGAAAAGGTTAGAATGACCTAGGGGGAAAGGCTATAGCTAGAAAGAGAACACTGGAAAGGGAATAATAGATATTTCACCTTTGAGAAGAGGGTATTTTGATTTAATTATTTGATTTAATTTGATTTAATTATTTGAGAATTATGATTTTTGTTTGTCAAAATAAGATCTTGTAAAATAAATTGGAATGTTAAAATGAATTCAGTAACATAAAATATAGACAGTAAATCAAAAATATTTTTTCCAAAGCATCAGTAAAGGAAACTTTAAAGAGAAAATAAAATCTGGACTTCTGGGGAGCTGGGGCTTTGCATATTATCAATAAATTTGGACTTTATATTCATTTTGGACCTGACTAGTAAAGGATTATGAGTGTACAAGAGATATTTTTTTAAATATAGGACTTTCTTCTAACCCATAATGGGAAACTCCAAATTAGAAAAAATAGGTAGCAAAAGTTCTTTTTCCTCATTTACCTTGAAATTTATGATCCAGTCCACTCTTAGTGGAATCATAATCATCAATCAGTCTTCGATTCTTGGTTGAATCAACATCTTCCACATTCAATTTATTATCATATGGGGAGCTTCTTATGGATTGCCTTTCTTTCTCAATTTTTTCCTTCTCTGTTATTGCCTTTAGCAGTTTCAAGTTATCAACAAAGGAATGATTGCTTTTACCTGGCTTGTTTTCTGGAAGAAAGGCCCCCAAACCCCACAACATCTATTTTAGTTAAGATTCTCATAACGCACATTATTTAAATTAACATCAGTATAGTTTCTTTTTACCTGGAGGATATGGTTTTTTAATCCTGTCTGCTTCTGCTTCAGCAATCTGTGAAACAAATAGGAAATATATCTGGTTTTAAATAGTTGCTCCACCACTTACCAAATATGACAGCTAAATGATTTAATCTCCATGGGATTTAGTTTTCTTGCTTGTAAAATGTAGATAATAATTTCTATCTCAAAGCATGTCATAAGGATTAAATGAGATAAAATAAAGGGCAGATGATCTGTAAATATTAATTCCTGTCTCCTGTCATATTGATGAAAGGTAAATCTCTGATAAATTAAGTAATCTTCAAATAGAATGGATGTAATGTGGAGCTTACTGGGTTATTATGCAGTCAGCTCTATGTATTATACAGAACTTTCTATATAACTGTCAAGACATAGATATTACCAAAATCATATTTCCCATTCTAATTTCTGTCAATTTATTATTAATCTCCTAAAGTTTGTGAATTCAAAATGGCTAAAATGTCATAGCATAATTATATTAAGTTATAATAACTAAAATAAAATAGCATTTATAGTTTTATTTTTGACCCACCTGTTCATTCAGAGGTCTTTCTGCACTTAATTCTCTATTATGTAGGGGTTTGTCTAGAATAAAAACACATGTATAAATTTAATTGTACATTGGAAAGACACAATATATCTCTTATTAAATAAAATCTTCATAAAAGAAAAACAATTATTAGGAGAAATATTGTTGGATGAGTGTGAAACAAATACATATATGTGTATATATATATATATATATATATATATATATATATATATACACACACACACAAAGAGTATACATAATAATGATTATAATCTTGGCTTGCTTATTATCTTGCTGTATTTCCTGAGTTAATAGAATTACACTTTTTTTTTCCTGACTACAAATCTAATACATAGCTCTAACACTTGGTCTATCAGCTGTTTTCACCTAGACAGAGTATAATTTGGATTAGTATTAGCACATTAAAAACTCTTTTGTCACATACTGCACATTTTATGAATAGAGTATTTTAGAAAGATTTTAAGACAACAAGAAAAAACAAACCACACAGCCAAACCTCTTTATTAGGCGGAAAAGCCACCCCCTCCTAATTTCAAAATAAGATCTTTCAAAACAACCTAGGTTATCGCTCTATCATGTTACAAGTCAGGGGGGCGGGAATCTGTCTCTAAATTCGAACTGATTTCTCTGTTCGAGAATGGACATGGATATGATCTGATTAGAAAATCAGGCAAGGTGATTTACAGCTCATGGATTATGCCAAGCTTTACCTTTTTGCGGCGAAATAAAAGGAGGGCTGGAAGGAAAGTGTCCACGTACCTTGGCTGCCTCCCGGTTTGGGGAAAGCTTGAATTGAACTGCTGTGAAGCACCAACACTAGAATCCAAGTGCCGGTCCAAAGGAACCCCATTCTTCCACTCTTGGCTTCAGAAACAGGCTGGCTCTGGCTCCGGGAGCTGTGGCTTTTGTTATGAATGAAAGAGAGGAGCAAAAACAGGAAGAGCTGGAGAGTGGGTGCGGGGACCCAGCTGCCGGTGGAGCTAGGCGCGGCTCTAGAGTAATGGGATTAGAAAGGCTCAAGGCTCTCGGGAGGCAGGTCTTCAGGTGGAGGAGAGCGCTGTCCGCCCCGTGGGTGCTGAAGTTCCTGGGACGCGGAGCCGGCCGCGGGGAGGCTAGGGCGTAGCCTTACTCACGCTCCCTCCTTAAGAGGAAATGAGGAAGGAAGCGCATGCTCCCTGCGAACCAGAGGCGGGAAGGGATGGCGTCAGTGACTCCAACTCCACTCCAATCCCCCGGGAATGGAAGGAGGAGGGGCAACATATCGGCTAGCGTATTTTCTGTGCCGCAGTCCTAGGCTGCTTCTGTGCTCAGGGTCACCTGGATTCCTGTAAGCTTGGACATCATTGTCCTAATTTCCCAAGTAAACGTTATGTCAAGGACCAAATGCCTTCTCTGCCCGTGTACCTGTAAAGGGAAGCTCGGTAACCTGTGTGAAGTGTTCTACTTTGGGATTATTCTGGGATATCTGTTCCAGAATCCCTTCTTTCCATCCCACCCTCTGTACCTAAAAGGTGAACGTAATCCCGTAATCCGTAGCAAAGCCCTGCCTTTTGCGTTGACATAGCAAGCGTCCTTTGGTGCTCCTATTTGTGTTTCATTGAGCTCTATGGAGTCTTTTGAATTGGGAAATTCAAGGAACATTCTTTCAAATAGATTACTGCAACACACTCTCACTCTCATAGATACTGAAACAGAACTAAAATATACATTGTCTGTTCTCCTAAGAGTGAAAGTTCTCATCAGTCCTGGGTGGGTCAACCGCAAGGGCCAGTTTCATTCTAAAATTTCGCCTTTCCCACCAAGGGTAAAGCTCTCCCTTCACCACCACCACCACCAAAAAGGAAAACAAAACAACAACAACAAAAAGACCAGTTGCACTTCTGTAAAATTCTTCCCCAGGATTCAGTTATGTCTAAAGACCTGACTGTTCCAGCAGATCTTGAAGAGAGGGTATAGTAATGAAAAGCATTTTTCATCATAATTAGGTCAAGGAAGTGCTTGAGAATATTCTGAGAATATTCCCAGAAGCCTAAGATTATTGCATAAAAGGAGATATCAAATGACTTTTAAATGATGAAAGTAAGCAATACTAAAGTGAGCAGAGTGCTGAGCAAGCTCTTTGGTCTCTGATTGTTAAACAGAGCTTGGACCCTTTCCTTCTGACTGCGGCATACTGGGAACCAGTCTGAATAATGACCAAAGGGAAGGATTCAGCACAATCAGTCCTTTGATTTCTGCACCCCTGCTTTTCAAGGAGCAAGTTGGTCATTCAAGTACCTTGAAACAAACAAACAAACAAACAAGCCGACAAACAAATCTTCCTTGTTCTGGAGGTTTTTGAGTTTGGAAGTCACTCAAATATTTACTTTAAGAATCTAAAGAATACTTTTCATAGAACAGCTACTTCAAAACAAATAGTTATTTCTTGGCAAAGATAACATAGTATCATTATCCTAGTATACTAAATTTAAAAATTCAATCAAAATTTAAAATCCCAGCTGAATGAAGGGTAAATTTCTTAGATTCCTCTTCTTTAAAACAGAGATGGCAGGATCTGTTTACCTCACAATGTTATTGTGGAGACCGAATGGGTATATGTTTAGATCAAATAATTTTGATGCCAGGAATTTTTTAACACAGCCTAAAAAATAAGTCATGAAATGTTTTCAGCTTTTAAGAAACATTGCTGAATATTATGTGAACAAGCCATTCACCAATTCTAAGACTCACTCTATCGCTGACCCTCAGCTTTGCTCCATTCTTTGTCCTCTTCCTGACTCTCTTCTCCCCTCAATATGTTTGGGAAAGGCTCGGGATGGAACAAAGGTAAAGGATGGTTATTGAGCACATTGCATTGCTTGCCCAAAATAAAAAAGATATTTGACCTTTTCCTTCCATTTGTACTCAAAGTGACTATGTTAAATGAATACTAAATCTAGGAACATGTTGTTTCTTATCAAATGAGCAGTGGAGCATTGAGTAACTGTAAGGCATGAATTAGTTTAGATTCCTCATTCTTATGGATGTTTTTGCTGAACAAAAACATGGGTCTATGAATGGAGTAATGTTGAGTTTTATTTATTCACTCATTCATGTAACACATGTTTATTGAGCACTTGAAATGTACCACGTATTGAGATAATTTTTCGGTGTACAAAGACAAGTAAATATAATCACTACTGGTCTTATAACCTCCTAGAGAGAAAGGACTGTGATTACAACAATTAGAACAACAACCACAGCTGTTTACTGAATAAGTTTCATGTGCTATACATTGATCTCATTTAAATATAAGTGAACGAATAAGCACAAGAGTGTGTTATGGGTCCCCTGTTGTTTGTAAGGAGTTCAATGGGGTGCAAATAATGAAAGAAATGATCGTGAAAGGTTTCAAAGAGAAGATGTCTCTTTTCTTAATAATAAAAAGATTAAAATATCTGATTACTGTGTGTAGCCACACTATAAATTTTGAATAATATAAAAAGTGTATGCTGCAATTGTAAGGCAAGTGTCATTGAAACAGACCAGATGATCATGAAATCGCCAACATACAATGCCCAGTGAGTTGAATGCTGTTTGTGTGTGCATCAGCGTGCACGTGCTTGATTGCCATGTGCTCATTCACTGGTGGAGAAGATGTCTTTTGAGCTGAGACTTGAAGATACGTTTGAAGGATGTTTTTATTTATTATAGAAGATACTGTTTTATTAATTGTTACTGCAACTTTATTATAGAAAATTTCAAACAACACAAAAGTAGAAAAAATATTGAAATGTACTCCCATGAGTTCATTACCCAACTTCAACAATCATTCATTCATGCCCATTCTTTTTATATTATAGTCCCACCACTTTGCACGCCCAATGGATTATTTACCCATAGAAGTACCAGACTTCATATCATTTCAACCATATGTATGTCAGTATGTTTACCTAAAAGATAAGGATTCTTTTTTCCCAATATTACTGTAGTACCTTTGTCATGACTCAAAATAATAATACTACCTTAGGATCAAATAACCAGTCAGAGTTCAAATTTCCTCACTTGCCTTATAAATATTTTTATAGTTGCTTTGCTTGGATCAGGATCCAAACAAGGCCATGCATTGCATTTGGTTGGTGTGTGAGAGACAAGTTGCCAGGGTTTCTTTGACTTTCCCAGAGAAGTTAGTTACTTCCTCAGAATACTGTGCATACTTCCAATATAGCATGTATTCCATTGTGCAGCTTTTTGTGCATACTTCTTTTCTTCTCATTTCAAAAATAATAAATATACATTGAAGGAAAATTTCTGAAAATACAGATAAGCAAAAAAGGAAAAATCATCTTATAAAGATAACCACTACTAAGTTTTAGTATATGTCCTTTTGGTGCATGTTTTCGCTAAGAAAATGTTTTACACATAAAATTGTATCTCTCACTAATTATCTGCTTACATATCTAGCTATCTATCCCACTAAACTGTGAACTCTTCCAGGGAAAGTCTCTTGTCTTACTCATCTTTCATTTCTCAGCCCTTCTTACAGCATCTGGAAATCTATTATATTTGCTTAAATCAATAAAGTGTCAGAGGGTTGCCTGTTTACCTTTGGTCCTCAAATGCTGAGACTATTATGGCTGTCCCACATGGGAAGTTCATGACAGTCTTGCAGTGCCAGGAGCTACAAGGTCCATAAACAGCTCTTAGTCACTGTCAGTGTGTCTCCACTGGAAAGCCTTATTCTCAGAGCTCAGTCCTTTACATACATATCTCTACTAAGAAGTCATGTTCTTAGGGAGACAGGCCTACTGTCTCAGGCTGGGTTCCCTGCGAAGCAGACCCTGAAATGGCGGAAGTTTATGCTCTTGAACCAACAACTATGGAAGGGAAAGAATGGGAAAGATGCAGGATTTGGCAGAGAGGGAAGTTGAGCTGCAACATAATTTCAATGGAAGTTTTAGCCAAACCTACAAGGAATTCTAAAGATGAGATGACCCTTCAGAATTGTCCTGAGTTGGGGCGAGAGGTATAGGCATTTTTACTCCTGCACAGACTAGTCACTGGATGTAGGCTTTTCCAGGAAGAAATCATAACTGTGGATGAGGGGGTTCTTTTCAGCAGCTGGGGAAATAAGTCTTCAGTCATGAAGTGAAATCTGAGCAGTATATTCTGACGTTCATCACATGTACCCTGACCCCCTTATTTAAAGTTGTAACCTCTGCTCCAGCACTCTCCCTCCCCTCGCGGCCTTCTATTTCTCCGTTGCACTTATCACCTATCATACCATACAATTCACTTATTGATTTTATTTTTATCTCTCTCCCCTAACTAGACTGAGATTTTTGTGGACAAGGATTTTTGTCTATATACTTTCTTCATTGCTGTATTTCAAGCATTTAGAACAGTGTCTAGTAAGTGCTCAACACATATTGATGCCTGAAATATACTGTAACCCCAGAAGAAATATATATAGTTAAGGTAAATAGAAAAAATAAGACTGGCTATTAATTGACAATTATTAAATCTGGGTATTAATATACTATCCTCTCAAGTTTTGCATATGCTTGAAATGTTTCATAATAAAAAGCCTTATGAAAAGATTTAGTATTTTAAATTCACTGCTCACAAATGGAGAGAGTAATAAGAGAGACTGTTTTTCTTTCCTCTTTTTTCTTCCAAAGGTATTCTGAAAATACAATTCAACATCTTTCTCAGTGGAACAGAAAATCAATAACTTTGCTCTGGGGCTCCAATGCCTGTCCTCCAGCAATCCCTGTAGGCATGCTGCTGCCATGGGGACCCCAAATAACTTAGCTGGCCATGTCCCTGCACCGTTAGTGGTGCAATTTCAGTTTTCTTCTCTTAGGATGCCAACATTTTACAGAAATTGGAGAATTAGGCCAGCATTTCTTGCTAGACGCTGCACAGATACAATTAGATAGAACCAAGGCATTCTGAGAAACGAAGAATAATTTCTGAATTTTCCTTTTCATCAGACATAACAGTGGATAGAAGGAAGTTGTGCGAGCGTGCTTACTTCTCCCCAAAATGGAGGGTGAGTTGACCCATGGGATTGGGGAGAGAGGTGGAGTCAGCAGTTCCCTCTTTGCTGACTCTTCCCCCAAAAAAGCCCCACATGATGTAGCTTCTGTGGCCGCTCTGACCTCATATCCTCTCACGAGCCCTGCCAGGAAGCTCTAGCTACACTGGCCTCTGCTGCTCCTGACAAGGCCAGGCATGCCCTTGTGTTGGCACCATTACAGTGACCTCCTCCTCTGCCTGTAATAGTCTCCACGTGGCTCATTCGTTCACATTCTCCAAGCCTTAGCTCAAATGTCACCTTCTCAGTGATGAATTATTCAAACTTGCACCCACGTCTACCACCCCATACTTCCAGCCCTATTACTGTGCTCTACTTTTTCATTATTCCTTGCCCCTTATCTCTTCCAAATACATACATATACATATATATGTGTGTGTGTATATATACATACATATACATATATATGTGTGTGTGTATATATACATACATATACATATATACACACATATACATATATACACACATATACATATATACATATACACATATGTATATATATACATATGTGTGTATATATATATCATATATACAGATAGATATGTTTATCTATCTCTCCCTATAATAGTGCCCGACACATAAAATTTCAGTGGGAAAAAGATAATTAATCCACAAATGATGTTGAGATGATTGTCTAGAAATTTTTTAAAGTGATGAATATATTTCTAACACTTTCATTAAAATAAGCTGTAGATGGATCAAAGATTTAAATATAAAAACATGAAAAATTGTGAGTACTTTTGTAATCTTGAGAAGAGAAATGTTATTCTAAACATTATAGATAAAAATACATAAAAGTAAAGAATGGTACATTAGCTACCTAAAATTTATATTTTGCAAAATGGCAAAGTATTAACAGAAAAACTGGAGAAAACACTTGTAAAATTAATTTCCATAATACTCATATAAAAAGCTCTTACAAATCAATAACAAAATAAAACAGTCTAAAAAAAATGGGCAAAGGTCACAAACAGAAATTCAAAAATAGGAAGAAAATCCAATAAATATATGGAAAAAATGTTTAAAACAACTAATAATCAAGGATGCAAGTAAAGTGACCATAAAATATCATTTTGATCTTTCAAATTAGTAAAAATTAAAAGACTGACAACACTGAATGTTGTACAGTGTATTAGTTTCTTATTGCTACCGTAATAAATTTACTACAAACTTAGTGGCTTAAAATGTCACAAATTAATTATTTTATAGTTCTGTAGGTCAGTGGGCTAAAATCAAGATGTTGACAGGGTTGCATTCCTTTCGGAGGCTCTAGGGAAGAATCCATTGCCCTAGATGATGGAATAACGTGGGGACAATCAAAGGTGCTGCAGAAAATAATCTGAAGAGTATGCAAATGGACTAAATTCTTTAATCAAAAGACAAAGATGATCAGACTGGGTGAAAATAAACAACCCAACAACATGCTGCTCACAAGATATGTGCTTTAAATATAAAGACATAGAAAGGTTAAAAGTAAAAGGAACCATATGGAGCCTGAGCATGTACGTGGAAAATCCTTATCATCAGCAGTGTAAAATTGTAAATGGAAGATTCAGTTCTCCACACCTGGTCAAAAGGGAAACTCTCTCTCTTTTTAGGAATATACTTGATAATGCTGCATAAACAGTTTTTTTTTTTATTATTGGGGAAGAGGTACAGGACTTTATTGGGGAATAGTGTGTACTTCCAGGCCTTTTTTCCAAGTCAAGTTGTTGTCCTTTCAATCTTAGTTGTGGAGGGTGCCATTCAGCTTCAAGTTGATGTCCTTTCAGTCTTAGTTGTGGAGGGCGCAGCTCAGCTCCAGGTCCAGTTGCCATTTCTAGTTGCAGGGGGCGCAGCCCACCATCCCTTGTGGGAGTTGAACAGGCAACCTTGTGGTTGAGAGGATGCGCTCCAACCAACTGAGCCATCCAGGAGCTCGGCAGCAGCTCAGCTCAAGGTGCCGTGTTCAATTTTAGTTGCAGGGGGCAGAGCCCACCATCCCTTGCAGGACTCAAGGAGTTGAACGGGCAACTTTGTGGTTGAGAGCCCACTGGCCCATGTGGGAATCGAACCGGCAGCCTTCGGAGTTAGGAGCACGGAGCTCTAACCACCTGAGCCACTGGGCTGACCCAACAGTTTTAAATATATATCTTTTCTTCTTTGTTATAAGAATCTTACACAATAGATTTTATCAGAATTCCTGTGTTTATGGGGCATAATTCTATAGCAGTACTACTGTGTGTGTGTGTGTGTGTGTGAAATTGGATGCTTTAACTATCCCAGCAATCAAAACAAAAGTTTTAATTATCATGCTATAGGACAGATTGACTTTTTCTTCTATTCTCTCTATAGAATATGGTAAGTGTAAAATCAATGTCATGTGAAATATTTGTAGCCCAAAAATATGGAGAAGAAACATAGTATACAGATAAGTCAGGAAGTTAATGAAAATATTATTTTTTAAAAATTTGTAATGTTTTTGTTATTTGTCAGCTTTTCAAATCTGTAATTTGTTGATTTCTTTTTTTTCATCCAAATAAATATTCATCTTTTGGGTATGTAACAATACCACAATTTGGTACTGTTATTCCTTTTTTTACGAGGGTCTCAAAACTTTTATAAGCTTCAGGTACCCCTCCTCTCCCAGTTGCTTCCTTCCATGCCCATATGCCTATGAATTAACCATAAATAACAAATGAAACAAGTCATGCCATTTATTTTATTTGAAACATAAATGAACAGCTTTCACAGTTGAATAGGACACATCTTCTGAGCACTGAGCTCAACACAGTTCGTTTAAGATGCTGAGTCTCTGGTCCATCCCCTCTGAGAAATATTCACTCTTTCATGTAGACTTGTAAATAGGAAATTCTTTTTACTAATTGTTGAAGTCATGATCAGAGCCTCTTCCTAGAATTCTTATTATTAATATATTGTATTCAACAAATTGATGAGGGCAAACAGTGTATAGTAACAATGGTGGAGCAAGTTTCTTCCTCTGTTTTCATACTCAGAATGCCTACAGAAGTGACTAAGTTCATGTTACCTCTCTCTCTTGCCCAAAGTTGGTTTCATATTTTCACATTAAAAAAAAGTGTCACACTCTTGGAAACCCATTTTTAGAACACAGAACTTCTTCCTTTTTAAAATGAAACAGAGTCTCTATTGGGGAGCATTAGAAGATCAGTCTGTAGGGTGGAAGTGGGGGATCTGAGTGGACTTGCCTGGCCTAACTTTGTCCTTTGCATTTCAGATTTCTCTTGGGATCTCTCATTTTTAGAGTCCCTGCTTCTTTCTGAAAGCTCTAAGTGTGAACAGGAACCCCTGTGTGTTCTGGTAAAGAGTTAGGATCATGAGCACTGGAGCGAGAAAATGTGGAGGCCCAGCTCCACCCCTCACTATCTGGGAACCCATTGACAAATACCTCAAACTCTCTGTGCCTCCATTCATTCAATAGTCTAACGAAGAGTTGTTTATATTTGTGTTTATATATCAATGAATAAATACTGGAAATACACTAAATAAGACACACAAGGCTTCTGCCTGCATGACGTTTCCACTTTAGGGTGACACAAACAATAACTCAGTAAATGTAGAGGAGACTGCTCTTTCCAGATGACCCCCACTTCACTGGGAACGGCCTTGCCCAGGTTTACGTCCCTTCTCCGTGGTGGCTTACGGCCAATGACTAGCTCATGTGGACATACAAAGGCCTAACCCGCTTACCTCAATTTCAGACAACTCTTAAGAGCCATCCCAGCTCCAGAGCTCTGAAAGGCCCGGCTGAGGCCTCCTTAGTAGCAGCTACATTAGAGCCAGCTTCTCCCTCGGCCCACTGCTGCCTTCTCTTCTTTTTCTTCTCTCTTTATAGCCCCCAATAAACCTTCCACACATAACTACACTATAGCCTGTTTTAGAGAATTCGAGCTAGCACAATAAAATATAATATATAAGCTAGACATCTATGGATTGTGATATGTGAAGGAACTCATTTAAGTGTGTATGTACATCTGGGGAAAATTTGGGGGCTTGGGTTGAACCAGGAGGGTTAAACTCAGACAGTTGTTTATGTGTACGTGAGCCAAGTTCGAGGAAAGTTGAAATCCTAGACGAAATAGGGTGATGTGATAGAGAATAAGGAAAAATGACTTTAACAACCTGGGATAATTACCTCTAACCACTTCTCCTAAAAATAAGTATTCGTAATATTTTAATATATTTTATTTCAATATATTAATTTTTCAATGTGATTATTTCTAGGAGGAAAGTAGAAGTCGAGTTTTTTAAAACAATTTTTTTGTTTTTCAATTACAATTGACACACAATATTATATTAATTTCAGGTGTACAACATAGTTATTAGACATTTATGTAATTTACAAAGTGATTGCCCTGATAAATCTAGTACCCATCTAACACCATACATGTTATTAGAGTATTATTGACTATATTCCCTATACTTTATATCCCCATGATTATTTTGTAACTACCAATTTGTACTTCTTAATCCCTTCACTCATCCCCCAAACAGGCAACCATGAAAATGTTCTCTGTATTTATGAGTTTGTTTCTGTTTTGTTTGTTCATTCATTTTGTTTTTTAGATTCCGCATAAGGGAAATCATATGGTACTTGTCTTTCTCTGTCTGACTTATTTCACTCAACATAATACCCTCCCTCTAGGTCCATCTATGTTGCTGTAGATGGCAAGATTTCATCTTTTTATAGCTGAAGTGTTCCATTGTATATATGTATCACATCTGCTTTATTTATTCATCTATTTATGGACACTTAGGTTGAGTCCATATCTTGGCTATAGAAACAATGTTTCAATGAATATGTGATGCATATGTCTTTTTGAATTAGTGTTTGGGTTTTTACAGATAAATACCCAGAAGTGGAATTACTGGGTCCTTCTTTGTCTCTTGTTATAGCCTTTGTTTTAAAGTCTGTTTTTTCTGGTATAGAAGTCAATTTTATGTACAGTTTAATTATAACTATAAAAATATGCTTAAAGAAAAATGGATGAAAAAGGAATATAATGATATGTTAACAGGTTATGTTAGTAAAAATATATGTGTTTTTTTCTCTATTCCAAAAATTTCTGTAATCTGATATTTTTAATGAGAAAAATTAACATTATAAGCTTTTAAACATTAACATTATAAGCTATGTATTGAAGTAACTCACAAAGAAGTCTTCTAAAATAACCATATAACTGTACTGATCTAGTAAGTATGTGCCTGAACAATCCTACCTCTTTTCATTCATGTGACATTGGATATCACTTTATGGTTTTGGGTTTACATGGAAAGTACTCTTGAAATAACAGAAACTACTTATTTCCTCCCAGATATTCTACCCAACATTTAGGAAATACTGCCACCGAGTGGATAGTAGAATTTAGCTTTGGTTCCTGTTGCTTTAATTCCATGTAGAAAGAATCGAATGGAGACCAACAGTGTGTGTGTGTATACATCTGGGGAAACTCCTGGGACTTGGGTTGAACCAGGAGGGTTCAATTCAGAGTTGCTCATGTATATAAGAGCCAAGGAAGAAAGATGAAATCTCAACTAGGAGGGAAGCTGAAATGGAAATCTTCAAGAGACTGAATTGTGTATCTTGTATACTGAGTTATACACCCTGATTCCAATTTTAGATCTATCCTAAGGAAATAATCACGGATGTGCTAAGATTTAATGCTGCTGTTTATTATGTTTTTTTCATAAGAAGAAAAACAAGAATGTAAATGTCCAATGATTAAGGATTAATTGAATAAACAATGATACATCTCTACAATTAACTGCTCTTTGACCATTAAAGTGATATTAAAAATGCGTAGTGACAAGGAATGATGTTCATGATATAGTTGACCCTTGAACAACATGCGTATTAGGGGTGCCAATCCCATGAAGTTGAAAATCTGAATGTAATTTTTGATTCCCCCAAAACTTAACTACAGTTGTCCCTTGATATCCGCAGTAGATTGGTTACAGACCCTCTGTAGATATCAAGATCCGCTCATGCTCAAGTCTCATATAAAATGGCACAGAACAATGCAGACAGTCCACCCTCCACATCCAAGGATTCCCAACAGTGGATTGAAAATATTGTTTTGATCTGTGGATGATTGAATCCTCAGATGAGAAAACCAGAAATACGGCAGGCCAACTGTATATTTATTGAAAAAAATCCTCATATAAGTTGACCTGCATACTTCAAACCCATCTTATTCAAGGATCCAATGTATTTTTTAGTGAAAACAAAATGCAGATCACAAAGTAGCATATGTCACACACAGCTAAAACACCACAAGGACATACATCAAAATGTTAATAATAGCAATAATAATTTACATATATTTAGTGCTTATTATGTGCCAGGCAGATTAAAATAGCTATCTTGAACCCATCTAGGCCTCTCTTCGCTAATTAAGTTCTTCTAATGCTTCCCTCTGCTTCCATTCCTAGCCTTTCTTGGGCCCTGGACCTCTTTAGCAGACTGGTCAAGCATACAGAATCCAGAAGGATGTTTTTAAATACATAAAATAAAATACATTGCATTAAACAAAAACAATTACATTGACATACAGTTAACACTAAAATATCTAAATAAATTTGTGATATAGTAATATGTATGTATTGTATGGATATGTATAATATAGATATGTAATATAGTAATATATATCCATATACTTTATTAATGCATTAAATAAGATACAGCAGAAGCTGTAATAACAATTACTAAGTAGAGATATTAATAAATACTATTTCAAGATAATTGCAGCAACTGTGATATATGAAAATATTTGTGGTTTCTGTTGATAACAAAATTACTGTGTTTTGTTGGCTATATTCATAATTGAAGTAAATGTTAAATTGCAGCCGAAACTTAGTGACAATAAAGATTTTTTTTTCCCTATTCATAATATATAAGAAACACTGCCCTTCAGTCTATTATACGGCTAGCTGTCAGCTCATGTCATTCCATTTCCAAACTTCTTAAATGGCTTCCCATCTCACTTAAAATCCTGACCCCAAGACGATCTGGCCCATAATTTCCTTTTTGATCTCGCTTCATACCATTTTCTACTACCCTCCGTCTTGCTCACTGCCCTACAACCCCACTGTCTTCTGTCCAGTTCTTTGAACACAAGCCAACAACATTCCTGGCCTTTGTTCCTTCCATTGTCTTTGCCGGAACATTCTTCCCTTAGATATTGGCAAGGCTTGCTGCCTTCCATCAGGGGTTGATGTTTTCCATAAAAGGAGAGATAGTGAATATTTTAGGCTTTGCAGGGCATATAATCTTTGCGGCAACTAATCAATTGTATTGTGATAATGCCGAAGAAACCATAGACAATATATGAATGAATGAGTGTGGATGTGTACCAATAATCTTTATTTTTGGACACTGAAATTTGAATTGCATATAACTTTCACATGTCATGAAATCTGTCTTTTTTTTTTTTGCATTTTGATTACGTTAGCTCCCTCTATCCTAGTCATCTACAAATTTGACAACTTTTATAATGTCTTTTTCCAAACCTTTCAGAGTAAGGCAGAGAGGGGGACTGATACCACATAACTCCTCCAGATGCAGGGCAGGACCATTAACCCACCCTTGTGGGATAAATCTTGTAGGCGATCCTTTAGGTCAGGGTATCAGGGAAGTCCTTCACACAAGAACTGGGAATGGAAGGAAGGGTGGGGGGACTTTAGATAATTCAACTAAATACCAGCAACTGAGATAGTGAAAGCATATTCTTTTTTTTTTTTTTTTAGCATATTCTTAAAGAAGGGAAATGCCTAAAATTACTATTAATATGTATGGAGGATGTGTCAATCATAAGGGTCTAGAATCAGCTGTTGAGAAACAGAGGAGAATCCCTGAGGCAAATATTAGCTTTACTCACCCAGCCTTATGTCAAACTTCCTGATAGAATATTTCTGTTGCGAGTTGGCTGTTTGAATCATCTAACAAACTCCCTTTGTTCTGATTCCAGACTGATATAGACACATTCTGAAGATTCAGCTTCCCATGGAATGAATTCACAGGGAGAGAATAGGCTGGTCAGTTTGACTCCAATGTCTGGGCCACGAGCCTGTCACATTTCTCACTGAAAATTAATAAAATGGTGTCTGTTCCAACAAAGTATGTGTTCATCAACAAAACATGTAAATTACTGTATTCATACATTGGAGTACTGCTTAGCAGTAAAAATATGACAGATAAACAAAATCACTTATAATATCACAATTGACAAGGACAAAGGAATTGAGGGTTGTTTACCCAACCATGGCAAACTAGAATAAAGGGGTACTCCTTGATGGTTGGGAGGTACATTTAGGAGAAACACTTCAAGATAAAATAAAAATAAAACAGCATAGAAGTTAGCAAAAACAAAACAATCCCCATCCAAAGCTGAAAACAAAATCCCTGCCCTCCAGCAGCACGGATCCAGTAGTGGGGACTGACCCTCATAAAAAGACTGAAATTAAGCATTTCAATCACATGCTTTAGTAAGTGAAGTTCTATCATTATAAAAGATACACAGTGTTTGCCTGAGAGGGAGCAGTGATATGGACACATTTTCTGCTGATGTAATGAGGGACAGGAAACAGATTTTAGTTTTATTATAAATTTCCATTGAGTTCTCCAAACATATGAGGCAAAAAGGAGATGTCACTTTTTAAGCACTGGGTTCATAGTAAATGTTCAATAAATGGTCATTTGATTACTTTCACTAATACTCTCACTAGATTTTATAGTGTCTCCTTAGTGATATGGATGTATTTGTTAGGTGAAATTTAATAATTATTATTTTTGTTATTATTATTAAATTTGACCTGAAACATTTATATAACGCTTATTCTGCTCTAGGTAACGTCTTAGGTGTTTCATATGTACTAACTTATTTAATTGTCACAACAACCCCTGAGATAGGTGCTGCTGTCACCCCCATTTTACAGACGAGAAAACTATGGTGTGGTATGGTGGATGTGCCCAGGACCACCAAATTAGCAAATGGTAATTCTAGGATTTGAACCTAGCATGTTGCACTAGTCTTTGTGCTATATTGCCTCCTACTTGGGATTTAGTTCATTAGAAACACCAGGGAAACCCTACATCAGCCTATTCAATCAGAATCTCTAGGAATGTGATGCATGATCTTATAGTTTAACAGGCTTTCCAGGTGATGCTTCTCCAGTTAGCCCAGTACTAGTCAATGGACTGACATGAACCAACCAAAGCCCCAGGTTCCTCTTGCTTCCTATTGCCACTGTTGCTCAGGTAACCATCATGCCATAGTTGTTGTTGCCTATGTATGTGAATCAATTCTTTAGAATGGGTGTCAGAGCTTGGACAAAATCCCAGACATAATAATGAAACATTATTGTAGAAATTCTGCAACACTAGTGCTTTTGATGGTGCAGAGAATGATATGGTGTGGAAAACCCCAACATTGACAATTCTGAGTTGAAGAGTGATTCAGTAGAGTTGAAGTCTGTGTAAGAGGAAGTTTTAGGAAATTTCACTGATGGATTTTGCTTATATTTTCTTTTTCTTTTCTTTCTTTCTTTCTTTTTTTTTCTTTTTGATATATGACCAAGAAAGCTAAATTTGATAAAAATCAAGAGATTTTTCAATAAATTTAAATTTTCCTAGTAGTAAGAAAGCAATGTGTCATAGTTTAATTGGCAGTTTTTGTTCTTTCTTTGTGGTCTATAAAATAACGGTAGTCTTAGAGTCAGTGGTATCTTAGATAAGATGCAATACAAAGGAGTTTCTCTAATCTTTTAGAATTACCCTTTGGTTCCTGATAAATGAATGAGGTATTTAAATTCCTTCTCAGTAGACTTGGATTCTCACTTGGAAAGAAACCAAAACAGTTATTATGAAGTGAAGAGAAATTTGATCCCAGAGGACTAGATAGTACAGCCTTCGTCCCCTTTCTTTCAGATAACTTCAAATAGGTTGAGATGTTTGTGATGGGGCTGAGATGGGGGGAGTTGAAGGTAGAAATAACACAGGCATATCTTGGGGACGTTGTGGATTTGTTTCCAGACCACTGCAATAAAGTGAGTTGTAATGTTTTTGCAGGTGGAGGGTCTTGCCTTCAATTTGTAAAAAATGCAATATCTGTGAAGCACAATAAAACAAAGTACCATAAAAAGAAATATGCCTGGTACTGGTCCTTCACCTATCATGTTTCAGCTGAGGGTCCCTGTATCCCAATTTCACATTCCCAGCTCAGAGAAGAATCTGATTGGTTCAGCCAGGCTATATGTTGGTTCTCAATTGAATAGGAGCATAGCCCTGATCCAACCAGGTGCTGCAAGTCTTAGCGGGGGTCAGATGGGACAAACATGGTCAGTTAGTTTCCCCCTTTCAGCAGAAAAGGTAGATGGAGGCAATTTCAAAGGAGGGGGCATGATTTGAATTGGCAACCCAAAACATGTCTATTATAGTTGTCATATTAATTTTTTTTTGTTTTTTTCATAATTAATTATTAATCTGTAGTTCTTAGCACCATTATCACTGTGTATGTGACTGTGTGGTTTTGGATTTTTCCTACTTCATTAGACTCTCAGCTTCTAAAGGGCAAGATTTAGGGCCAGGCTGGTGGCTCAGGCGGTTAGAGCTCCGTGCTCCTAACTCCAAAGGCTGCCGGTTCGATTCCCACATGGGCCAGTGAGTTCTCAACCACAAGGTTTCTGGTTCAATTCCTTGAGTCCCACAAGGGATGGTGGGCTGTGCCCCCTGCAACTAGAAAACGGCAACTGGACCTGGAGTTGAGCTGCGCCCTCCACAACTAAGACTGAATGGACAACAACTTGAAGCTGAATGGCACTCTCCACAACTAGGATTGAAAGGACAACAAATTGACTTGGAAAAAAGGCCTGGAAGTATACACTGTTCCTCAATGAAGCCCTGTTCCCCTTCCCCAATAAAATCTTTAAAAAAAAAAGGGGGGGCAAGATTTAGCATTGTATGACCTCAGTATGCTTGTTTCCTCTTCTACGGAAAGTGGTTCATAAAAAATCTAGGTCATTAGGTGATTGCAAGCATTGAAGATAATGTGCTCAGTAAATATTACCTATCAATATTATTATCTCATCTTCTTTGTAGTTTCTTCAGTCTTCTTGTTCCCCACATACAAATAGTGAATGGTTCTCAAAAAGTTTTCTGTGTATGTGGTTGAATTGAATTCTCAATGGGTGAGCGATGAATGAGTTTTGCCTTAGGGATTTATGGAATCACTTCTCTTAAGAATAATTCTAATTGTGCCTGCTCTCTCTCAATTCTCTCTCTTCCATTTGTGGATGTTACAGATTAATCTTTTTAAGTCACAGCTCTTGTATATGTGTATTGTATATAAATTGTTTGTTTATATACCTTTAATATGTACTAAATAGGTCTCTGAAGTCAAAGAAGACATTTTTCAGCCTTTGTATCATGTGTGTATCCCTATAGTCTTGCTTGGCACCCAGCATGAAGGAGCTCAGTATTGAACTAGTAGCTGAAGATCTAGTTTTGAGCTCATATTCTAGCAAGACTGTAGACAGATATCCAAGCTATAAAGTGTCAAAAAACACTGTCCAAAACTCGGAAAAGGGCAAAATAAATTATTGAATATCCTTTTAGCAGAGTGTTGGCCATTGGCTAGGGAAAATTTATGACTATTTTAAAACCCTGTGAAAATAGAAGTTAAATTTTAGAAAACTGATAGGAATACAAATAATTCGTGTTTATGACAATGCAAATAAACTTTGTCAGGTAGAGAATATAAATTTCTATACGTCAAATTCTCATCTGAGCTAGTTTTAACATCTTACTGGTTTCCTCATTAATGAGTGAGTTAAATAAAATTTGTAGCAAAATTTCGTTTTATATTTGCATGGGAGTAGCACTTTTAACTCTTTGAAAAAGTATATGTTAATAGAAATAATGTGATAAATCTTGTAATGGAGGCACAAAGATTTGTGGGAACACAAGGTGGGATTAATTTATTTGATGTCATGGGAGGGAAAATTTCACTTAGGAGGTGATTTTTTAACCTGGGGTTTGAAAAAGGAGTTGAATTGAGGTATAGCTGTGGTTGGGGAAGACGAGAAAGAGAAAAAAATAACTACAGGCAAAAGATACTGGAGAAGTGGTGGGTCTGTCTTTTTGTCCCCTTTCTGCTTAAGAGGTGTACGTCTTAGAACTAGCACTTTTAGGCGTGGTGAGATCTCAGACTTAGGTTGCCTGACACTGTTGAAGGAAGGACTGCGAAGGCATCATCAGCTCTAAGATCAAAGACCCAACAGGGACTCTGATCCCTTTAAGTATCCCAACACATACTCTGTGTAGGTTTATTCAGCATGTAGAATGTGGGGACAGAGTCCCAGAGAGCAGTTTTCAGTCTCTTGGCCTCACATGGCAAGGTCCTGGCTCAGGTAGTAGATGACCATCAGCTGTAACTGGCTGGCCATCAGCTGTTACTGGTTAGCCACTAGCCACTGATATAACTGACGTGGCTAAGTTTGCACGGTGGATTGCAGTTAGCAAGTGAGGTTGGTTGGCACAGAAGCAGACGGCAGGTTGCGGATCTGATTGTGTGGCTCCTGCTTCCTGTGTCCCCAGCCCAGGGGGAGTCATACCTAGAATACAGTGGTATGACTCCCCTATCTATGGCTCCGTGGCTTTCTTTTTGGCCTCACCGTATCCTGCATTCTAATGAGGGGAGTGGGACTAGAGACCCCGCATGGCACCATGCATGACATAGAACCCACTGAAATGCTTATTTTTAAAACAAATTTAGACAGGGTATTTGCATTCACATTTGAAATTTTGTATACCAATATGTGAAAATTATTGTATTTTAAAAATAGTGACATACAGAGGGTGCCAAAAAAGTGTATACACATTTTAAGAAAGGAAAAAACTGTATTAAAATTGTAATACTCAATATATATCAATAACAAAAGATGAATACAAGCCACGTTTGACTTCTGCGACTACAAGAGGTGCTCTAAGTGGTTACCATCAGTGTGATTTTAATACAGTTTTTTCCTTTCTTAAAATGTGTATACATTTTTTTGGCACCCTCTGTATATTCCATAAGCCCCTTATATTCGTACTTAAAATTTAATTCTGCCACAGGAAAACTGAAATAAATTACATGAACATGGTTTCCTAGTTTTATTATTAAACCTCTTCATACACGTAAAAGTCACTCTTTGTTTAAAAATTTTAAATCATGTTTTCATAATATAAAAGCAATATATATATATAGTCATTGCAGAAAAATTGGAAACTGCAAAATGATAAAATTAAACTTGTTCATAATTCTATCCACTAGACATAATAATTGTTATATACCTTCCAGATCTTTTTCTTTGTACATACACACACACACACACACACACACAGTTTGATTTTTTAATTAACAAAAAATATTTCTTTATTTTATTAAGGTGAAATTCACATCACATAAAATTAGTCATTTTAAAGTAAAAAATTCAAGGACATCTAGCTCCAAAACATTATCATCACCACAGAAGGAGACCCAGTATCCATTAAAGACTCACTCCCCATTTCCTCCTCCCCCCAGCCCGTGGCAACCACCAATCGTTTTTCTGCCTCTAGGGATTTACCTATTCTGGATATTTTGTATAAATGGAATCATACAATATGCAACTTTTTATGTCTAGTTTCTTTCACTTACCATACTTTTTTGGAGGTTTATTCATGTTATACCATATATCAGTACTTTATTCTTCATTCTGGCTGAATAATATTCTATTGTGTGTATGTATTTTATGTATAGGTAAAGAGCATAATTTAACTGAGTAAATTTCAAGATCTTATTGGCTTTATTAAGTGATTCATGAATCAAGCATTGTCTCATGTAGCAACTAATAGGGTGATATGATGAGTTGTACAAAACGTAAGATTTTATAGGCAGAAAGAGGGTAGGACTGAGAAATTAAAAGGTTAGATTATTTCAGGCAAGGACACCTTCCCTTAGGGGAAAGCAGGCGTTTTATCAGGCAAATTACTTCACTACTGTTGATCAGGAAATTCTAGACTAATTGGTTTAAAATTCCACTCCTCAAAGAAAGTGAAACTGCAATTAAATTAGTTTATTAAGTTTTGGTTTGGTGAAATCACTTAGCAAGTGACTCTTTTTTGGATAGTTGTTTCTCTCTCTCTCTCTCTCTCTCTCTCTCTCTCTCTCTCTCTTTCTTTCAACAGTGTATACCACAATCTATTTATCCATTAATCTATTGGCTGATAATTATTTCTTTTTACAATCTATTCTTTTTAAAAACACAATTACTTTATTTTTATTGCAGAATATTGGGGAATAGTGTGTTTCTCCAGGGCCCATCAGCTCCAAGTCATTGTCCTTCAATCTAGTTGTGGAGGGCGCAGCTCAGCTCCAGGTCCAGTTGCCGTTTCGTATCTTTAGTTGCAGGAGGCGCAGCCCACCATCCCATGCGGGAATTGAACCGGCAACCTTGTTGTTGAGAGCTTGTGCTCTAACCAGCTGAGCCATCCGGCCGCCCCTATTCTTTAAAAAAACCCAATAAAATCTTAATATATCCTTAACATTTGTCCATGAACAGTTTTTATAATCTTGCTTCATACGTGGTCACAGGAATATTCCTATACAAATGTGCTTGCAACATTTAGAACACAATTAAAATGAAAGGCAAATAAGAACTTCAGTTTTTTTGTTAATACCTAATTCATGTTGGCCCCCCCCCCCCCCGCCCCACACCACAGGCAACTGCGTACTGTCACTACCATCACCACTGGAGCCAGACCCTCCTGAACTTTCTTGTTTCTGACCCCAGATATGAATTCTTTTATACAGGAGGGAACACAAAGATGAACTGCTGATTCCTGTGCCCTCTTACTTCTTTTTAGGGGTGTGGGGTTAGGGGTTCCTGTCCTCTGTCCATCTTAGCCCATCCCTAAGAGTACTTGGTTATCTCAATAACATAGCACCTGGTTATTAGTACAATTTATTTTTCTCTCAGCAGCTACAAGAACACCGAGTTAAAAAATAAAATTCAGCTGAGTAAATTTGGAGACCTAATTGGCTTTCTTTAGTGATTTATGAACTGGGTAGTGTACCATCTAGCAACTCCAAGGAGTTGTACAAAACGGAAGATTTTTATAGAAAGAAGCGTGGGGCAAGGGAGCTATTAACAAAAGAAAAGAAAGGGTTATTTTGGGTCCTGGACATCAGGAAGAGTTTTGTTGTTGTTGTTGTTGTTGTTGTTGCTGCTGCTGTTTTATCATGCGGATTGCCTCTTTCTTCTATAGGTGGGGGAGGGAGAGAAAGAGAGGACCCATGTAACAAATTACCTTACCTGGTGCTTGACTAGAAAATTCCAGACTGGTTGACTAAGATTATGTTTCTGAGAGAGGCTGAAACTGCAATTAGATGAGGTATTACATCTAGGCTTGGTATCATGGGATTTTAGTGCCAGTGACGCCATTTTAGGCTTGTGGTTTTTCTCTTTAACAATTCATTATGTTCTCTAAGTCTAGAACCAGATTAACTTATTACTCCCTATTTAAAATTTTATTTTTGTCATGCACCATGCTATCAAAACTAATTTATTTCTCTAGAGGCATAGAATGGTCTGTTTATTACTTAGCAGGCCATACCTAACTTTGGTAACTGTTAAAGAGAAAACCACAGGGCTCAAGTGACCTACACTAAAGTTCAATGATTATAGAAAACTGCCTGTTCTTTCTGCTTCCTGATAAAAATTCACCTTAAGGAGTTTCAAAGCAGTACAATTGTTTCCAGACCCTATTCCCAGACTCCCTGAGTGGGCACAATGACCCAACCTTATCTTTCCTATACATTCCTTCCACATGATGTAGAACTGTTAATCATTGAAATGTATGTACCCTAATTGAAACTTCTGATGCATCACATGTATTTTTCTTTGCTTACTCCTCTGCCTGTTACTTGTTCAAAGTTCTGTGTGCCCGATGCTTCAAAAGGCCAACACTCAAACCATCAGAGTTTGGAGATTAAGGAAACGTTGATCGATCGAGAAGGTACTAGCTGAGAAGATGGGAACCCTAATCCTCAAATTCATTTTAAGAAAGTAGAGTTCAGGCTTCTTTTATGTCAAGGGAAGGGAAAAATATGACAGGCTATTTTTGTAAAAATTCAAGCCCCAAGCACAAATCTTTTAATGACATCTAAAGCAGGAGTAATTAATCTTCTGAAGGCCATGGGAACAACACAGGTCCAAACGAGATGGAGTCAGAGACTGAGCATTTCACTCTGTTATAAGTGTATATAAGTGTTACTCACTTTTCTAAAGTTGAACCACTGTTTCAAGGCTTCTTGAAGCTCTGTTCTTGGCTGATAGTCCTCAGAAAAGCCCAAATAAAATTATTTCTTAAATGTTCAGAGATTCAGGTTTTTTTTCATTGATAGCATAAAGGGTACCATAGCTACATATTAAGGAAAATTTCCAGGAACTACTGTATATCTCATCTTCAGCTAACATCTCATTTGTCAGAACTTAGTCAATGACCAAATAGCAACATGGTAGGTTGGGAAATGTAGTCTTTATTCTAGGCATTTATCTGCCAGTTAAAAACTACAGATTCTAAAGAGGCGAAAACAGATAATGGAGAAGACAATCAGCAATTACCAGCAAGACCCAGTCCTGGCTTTCTAAACAGAAGAGGGACAGGAATAACCTGTAGGAGGGCATAACAAAGGGATCTAATTCAGAGCTGGGCAAAACTCTCCAGAAATGGGGGCTTCTGAACTGAGTTTGTAAGAAAGAGTAGAAATTATTCAGGTAACGATGTCGTGGTGGTATGATGGTGGTGAGGGAGTTTCTAGGGAAGGGAAGTAGTGAGTTTCCAAAGGCTTGAAAGATCAAAGAAATTACTAGCACTTCAGTGTGGTTGCAATATATATTTAGAGGTCAGGAATATCAAAAGATGAAGTTGGAAGGATAAGCAAGGGTCATTTCGTGTTATGTCTGGTCTACGCTATGTAATAATTATTTAAATAATAATTGCTCCCCCTTTAAGCTCTCACTTAAATGGATTTATGAAACTACTAAACATTGATATTTAAGGAAATCAGTTATATTTGTAGAGCATCTTACTTTTCACAGCACAATCATCAATAGTGTCTGCAAAAATATGAACCATTTGCTACAATTCCTCTAAGGTGATCAGTCTTCTCAGATTCCAGCAACAAAAGAATCTGACTAGATCAAAACTTACCTTATTCACCTGCTTATAAGATTCATAAAGATTCATCCTTGCCCCCTCCCAAAGCATTTAAAAATTACCCTGTGTTCAATAATTCCAAATTAGAGACAAAAAGCCAAATGTTTAAAGGGTGAATTGAACAGCTAAGATTCTGAGGTGTAGTCACCAAGAAGACGGTAATTTGATATTGCCTCTAGAGGAGAAAGATATCATAGAAAATATACAAACTTTTCATCCTATAACTAGTACTCTTAATTAAAACAAAGCAAAAATAATAAATCAGAGGCAATAGAAATGATCAGAGGTAGCATTTGGATCTGTGATAAAGACTACTTGCAAAGATGGCTATAATAATTCTCTTATATGTCCTTGCAATGTGACTTTTCTGTTCCTCCCATCAAAAGATGGAATTTATTTCCCTAGGCTCTGAATCTTTTCTGATCCTGTGACTTGTTTTGACCAAGTCATGTGGTAGAAGTGACCCTGTGTGTAACCTTCAAGACTGGGTCTAATACTGCTATAAAAGTCAGTCTAGGCTATGGAGAATAAGGGGCCACGTGGCAGGAAACTAAAGCCACTCCAGCTAGCATCAACTGCCAGCCATGAGGCCATCTTGGACCTTCTACCCCAGCTGACCCCTCTACATGAATGCAGCTGCATGAGTGAGCCCAAGTGAAACCAACAGCGAAACTTCCTACCCAATCCACAGAACATTGTTATTTTAAGCCACTAAATTTCAGAATGGTTTGTTACATAGCAATAGGTAAATGAAATAGGGTCATTTTCTTGATATTTTAGATTAAAATACGTTACCACTATAGCTTACGACTCAAAAGCAATGAAGGCATTGCTATTACATCAATTTCAGGCTTAGTGTAATAGACTTTGCAAAATGAACTGGTAAAAGGGAATCAGGGCTTTCATTGCTATCAACTGAAGAAAATAGCAGCTTAAATTGTTAGCCATCCATAAGAAAACTGTAAGGTCTCCACAACTAGAGGAAATATTTAAAAACATGGGTATTAGACCTCTCAAACAAAGAAATGGATTCACTTGGGAAATTCAATATTTAGAACATTTAGATAGTTTACCAATAAAGAACTGATAACAACAGATATATAAAAGACTAGCAATATGGTACTCTGGACTTATGAAAAGAAATTCCAATTACTTCTATAGGTAAGAATAAGAGTGACCCAAATGGTGCCCCTTCACACTT
Source organism: Rhinolophus hipposideros (assembly GCF_964194185.1). NCBI lineage: Eukaryota > Metazoa > Chordata > Mammalia > Chiroptera > Rhinolophidae > Rhinolophus > Rhinolophus hipposideros. The sequence continues at coordinate 46,269,636 of NC_138051.1, read as the reverse complement.
GAAGATAAAATCCTTGAGTTCTCTGGTGTGCTAGTCAGCCTCCATGATGGTCCCCAGTGATTTTCATTTCCTGGTATTCACTCTCTTGGGAAATATTCTCCCACACTAGATCATGGCTCGTCTGTGTATCCAATAAAATATGGTGGAAGTGATGGTTTGTGACATCTGAGGCTGGATTATAAAAGGCATTGCGGTTTTCTCCTTGGTCTCTCTCTGGGAGCACTTGCTCTCGGGGAAGCTAGCTGTTATGTCTTGAGGATACTCATGCAGCACTATGGAAAGGACCACATAGGAGGAATTGATGCCTCCATCCAACCATCAGGACTAACTTACCAGCCATGAGAGTGTGCCATCTTGGAAGCAGGTCTTTTAGTCTCAGTCAAGCCTTAAGATGACTGTAATCCTGGCTGACACTTCTTTTTTAGATAGCTTTATTGAGGTTTTAGTTTACTTAAAATTCACTAAGTACAATTCAATGTTTCTAGTAAATTTACAGAGTTGCACAGCTGTGACCACAATCTAATTTTAGAATATCTCCATTTTGTCCAAAGAAACCCATGCCCATTAGCAATTACTTCCCATTCCACCACCAACCCCAAGCAACCACTAATCTATTTTCTATGTCTAAAGATTTGCCTTTTCAGAAACCTTATTCTAAATTGAATCACACAATATGTGGTCTTTTGTTTCTTTTATTTAGTATCTAGATGACATTTAAAAATGTATACATATTTTTTCATTTACAGTTAACATTCAATATATTTTATATTAGGTTGGTTTTGTACCAACCTAATATTAGTTTCAGGTGTACAGTGTAGTGTACATTTATATAGTTTATGAAGTGAGCCCCTGATAAGTCTAGCACCCACCTGGCACTATAAAAAGTTATTATGGTATTATTAACTATATTCCTTGTGTTGTACCTTATATCCTTGTGACTATTTTGTAACTACCAATTTATACTTAATCCCTTCACATTTTTCACCCAGTCCTCCAAACCCCTCCCATATGGTGACCATCAGTTTGTTCTCTGTATCTATGAAACTGTTCCTGTTTTTTTTTTGTATGGTTCCTTAGATTCCACATATAAGTGAGATCGTATGGTATTTGTCTCTGTCTGACTTATTTCACAGCATAATACCCTCTAGTTCCACCCATGTTGTTGCAAATGGTAAGATTTTATTTATTTTTTTATGGCTGAGTAATATCCCATTGTATATATGTATCACATTTTCTTTATCCAATCATCTATTGAAGGGCATTCAGGTTGCTTCCATATCTTGGCTATTATAAATAACACTGCACTGAACATAAGGGTGCACGCATCATTTCAAATTAGTGTTTTAGATTTTTTTGAATAAATACCCAGAAGTGGAATTGCTGGGTCATAGGTAGTCCTATTTTTAATTTTTTGAGGAATCTCCAAACTGTTTTCTATAGTGACTGCACCAATTTGCAGTGCCACCAATAGTGCACAAGGGTTCCCTTTTTCTCCACATCCTTACTAATACTTGTTTTTTTCATTTATTGATGATAGCCATTCTGACAGGTGTGAGTTGGTACCTCATTGTGATTTTAATTTGCATTTCTCTGATGATTAGTGATGTTGACCATCTTTTCATATGTCTATTGGTCATCTGTATGTCCTCTTTGGAGAAATGTCTATTCAGGTCCTCTGCCCATTTTTTAATTTGATTGTTTGTTTTCTTGGTGTTGAGTTCTTTATGAATTTTGGACATTAAGCCCTTATTAGATATATCATTAGCGAATATCTTCTCCCATTCTGTAGGATGTCTTTTCATTTTGTTAATAGTTTGCTGTGCAAAACTTTCTAGCTTGATATATTCCCATTTGTTTATTTATTTATTTTTGTTTCCTTTGCACAAGAAATGTCAGAAAAAATATTACTAAGGGCAATGTTATAGAGTTTACTGCCTATGTTTTCTTCTAGAACTTTTGTGATCTCAGATCTTACATTTAGGTCTTTAATCCATTTTAAGTTTATTCTTATATATGGAGTAAGAAGGTGGTCCAGTTTCATTTTTTTGCATGAATCTGTCCAGTTTTTCCAGCACCATTTATTGTGTAGATTTGTATAATATTCTTGCCTCCTTTGTCATAGATTAAATGATCACTTAGGTGTGGCCTTATTTCCGGGCTCTCTATTTTGTTTCATTGATTTATGTGTCTGTTTTTATGCCAATATTATGCTGTTTTTATTACTATGGCCTTGTAGTGTAGTTTGATATCAGGTAGTGTGATACCTCCAACTTTGTTCTTTCTGAAGATTGCCATGGCTATTCAGAGTCTTTTATGGTTCCACATAAAGTTTAGGATTATTTGTTCTAGTTCTGTGAAAAATGCCATTGTATTTTGATAGGGATTGCATTGAATATATAGATTGCTTTGGGTAGTATGGACATTTTAACTATGTTAATTCTTTCTATCACGAGCATGGTATGTGCTTTCATTTATTTGTATCTTTTTCAATGACTTACAATTTTCTGAGTACAGGTCTTTTACCTCCTTGGTTAAATTTATTCCTAGGTATCTTATTTTTTTAATGTAATTATAAATGGGATTGTTTTCTTAATTTCTCTTTTTGATAGTTCATTATTGGTGTATAAAAATGCAACCGATTTTTGAATATTAATTTTGTATTCTGCTACTTTACTGAATTTATTTATCAGCTCTAAAAGCTTTTTTGGTGGAATCATTGGGGTTCTCTCTACATAGTATCATGTTATCTGTAAATAATGACAGTTTTAATTCCTCCTTTCCAACTTAGATGCCTTTTATTTCTTTTTTTGTCTGATTTCTAGCTGGCATTTTGACTGCAACCTCAAGACAGACTCTGAACTAGAACCTCACAGCTAAGCTACTACTGTATTCTTGATGCAAAAAAATGTGAGTTAATATATATTTATTGTTGATTTTAGCCACTAAGGTTTGAGATAATTTGTTAACCAATAATATAATAGATAACTAGTACACATGGGTATGTGATTACTGCTGGGAAACTAAGTCCCTGTTCCATTAAACACAACCCCAAAGGTACAATATGTGTTACTATTAAAACTTCTGGACATGAGAAATTATATGCTACAGTTGTATTGGCATGCTTTGCTAATGACACAAAACTGATGCTATTTCGAATTAAAAATAAAGATACTATTTCCAGATTAGAAGAATCTTCACTTTATTTTTAGGTCCATGCAAAAGGCTAGATGAACAAGGAAGAAATTAAATTGTGGGCAGTTAAAGTGTGGTCCGGCTGTCCTAGTTTGGTGGACTACTAAGGAAACTTGCCATACCAATCTGGAATGAGTTTTGGTTGATCTGATTAGACAACAAAAAGCCGACCTATAATTCCAGAAGACTGAACTAGCCAGTTGCAGTCTTAAGACTTTGTTATCAACAAGTCATTTAAAGGATTCATAAAGGATGAGAAGAACAGGTGTATACAGGCTTCAGATTTTTTGAGTTGATACCAAAAGAAGGAAGAGGCTTACAATTTCATAACTGTGTGAATGGGTCAAAACTTTATGGAATGCTGTAAAACAAGAGCCAATTGTGCAATGGTTTAAGTAATGTGGAATTAATGTTCTTGACAATCTGAGTACAATTTTTTGTTTGATGATGGTTTTAACTGAGTTTTTAATGCAGTGAACGTTGAAGATTAAGAAATTCCTCTAGAATCCAGTAGTAGCCATAGTTTTCAGGTTTTGAAAATATTTCTTTAAGCTTTGAGGGTGAAGATAAAAATCTTTATGACACAGTAACAGTGTTCGTTTCTTGTTATGCAGCTACTATCCACTAAAATACTAGCTTTTATCACACATATTCAATTTTTCCTGTTATTCAATGTGTATTAATACTTAGTAAAATATTTGCCTTTATTCTAAGTATGAGCATGATGTTGGAATTTCTTCAAATTTATTATTTTGCTGTATATTTTGTTTCCGTTTTTACTGAAATGTTTGTCTACATGTGTTAAACCATCTTGTAAAGGAATTTATTTAAATTTATTGCTTGCTTTATACCATTTTTAACTGATATGTTCTCTCTCTCTCTCTCTCTCTCTCTCTCTCTCTATATATATATATATATATATATATATATATATATATATGTATGTATGAATTCTTTTAAATTTATTTCATACTGTGGCTTGCTTTTTAGTTGCTAGTACCAAGATGCTAGTACCAGTATTTGTCTTCATGGTACTTAATGCATAGAATGGGGTTTCATTTACTCATTTGTGTGTGTGTTTTGTTGTCTGTTGTATTTTCACTATATATTAATATTTCTTTTAGCTATGTGGCTTCGTACTTTGATTCATGGTTAGCAGTATATACTTAATTACAGTATATAATTAAATACATAGAACCTGTGATTTCCTTGAACTCAATGTATTGTGCATACTATATTAACATGAGCATATAATACTTCCCTCCACAAAACCACTGTAAAATCATTTAAATACGCTCACAAACACAAATAAATACATGTATAATGAAATTACTTTTTACCCCATAAATTCTTGCAAAATTGAGTGCTCTTATTCACATTCAAATCCTGCATTTCAGCAAATAAAGTACTATGATTTAGGGTGTAGGGGAACAGGAACATAAAATACTGATCCTGGTTTGAAATATCTAAAACCCTAGAAGAAACAGACCAACAAACTAATACTTACACTGCTATGTGATATGTGTGTTTCAAGAGGAGGAAGCCTCAAGGTGTTTGGGGGTAGACAAGGAAGGATTTACTGAATAGGTGACTTTTAAACTAACTTGTGGTTTGTCAGGTCAAGAAGGGGAGGAAGGGCATTCCAGACAGAACAAAGTGCGTGAACTAAAACAAGGAAGCATAAAATAACACAGCACACTCTGGAAACAGCAAATAGCTCAGTGGGGCTGGAGCATAGTAGTTGTGAGGGAAGATCAGGCAGAAACCGGAATGAACAGGTTTGTGGGCAAAGCTAAGGAGTTTAGACTTTAACCTGTTGGGAGTGGAGATTTAAGCAGAGAAATTTTTCCTTTATAAGGTTTGTCTGGCTGCAGTGTAGTGGATGGACTGGAGAGCAGAGATGGAAGGCAGTCAAACTAGTTAGGAGGCTACAGTATTGTGATAATTAAATGAGAAACAATGAAGTCTGAAATGAAGGTAAATGGCAGTGGGGATGATGAGGAACATAAATTAGGGACTTCAAAAAGAAACCTTTAGATGTGGGCCAGAAAGAGAAAAAGGAGCCAAAAGTGGCTCTGTGGTTTCTAGTCTGATTGACTGGGGGAACAGTTATGCCACTAAATAAAAAGGAAAATGCCTTAGGTTATTGGGATTATCTTTGACTCCTTCTCCTTTCTACTGAAAGATTATCAATTTCAGCCAGGCCTTTGCCATCTTCCCCACCATTCTAAATTATCCTTCACAAAGTCATCTTCCTAAAGCAGTTTTGACTGTATAAACATTTGATGGACCCCCACATCCCACCCCACCACACCATGCAGAACGAAATCTAAGCTTTTAGTGGAGTATTTAACACTCTCCACCTTCAGACAGGCCACGAGCTACCTCTTGGATACATTTTTTCTCTTTAACTACGTTATCATTTCCTTTCCCCACCCTATATATCTACCTCAAACATCAATCTAATCTTTGTTCCTCTAACACATCCTCTAATCCTTAGCACAAGCTAGTTTCTCTATTTGAATGCAGCGTTTATTGTCCATCTCAGCCTGCCAAAATTCACGGATTGTTTATGTCAGCATCTCCATAACACTTTATCCCATCCCCTTAGTCAAAAGTATTCTTCCTTTTCTGTGGTGCATAGACTGTCGTGTCTTAATCATTAACACTTGGCGTCTGCCTGGTTTTGTAGATAGTTGTGCCTTGGTATCCGTTCTATTTCCTTGCCCCAGTGACTCATACACAGTATAGACTCAAAATTTGTGATGAATTGACCTGGAGCAGGGTTCTGATCCCTGTATCAACCACTCAAAGTTTAGCAGACAGTCTGGAAAAATTAGGCGATTCAGCGAATCCAAAACATTACGCAAGAAGAAAAAAATGTATAGAGGAGATACCCGTCTGTAGGGGGCCCTTTCGCTGTCTAGAACGACTGTGACAAAAGATGGGAGCAAAATAATTTGCTGTCAGGAGAGTGCGTCTTCAGATATCAAAACGCCTTTATTGTTTATGTAAAACAAAATATCTTATGTACCGTACTTTAAAAGAAGCCCTAAGGGATTTCAGATTTCCCTAGGTGGAATTTCCCGATGATGTTCTTTAGAGCTCAAATGCACTGACTATTATGCAGTGAATTTGGGAGTGGATTAAACAGCAAAAGCAGACTCGCGGTGTTTCCCCAGAATTGGACAGCTGAGTGGCTTGGAGCCACGCCCTTGCCCCGCCCACGCTCCCGCCCCCAGCGGCAGCGGCCCCGGAGGCTCCGAGGGAACTCCCGCACGTCTGCGCGCGCAGTCCCGGCCAAGGGTCCGAACGCTGCGCGCAATTGCCCTGGAAACCACTGCGCGCGCACGCGCAAACGTGGGGCGGGGAGAAGGACTGAGCTAAGAGCTTTGCGGCTGGAGGAGGGTTTTACCCTCCCACTCGACCATCACGCCCCGCCGGGTGGGCGTGCGCGCCGCCCATCTCCCTCGGTCGGAGCGTCCCTTCTAGCACGCGCCCGCCTTGCGCGTTCGCCCCAGCGCTCCCCCGCCTCACACGCACCCTTTGCCCTCCTCCCGCATTTGTGCGCCGGTGCAGCAGGCGGTGGGAGCATCCGGGCATTTCCGCCGCCGAGCGGCGATCTGGGCGGCGGCGGTTGAGGATCTCCCATGGCTGGGAAGAGGCGGGTGGAAGGCAAAAGAGGGGCCAGGCGATAAGCCAGAGGCGCCGCGCGGTGGGTCCTGAGGGAGGCGGAGAGGGGAGTGCTCTTGCGGCCGGAGGAGGGCCGGGCGCGAGGCTCCTGGAGCCTCTCTTGCATTCTTCTGGCCAGTCTGGGCTTCGGACATGCATCTGCATCAGGTCCTCACTGGTGCTGTCAACCCTGGAGACAACTGCTACTCCGTGGGCAGCGTCGGGGATGTCCCCTTCACGGTGAGCGGCGTCCGCGACCCCGAGGGGGAAGGGTCCGGGGTCCGGACGCGGGGGCCGAGACCCGTCGTCCTGTGCCCACGCCTCCCCCGGGGCTGCGAGGTATTGGTGGGCCCCACACGCCCTCCCTCTGCAGCCCAGTTGAGGGCGGAGGGGGCGTGCGACTGCGAGTCCGAGTCCTGCGGCTGGTAGAGGAAATTACCCGTCAGGGGAAAGGATTAGAAATTCACCGCACTGTCCGCCCTCGGCAAACGGGCTCCCAGGGTGCTAGACTAGAAGGTTCCTCTTCTAGGGCGGCCCCTGGTCTGCCGTGGAGGAAGATGGTTGCAACCTTTGAAATCCCAGAGTGTCCGTTTCGCACCTGCCATTGGCGTGGAGGCAAAGAGACTGGGTCGTGACTCGGAGCATGGAGGCGATACCGATGCGCGGGGCTCCCCCTGCTTACAGTGTATAGGGCAGCGAGGAGACGCCGGAGCCTGCGGCTTTAAACCCGACCCAGCCCTCTACCTCCTGATAAGCAGAATTTTAATTCCCACCAGAAAGTAGAAAAATTCGTTCTCTGACCCTGAAAAATTTAGAATGGAAGGGTTCGCGTGACAGTGGTCCGGAGAGCTCTTAATTTATCACGAGATCACTGTATGGTAACCTTCGGTGATATTTTAATATATTTGCAAGGTAGGCTGGGTTTTTAAAGCTAAGGCAATGTGAAAATTTTATGCCTTTTTCTTGTTTGTGCGAGTAAAGTATGTAAACAATAACATGTTAGACCTCCTTAAAATCTAGATGAAATAGACATGTTTCTCAACGAGCGTGGATGGATCAGTCCTTTTTGAGAATGGGATGTTAGTATAAGCTAATTCAAACCGAGCCCTGGAGCTTCTTTTACCCATAGATACACTCCCATGGATTAACACGAGTTCCTTTTTTTTGGTATTAAATTTATACATGGTCCTCATTAGAAGGAACTGTAGGCAATGAGACCTCAATTAACTACACATTGTATTGATAACCATTTTGCCTGATAAAATTGGAAATAGCATAATGGTGTGCTTTTTAGATAGGGAAACACTGATCTGATGTCTGCTGTCCAACAACATGTTTTTAAAGCAGCAGAAATATCCAGCAAAACTGCAGAATCATGAAGCACAATGCATTCTGGAACAGAATTTGCCAGTGTGATACATTAAAAATAATTCTGTAAGATTGCTTTTTGGCCATTTTAGTTTTTAAATGTAATTAGTTTGGCTTTGTTCCAGGTTAGAATGAACCCTTTAAAAATGTAATTTGCCTGACTTGTATTGTTACATCTTTTTCTATCAATATAGTGTTATCTGTGTTTTGTGTACATGTGACCTAAAAAATCTATATAGTATTGAGCTTGGACTTCAAGTGTGTAGAGGATATTTGGGGCACAGAGAGAAGAAATTTCTCTCTCTGCTAATTGTGTAGGTGGGGAAGAAGTTCCTCAGTGTTAGAAGAACAGGCTTCCTCCATGAAGAAACAAATCTGGAACTTTGGGTTATGGGGTATTTCCACACTATTGTGGTGGTAATTTTCTATTTTCATCTAAACTGGAACTGTTTTCATCTAAAGTCTCACTGCAGGGCTGATATATAGCACTAAACAGATTTAGATGCAGTCTGGAAAAGCAAGTGTGAGAATTGTGAGTGCTGCGCAGGTGTGGTTATGCTATAGGCCACTCTTGACAGGTCCTTGGAATCATTTTCATATCTTTTTCCACCTCCCCAATTCAACCTGTCACCAAGTCTAGCTGACTCTCTGCAGTGTCTATCAGATTTATCCCTTTTCATGTCCTCACTTACTACCTTATACAGCCTTATTTGTATTTAATATGACAGCTTCCAAACTGGTTTTACTGACACTGATCTGATCACTTCAGCTCATCCTTCACACAGCTGCTGGGATCATTTTCTTCCAATACCGTTTCACCAAATTCTGGACTCAATAATATGTAGTTGTTCCTAATAGCTATGTTAGGAAATTTAAACTTGTCAGATATTCTTCTGCCATCTTTGACTTCATATTTGATTATATTTACTTCTGCTGTAGACATAACTAATCTTACTCTAGCCTACATTTTTATGTTGCAACAAGGGAATCCTTTTCAGTTTCCCAAATAGCACTCAGAATTTACCTGGTTTAGGCTGCTTACCTATGACACTGATTACTTGTAATGCCTTTGGCATTACAAACCCATGCTGCACACTGTCTCATTTTAATATTTAATTTTGAATACACTGATCCCGTTATAATTTTGCCTTGAACTAGAAATGACCTTTTGGACTCTATGAAGAACAGATTTGCTTTAAAAGAAATGATGAAATGATGACAAGTTGTTTTTAAGTACTCTAGAATTAACTAACAATTATTTAAATGCCTATATTAGTATAGTAAAATAAAAAATTTTAAAAAGTGTAGCTCTTTTACAGAGAACATGTTATTTAGTTTGTATAGCAGTCAGATGAAAAAACTTGAGTTCTGGGTCAGATGACTAAAAAAGGGGACCAGCCAGGACTGGAATGGAGGTCTTGTGACTTCTCACCGGTGAGTTTTTTCTGTAGTGTTTCTTTCCTATCAGAGTTCTTGCTCTGAAGGGTGTGTATGTTTGTGGAAGGCCTAGACATGGCCAGTGTACAAGGAAAGACTGTCTTGCAGCTAGCTAGTGGTTCTTAGCCAATAATAACCTGAGGACCTTTGCAAAATAGGGTAGATCATTTATTTAGGATTCTATAAACAAAGTTTTTGAAAAGGAATTGTTCCAAAAGGATTTTGAAATGTTCATGACATTGCAGTTGAAAAATAGCGTGTTATATATATAGTGCTGTGCCTGGTGGGTGGTGTGATTTGCTGGACTGTGAATGACTGCTAGGTTATGTCAATATGGTCCAATCTGTGCTATGTTGACATGGTGGTGCAGTTTGTAATGGATTGTCTTAGTGATGTGTGTCCTTCTAGTGCTACGTTTTCACTAGTTGATGGTTTTCACTTGTGTTTTGGCAATTAGCAGTTTTTAAAAAACAATTGTGATTTTATAAATATAGTTGTATGTATCACCTTTTGAAACATTCTTTTCTTTTCATTGTAATATCTAAGTTCTGGAAATACTGTTATCCTGCAAAAGTCAGGTCCCAGATAGTCCAAGGAGATGATCTTCTACCATGTAATTGCTTTCTTGTGTTTTATTTGCCATTGAGACATTTCCAACTACATTCTTATAGATAGGTGGATGTTTGAAGGCTTAATGCAACAGATAGTGTAAATTTTTCCTTACTGATATTGTTTATTGCTTTCCTGAAAAATAGTCTTTAGTTATTTTTTCTTTTTTTGTAAGCATTAAAATGTTAATTAAAATGATGGTACATGATGATTATTAATATAATTCAAAAATTTTCACCATTTGGCATAAGGGATACAAACTGTATTTTCAGGCAGATAGGAGCAGTTGATGTCATTCCAGTCTGATGTGAATTCAATACATTGATCAAAGTTTACAAAAATTAGTGAGTCATTTTCACTCTCAGGGAGCTTATAATATACTGGCAAAGATTAAAAAGGATGTACATAATTATAATGTAACACAAATAAAAGAGATCACATGTAGTTGGGAAGATAAAAGATTTCACAGATTGACATTTGAAAAGACAGAGTGGTATTAGACCTTTCTGGATGGCAAGAACAACAAAAGCCAAGGAATGGTGTGATATAAAGGATAAATTATTGGGTATAATGGGTTAATGGTGTGATATAAAAGATAAATCCCTTCACAAAAATGGTTTTTTAAAAACACAGGATTTCCTTATTAAATAGCAAACACCCTTAGAGTGTTGAAAAATATAATTTGCAAACAATACCCATAGCTTTTTAGGAAAACGTAGCTGTATTCTGACATTTCTTGACTTTTGTTGTTGTTGTTTTTTTTTAAGTCACCAGGTTAGTAAAGAATGAAAAACATTAATTTAAAAGTTAGAAGATAATGCTTATATGACCACTTTTTCTGGCATTTAGATATATTTTAATTCAACTGTAGTATAACATTCTAGTCCTATAGAGTGGCAACACCAAACGTTGAAAATGATCAGCCTGTTTATACATTTAGCAAGTGTTGTTTTGAACACAGGTGTGCGAGACTCCATGGAGATTAAAACAAAAAAACATAGTTCTGATTTCAGGGACTTTATTAAAAATTTGTAGTAACCTTAATCTAATAGTAGAGTTAAGATCTGTACTTAACCACAGCTGGCCAGCTGTGTGGTATTTTTAGGCACTTAAATTCTGATGAGAATTCAAAAGGAATAATAGATCACCTCTGGCCAGGGGAACTGGGGAGTTGGACAGAAAAATGCTTCTTTACAGGCTGGTTATCTATAAGAGGTGTGATGAAACAATATGGTGAATATTTCAATAAAAAATTTCTTACAGTAAAAGACACATTGCCATTAATCACCCTCAAAATACTCCCCCTCGCTTCAAACACACCTATCCCATCATTCTTGTCACTTTCTGAAGCAGTTCTGGAAGTTCGTGAGTGTCTTTAGTTGTGCTGTCGTGGCTGCCTCGATGTCCTGAATCATTTTGATTTTGGGGGAAGAGCCAGAAGTTGCATGGTGCCAGATCTAGTGGATGAGGACACACCATAATGTTTTCATTTGACAGGAATTGCCATATACCAGAAGCAATGTGTAGCGTGGAGCGTTGTCATGATGGAAGATGATTTATGACACACTTTAAAACACACCTTCTCTCAAATGTAGCTCACACCCGACCGACAACACCGAACAAGTTGAAACTTGTCAGACATTGTTACTAAGGTTCCACATGCTGCCTCCCATATAGAAGATCCTTGCCTTTCCGTTGCATGGCACTTGACAGCAGCATTCACTGTATTTTGTGATCACAAAGGAAAGGCTCCATGTCACACGTTGCTTCTGGTACAGCAATTTCTGTCAAAAACATTATGGTGTGTCCTCATCCACCTTATTCACTGGATCTGGCACCATGTGACTTCTGGCTCTTCCCCAAAGTCAAAATGACCGTGAAAGGTAAATGTTTTGAATTGATTCAGGACATCAAGGCAGCCACTACAGTGCAACTAAAGATACTCACGAAAGAGGACTTCCAGAACTGCTTCAGAAAGTGGCAAGAATGATGGGATAAGTGTTGGGATAAGTGTGTTTGAAGCGAGGGAGGGGGGTGTTTCGAGAGGGATTAATGACAGTGTGTCTTTTACTGTAATAAATTTTTAAAAAATTTAAACATTCACCATTTTTGATCACACTGTGTAGTCATAACAACTCTCACCTATTAACAGCATTTGTTGAGAGTAAAGGGGAAGACAGAAGTTAGAATTTAGAATGGATTTGTTTTCCAAGCAAATTGGCCTGTTCTTGGAGAGTGGCTTCTTGTTTATTTAAATTGATATCTTTCAGTTTGTGGGGTTGTGTTTGGTGTCAGCCTGTAGGTGTATATGAGGTTATAGAAGTTTTTTCTTATGTCCTCGAATAGATTGTTAATTAGCCATTCTACCTATAGTGAGAAGACTCCCAGCAGCTACTCAGAAACTCAGGTATAGTCTTGAATGATGCCTTTTCAGAAATGGGAGGTCAGAGACCAATGACTTACATGACCTTGGCTAAATCAATTAAACTCGTTTAGGTTTTTCATCTATAAAATGAGGTCCTTAAATTAGGTACTAAGTGTTCAGACCTCAAATGAGCACTATATCAGCTTCTTTAGAGATTTCCAAGGGATAAATGAGAAAATGGCCCAGAAACATAAAGTGCTTTTGGTGAAGTTATAGGTTTGGAGTCTGTTGTACAATTCCCCTCCACTTGTACGAGGTAGGACAATTAAGTTCTTGAACTCATACTAGAAAAAGTGCTACATACTTCATTGCTGAATATCACTATGGTCACTTTGAACTACTCCCTTTGGGAAGCTATGCACTGATGCCAGCACCTAGTCCACCCTTCAAAGCAATTTTGGAACTCTTTTCCTTGAATGGCCATCAGAGTTTGTCATTGTATCACTCTTGATGTCCTGAATGTAATCCAAATGTCTTGCTTTCAATATTTCCTTTATCTTCAATATTTTCTTTATCTTCAGGTAAAGAAAGAAGTCATTGGGGGCCAGATCAGGTGAGTAGGGAGGGTGTTCCAACACAATTATTTGTTTCCTGCCTAAAAACTCCCTCACAGACAGTGCCCTGTGAGCTGGTGCATTGTCCTGATGCAGGAGCCATGAATTGTTTGCGAAAAGTTCAGGTCATCTAACTTTTTCACGTGGCCTTTTTAGCACTTCCAAATAGTAAACTTGGTTAACTATTTGTCCAGTTGATACAAATTCATAATGAATAAGCCCTCTGTTATCAAAAAAGGTTAGAAACATCGTTGCAACAAGTTTGCAAACTTAATTTTCAGACCTGTTGTTCAGACTTTATGGTCAGGGAGCCTGACCTCCTCCTTTCTGGCTCAGGGTATAAGTCACACAGAGAGTTTATGTGTGGTTCTCTGGACTCACAGTCGAGAAGGAGGCTCTTGTTAATGATTGTCTCCTCAGCTTTGGTTGCTGGTAGTTGCCTATAACAGTCACATGCAGTGTACGAGTAGAGTGGGCGATGGGCTAGTGTATGGTGTTTGGGTTCTCCACCCTCTAAATACATTTACTCCTTTACTTTCCGTTCTTATGATTTTGGGTATTTGAAAGATGACTTTACAAATTATAATCAGTATCTTACCTTGGATCGTGGGAAATTTTTAGAGCAAATCAGAATCTCAGTTTCTAATCATCAAAAAGAACACAGCATGTTGGGTTACAACCACAGTGGTACAGTGGAAAAAAAGCATGCCTGACCAATTTAATTTCCTTCTGTGATAGAAAAAAGCAGTATTTAAAAAGGGATAATAGAGAATATCTGTAATTTAGATTTAGTAAGGCTCTTCTAGCTTGTGGGTTATTTTTTAAATAAGTTCGGAAGCCAAATATTTTAATAGAAGTTTTAGGATTTTCAGTCTTTTTAAGTTTGTAGAATTCTTTGCATTAGATTTTTTCTCCGGAACCCTCACTTATGATGTAACAGGATTGACCTACAATTGATGAAACAGGTGCAACTTACACAGGTGGTATGACTGTACTTTCCTAGAGATAAGTTCATGTAACCCTGCGATTTGATGCTTATGCGTAAAACCAATTGCCTGCACTTGTTATTCTCAAACCTTCTCATTTCATGATTGCTGAGGGCTAAGGGCTCCTTTAATGCACTCCCCCCGACATAAATACCTAAAAAATATGATGGTTATCTTATATCCCTCTGATAGAGAAGTCAGTAGGTTTAAAGGGGTCAATGAGTAGAGCAAGACTCCTTTAAACATTTTACTGTATGATAATTTGGTGGGATGATTTGAAAGCCATAAATAATATCCTTCTATGTTGTTACTGAAGATTTTTTCCTTTTAGGCCACTTCCTTTAAAAATTGAACCCTCTCAGGAAGAATCACATTTACTTTAATTCATAATAAATCATGATATTTTCATCCTGTGATTTTAGGAGAAACTCAGGAAACCTGAGACTATATGGGCATTATGCAAAAGGGCATAGATGAACCCCCAAAAACACATGAAAGTTTTGGCTTAGACTCAGTTCAAAGATATAATTAGCTTATACGGTAAAATGCCAACATTTTCCTAGGAGTGAGGGCTGGTTTTGTGATGTGTTGTCTGGCCATGACTATATCTGTACTTAGGAAGATCTAACAGAAGGAGACAATTCAAATTATCGTGTATTCTACCAATAGTATCTTCCATCATTCCTTTTATGTAGGTGAATTATGTTTCCGGCAAAGGCCTGTTCCTCCATTTATACCAGTGGTTTTAAACTGGGAGCGATTTTACCCCCTCGGGGACATTTGGCAATGTGTGGAGACATTTTTGATTGTGACCCGGTTGGCAGGGAGTACTCGCATTTAGTGGGGAGAGGCCAGAAATCCTGATAAATGTCCTGCAATGCACAGGACAGACCTCCACAATGAAGAATTATTCGCCCCAAATGTAAATACTGTCGAAGTTGTGAGAAACCCTAGTTCTCATGCCCTCTTATCTACTCAAGGGCATTGCTCTAGCAGTTTCTCTTTTGCTGTAAAATTGTTTTTTCTTCTTTGTTGAAATACTTTCTTCATGTAGCTCTCCTGTTTTTTCTCCATCTTTCTTCACTGCTCCTTCTCAGCCTGGTTCCAGATTTCTATAGCCAGCTATTTCTTTGACATCTATCCTCTTGAATAACAGCTACTTCTGATCCCCATCCTCAGAACATTCTCCTCCTGCCTTTCCTAAATCAGTAAATGGCTACTTTGTTGTTTTTTTTTTCAGTTCCCTTGGACTCTTTTACTCTTTTTATTTACTCCCCATAGCTAATATTGGCAAATTCTGTTGGCTGTACCTTCAAAATGCAGTCAGAATCTGACCATTTCTCATCCTTTGTACTGCTACCACCCTGGTCCAAAACACCATCATCTCTTTCCAGGATTATGGCAGTAGGCTCTTAACAGATGTCCTTGCCTTGTCTGCCTTTAGTTTTATCCTCCTTCAGTTTATTCTCAACATAGTAGCCAGAATGATCCTGTTAAAATACAGTCAGATGCTACTTAATGATGGACACATTCTGAGGAATGTGGTGTCATTTTTGTGATTTTTGTCATTGCGTGAACATCGAGTGCACTTACAGAAACCTAGATGGTACAGCCTACTACACACCTAGGTTATATGGTATAGCCTGTTGTTCCTAGGCTACAAACCTGTACAGTATGTTACTCTAACAACAGGAGATTAAATCAAGCCCAAGAGAAAATGATTCAGTCAAGAGATGAGAGTAAACACAAGATGTATGAAGCTGCTGCCCGTGTAATATGGCATACTGTTTTACAGAAAAAAAAAATTTCATAAGTAGAAAGAATACACGCTAAAATAATGATAAAAGTATAGTAAGTATATAAACCAATAGCATAGTTGTTTATCATAATCAGTTATTATACTGTATATAATTGTGCTATACTTTTAATATGACTGGCAGTGCATTAGATTTGTTTACAATAGCATCACCACAAACATATGAGTAATGTGTTGAGCTGTGGCATTAAGAGCATGGTTACATCATTACTAGGCGATAGGAATTTTTCAGCTCCATTATAATGTTATAGGATCACTGTCATATATTAGGTCTGTTGTTTACTGAAATGTTATGTGGCACATGACTGTAAATCAAATTTTGTTAGTCCCTTGTTCAAAACTTTCAAGTGATTTCTTTCTTTTCACTTGGAGTGAAGACCCATGTGCCTTCAATGCCCTTTATTGCTGTTTCTTTAGCACCCAGAACAAAAATTTCTTGGGTACAAAAAGGTACCCAATAAGTTAATAAATATAAAGGGCACTTAGTATAATACACAACATTCTATGGTAAACATAGTGACCACTTTTATAAGACTAGTTTTTATACTATCTCTTCATATAGGTCAGTGGCATTAGTCTATGTTTAGGTAAATGGGTTTTATAAGATGAGGACAGAGAGAGCTTATATAATACAATCCAGGTATAAAGTTTTGCTGGTCTGGTTTAATTCAAGGATGGAGTATATTAATGTATTGAGAAGAATTGACAGACTGTGCCCATCAAGTTCTCAAATTTTATGATTTTGAAACACTTTAATACATAAAAAATTGAAAATTAACTTAATACCGGAGTGTAGTGATTCTGTATTTTAAGAGTTACATGTTTTACAATCAGCTGTTCTGGGCCTGGAATTGAAAATTGATGAGCTTGACAAAGACATGATTTAGTACTAGCTGCCACATTTGGTAAACTGAACTCAGCCAAAGGAGTATTCTTTAACAGAAGCAAGATTCTCCTGAAAAAGTAATTTTAAGAATGTGCCAATACGTAGACAAATGGAGCATTCAAACATGACTATCATAATTTTATGCTGGAAAAATTTTATACAGATATAATCAAACATTCAATTTTGTCATTAAAAACAAAAAGAAGAAAACCCTCAAGAAATCAAATATTTTGTTTAAAAAATTATTGATGTAATATCTGCATTATAAAAAACTCATAATTCAAACAATGTTGAAATATGGAAAGTGAAAAGGAAAATTTCCATTCCCCAGTAGAATTTTGATTAACATAACTTCCTGGTTAGCCTTCATTAAAAAAATATTTGAATGCCCAGCATTACGTATACGCATAAGGTAAACCAGCTATTAAACGTGCCCTGTTGTACAGGAGGACATGCTGTATGTTGTAATAAGCTATAAACTAGTTAAATTGGGGGTCACCTACCAAAGTGATGACTTTGGTAATAGGGTAATTGAACTTTAGCCCTTCTTTCTAGCAGTGTTTAATAGGGCCAGTTGTATATGCTAAGTATATAGAAATGACAATATTTTTTGAAGTGGTAGGATTAATATTGCTCTTTATGTTAAATTGGTACATGAAATTAAATGTTGTACAACTTAGATCTAGTAAAGGAATTTTATATCTAGGAATTAAACGATTTAATCAAAGTCACACAGCTAGACCTACGGCAGAACGAAGACTGGAACCCAAGGTTCCCAGTCCTTCCCCTCTTAAAATTTAAAAAGTAATTTGTAGATAATTTGAAAAATGTAGAAGAAAGATAAAATTATCTTTTATGTACAATCGAGAGATTACCCCTGTTAACATTTTGGTAAATTGGACCAAGGCCTCATGGAGGAGGCTTATATTATTGATTTAAGAATGTTATCTGTATCTTTTTCCTTACTGAGTTTTGGGTTGTTATTTTTCTAAGAACTTATTCTTTTGCACAGATTTTCAGAGTTATTAGTTTAAAATTGTTCACAGCAAGGTCTTATTATCTTTAAGGTCTGTAGCGTTTCTTGGGCTTCTTCTTTCCTCACTACTGCCATTGATTATTTGTGCCATCTCATTTTCTTCAGTAGAACTTTATCAACTTTATTAATCTTTTAAAATAACTTACTTTTAACTTTATGAGTTCTCTATGTTATCTATTTTCTATTGCATTAACTTTTTTTTATTGGCTTCAGGTGTATAAAAACAACATAATGATTAGTCATTTACACCCCTCACAGAGTGATAACCCCGCCGCAAGTCTAGTACCCCTCTGACATTGGACACAGCTATTATAATACCATTGACTATATTCCCTATGCTGTGCTTTATATGCCGACACACACACACACACACACACACACACGCACACGCACACACATGCATGAGGTCTGACAATTAAGTTCACAAACTCATCCTGTACAAAGTGCTACATCCCTCATTGCTGAATATCACTACGGTCAACTTCTAAGTACTCCCCTTGGGAAGCTATGCACTGATGCCAGCGCCTAGTCTACCCTTCAAAGCAATTATGGAACTTTTTTCTAGAATGGCCATCAGAGCTGTCATCATGTTACGCTTAATGTCCTGGATATCATCAAAATGTCTTCCTTTCAATCTTTCCTTTATCTTCAGGTAAAGAAAGAAGTCATTGGGGGCCAGATCAGGTGAGTAGGGAGGGAGTTCCAATACAGTTATTTGTTCACTGGCTAAAAACTGCCTCACAGACAGTGCCGTGTGAGCTGGAGCATTGTCGTGAGGCAAGAGCCATGAATTGTTGGTGAAAACTGCAGGTCGTCTAAGTTTTTCACACAGCCTTTTCAGCACTTCCAAATAGTATACTTGGTTAAGTGTCCAGTTGGTACAAATTCATGAATAATCCCTCTGATACCAAAAAAGGTTAGCAACATTGTTGCAACAAGTTCTCGAACTTAATTGGCAGACCTCCTGTGTGTGTGTGTGTGTGTGTGTGTGTGTGTAAAATTATAGTTGACATTCAGTATTATATTAATTTCAGGTGTACAGTTCAGTGGATAGGCATTTATATGATCTACGAAGTGATCCTCCAAATAAGTCCAGTACCCATCTGACACCCTATATAATCTTTACAACATTATTGATTATATTCCCTATATTGCAAGGCATATCCCCAGGACTCTTTGTGACTACCAGTTTGTACTTTGTAATCCCCTCACCTTCTTTACCATTCCCTGACTTCCCTTCCATCTAGCAGCCATCAGTTTTTTCTCTGTATCTGTGAGTCTATTTCTGTTTTGTTTTCTCGTTTATTCTGTTCTTTAGAGACCGCATATAAATGAGATCATATGGTATTTGTCTTTCTCAGTCTGACTTGTTTAATTTAGCATAATATCCTCTAGGTCCATCCATATTGTCTCAAATGGTAAGATTTCATTTTTCTTTATGCCAGAGTAACACTCCATTGTATAAATGTACCACAATTTCTTTTTCCAGTTGTCTATTATGGGCATTTCAGTTTCCCTATCTTGGTTATTGTGAATACCACTGCAGTAAACATAGGGATGCATATATTTTTTTCGAATTAGTGTTTTGGGTTTCTTTGGATAAATACCCAGGAGTGGAATTGCTGGGTCAGAAGGCGGTTCTGTTTTTAATTTTTTGAGGAACCTCCATACTGTTTTCCATAGTGGCTGCACCAATTTGCAATCCCACCAACAGTGCATGAGGGTTCCCTTTTCTCCACATCCTCACCAGCACTTGTTCTTTGTTGATTTATTGATGATAGCCATTCTGACAGGAGTGAGGTGGTATCTCATTGTGTTTTTTATTTGCATTTCTCTGATGATTAGAATGAAGTTGAGCATCTTTTCGTATGTCTATTGGCCATCTGTTCTCTTTGGAGAAATGTCTGTTTGTTCTCAGTCCATTTTTTAACTGGATTGTTTGTCTTCTTGGTGTTGAGTTGTATGAGTTTTTTTTACATAAATTTTGGATATTAACCCCTTATCAGATGTATCATTGGCAAATATTTTCTCCCATTCAGTAGGATATCTTTTTGTTTTCTTGATGGTTTCCTTTGCTGTGCAAAAACTTTTTAGTTTGATGTAGTCCCATTTGTTTATTTTTTCTTTTGTTTCCTTTGCCTGAGGGGATATATCATTAAAAATATTACTAAGGGTAACATCTGAGAGTTTACTTCCTATATTTTCTTCTAGGAGTTTTATGGTTTCAGGTCTTACGTTGAAGTCTTTAATCCATTTTTAGTTTATTCCTGTATATGGCGTAAGAAGGTGGTCCAGTTTAATTTTTTTCCATGTTTTCCCAGCACCATTTATTAAATAGAGTGTAGCTACCCCAGTGTTAATTCTTGCTTCCTTTGTCATAGATTAAAAGACCATCTAGGCATGGATTTATTTCTGGGCTCTCTATTCTGTTCCATTGATCTATGTGTCTTATTTAATTAACACCTATTCTTAATTTATTATTGTTTCTATATTTTTTGGATTAACTTTGCTGCTTCCCCCATAACTTGAGATACATGCTTAGCTCATTCCAGTTTTTCTTTCTATATATGCATTTATGAATGTAAGTTTTAAATTCTTAGGACCTGCTACTGTATCTGCATACCACAAAGCTATTTTTTAATCATTCTCATAAATAATTTAGAAGTGTGTTTTTAAATTTCCAAATATATGGGACTTTTCTGGTTATAATTCTGCTTATGAATTTCTAGCATAGCTATGTTGTGTCCAAACAACATACAACATATACTTCCAATCTTTTTAAGTTTGTTGAAATTTCAGTTGTCAATTTTTATAAATATTCCATGTGTGCCTAAAAAAAGTGTGTGCTCCGCAATTATTCGGTAGAGTGTTTTACATATGTCCATTAGGGGTTAAGTTTGTTTATCATGTTTAAATCTTCTAAAACTTTAGTGCTTTTCTGTCTGCTTACTTATTCTTTTACTGAGACGTGTTAAAATACTACGAGTATGATTTTACCCTTCTTCTTGTAGATTTGTTAATTTTTGCTTTAATTAGGTGTGCTTAACAAATTTAAAATAATTATATCCTCCTGTTGAATTGACCTGTTTATTATTGTGAAGTAATTATTTTTTAAAAAAATCTCTAGTAATGCTTTCTGTAGTCTACCTTACCTGATATTAATGCAGCTATCCCAAGCTTCTTTTTGGTTAGTATTTTCAAAGTTTATCTTTTTCCATCCTTTTTACTTTCAACTTCTCTGATGTTGCAATAAACAGTTTAGTACTAGTTGTAATATCTGTTTGCATATCTGAATGTTTTCTTAGGATAGAAATAGACTTAATGAATCAAACTTAAATCTCTTTATAGTCTCTTAATTCATACTACCAAATTGTAGTATAGAAAAGCCATATGGTTTTATATTCAATAGCATATGAGAGTGACAGGTGCACCATACTTTTCTTGCTTATTGCTTTTTACTATTTCTTATTTAAGGCTGAAAACAGTACATTTGACTATCTGGTCTGGCTTCAAAGTCTTACTCTCTGGTAGGCATTATGGGTCCCAAGGGATCACAGATGACTGACTGCTTTAGTAACTGCAGCTATTATACATTCTGTTTTGCTAGCTTTCCATCCTAGCATCCTCATTTCATGCCCTACTCTAATATCATGGACAATTCTGCATTTCCTTTGAAGCTCTGCTGTGAATATCCTCAACCTTTGTACCAGCTTTGGTTTGAGTCAGGGCAAGGGACAGATGAACTGAAGTTAAAACCAAGGTTTATTTCAGGGTACACAATGAACCATCAACGGAAGACAATTGGGCTATAGAGTGATTGAAACTAAAAAGCTGGTAGAATCAAGACTGCCTTCTCTTAAGGATTTTATATACTTGTTTTCTCATGGGATTGTTCTTGTTTTTGGATATTTGATCCATTTGCTTCTCAGAGTGGTGGTTTCAGTTTCATATTGTACATGGCTCTTAAATGGCTGCCTTATTCCTGAGTATGTATGACTTTTCAGCTAAATTGTTTCCTGCTAACTCTGGTTCTTTTAGTTTAAATTCCCCATAGTGGACTTTGATTGGTGCAGCTCATCTTTTTCAGCTGCCTATTAGCCAGTTGCTCGTTATTCTGGACCATCCTCACCTCTTGTCAGCTGTGAGCATGGGAAAGAGTCACAAAACAAAAAAAAAACACTTAGCTGGGCTCCATCTGAAATACTAAATTATTGAGTTATTTTTTACCAGGACTATTTGAAACAAATTTGTGCACATTTAATAGAATTACAGCTTAAAAGTTGAAAGGCATCTCAGAAGTGATCTAATCACAATCTTTCATTTGACTGATGAAGGAAACATCTATGGAGAGATTATGATTTGCTCGTTGTCATGGCCAGTATTGGTGCCACTAGATTCTTAGGAATGTACCTGTTTCATCAGTGAAGGTATTGGGAGTTTAATTGCAATTTAATAGTTTAGTTTATTATTTGAGAAATACTTTTTTAAACACTATCAGGACCATCTCCCTCAACATATCAACATTTAGGATAAGTGATTTTCTGGAAATATCCAGTAGTTACAAAATAGTTGGAAGTTGTCATAAACATTGCATATTAATAGTGCCACATAATACATAATATACTATCAACTTAAAAATTTTTTTCAAATGTAAAATTGTGGGACAAAGCCCCAAAAAGCAGTTTCCAGGCTCTCGGCCTCACATAGAAATGTGCTGGCTCGGGTAGTAAATGGCCATCAACTGTGATCAGATGGCCAGCAGCCGTGGCTAGTTGGCCGTCAGCTGTAACCCGTAGGCCATTGGCCACTAATATAACTGCTGTGGCTACACTAGCAGAAAAGATGGGGGCTAGCAAGAGCAGATTGCAGAGAGGCGGATGCCGCCGGTGAGAATATAGTGATATGACTCCCCTACTTATGGCTCCATGGGTGTCCCTTTTTGGCCTCACCATGTCCTGCATTCTTATGTGGGGAGCGGGAGAAGAGACCCCACCTTACACACCTCTGGACGCCCCGCACGACAATGATGCAGCGAGCAGGGTCCCCTGTGTGACACATGGCGTAGTCGGCAGGATACGGTGCCGGCCAAAGCTCTCCGAAGGGCTACTTAATTTTCCTATTTTTAAAAATTTTCATACGCAGTTTGTGCGTATGAAAGCTCAGTCTGAGGAAGACCAGGAGGAGCAGCTGCCTGAGAGCTGGATCCCCGTGGAGGGGTGGGAAGACGTGGACGGTTCCCCAACCAGTAGCCATGTGGCCTGGCTGCGAAGTGGCCACGTGGGCTGCGAAGTGCTTGCTGACACAGCCTGGATGCGGGACTTGTCCCGGGAGGAAACATTTGCTGAGTCCTCCTTGGGAGAGGAGAGTGAGGTCAAGGTCGTCCCTCACCCCCAGGACAGCCCTGGCGAATGACTATGGACTATGGGAAATTGCCTTCCATCCCTAATTTAATGGACTACTTGACTGTTTCGGAACATACCACCATGTAGTGGAACTGGCGGATGTTTGCTTTTGTGTCTTGACTGGCCGCCATTTATAATATGTAAGTACCTTGACTGTGAGCCGCTGTTGTTCCAGCACAGTACCCCGAGAGGCCCAGAGAGAGAGTGGCAGTGCCCTGAGAGCCCTGGCTGTGCCCAGATAGAGTGGCAGTGCCCTGAGAGCCCTGGCTGTGCCCAGAGAGAGTGGCAGTGCCCTGAGAGGCCCTGGCTGTGTCCAGGAAGTCTGGCTGTGTCCAGAGAGAGTGGCCGTGCCCTGAGAGGCCCTGGCTGTGTCCAGGAAGCCTGGCTGTGTCCAGAGAGAGTGGCCGTGCCCTGAGAGGCCCTGGCTGTGTCCAGGAAGTCTGGCTGTGCCCAGAGAGAGTGGCAGTGCCCTGAGGGCCCTGGCTGAGTCCAGGAAGTCTGGCTGTGTCCAGAGAGAGTGGCAGTGCCCTGAGAGCCCTGGCTGAGTCCAGGAAGTCTGGCTGTGTCCAGAGAGAGTGGCAGTGCCCTGAGAGGCCCTGGCTGTGCCCGGAGAGATTGGTGGTACCCTAAGAAGCCCAGGAAGTCTGGCTGTGCCCAGAAGTACTGGGGTGGTGCCCTGAGAAACCCTGGCTGTGCCCGGAGAGATTGGTGGTACCCTAAGAAGCCCAGGAAGTCTGGCTGTGCCCAGAAGTACTGGTGGTGCCCTGAGAAACCCTGTCTGTGCCCAGAGGTGCACATAATCAGAGGTGTCTGGATGCTAATGGTAACCACTTTGAGCACCTCTTGTAATTGCAGAAGTCAAAGGCGACTTGTATTCATCTTTTGTTATCGGTATATATCATTACAATTTTAATACAGTTTTCCTTTCTTAAAATGGGTATACATTTTTTGGCACCCTCTGTGTACACTAAACATTTCAGGAAGGGTTTATAGATAATTATTACGTGACTGCTTTTTGGGAATGAGGAGATATGGTCAAGACTAAGAAGGTTACTTAATTTTCCTATTTTTAAAAATTTAGCGCATGTGTTATTTTCGCTATAAAAAGAAAATCTTGTTACTGAAAACATTAAAAATTAAACATTCAAAATGGTTTATTTAGCTTATAGATAGCTTTAATGGATAATTATTATATATAAAAAAAAGCTTAATAAGGGACTTACTCAATAGGGAAACCTGTTTGTCCATTCTAGAAGTTAATTTTTAATTCTGAGAACATCATAAACAGTTAGAATTTTAATTACGTGACTAAAATGAAGAGAGGGAAAGGATGTTTTCTGGGGAAATTTGTGTTAATCTGTGCTTTGTTTTCATGGTTGTAAGATTTTTCATAGGCCAACATTGGCCAACTAAAAGTATATTCTGAACATAACTTGGTACAACCAAGGAACCAAAAGCCCTGTTAACTGTGTCTTCTCTTTAGCTTTTTGTTTGTTTATAAAGCAAAAGATCACAATAGAAATGAAGAATTTAAATGCATTTGTGCAATATACCCATAAGAACAAAAATTTGAGCAGTAGAAAACGAAACGATAGAAAATGGTTATTACTTAAGTGGATAAAAAAATGTAGAGATCTGAATTTGCATCCCAGCATGTATTTACCTTGTGGGTTAGGACTTTGATTAAATCATACAAAGTTCCATTTCCTTATATTAAAGTGGGACTAATAACCAACTTATATAAGATTGTTGCAGTCTTGAAAGAAGACTAGGAATGTAGAATGCATAGTACAATACCTGTTACCCACTAGGCTTTCAGTAAATACCTCTTTTTAGTAATTATTTTTCTACCTCTTAATAACACGTGTCCTCATTTGTAGGAGAGTGAACATACTTAGAGGAATCAAAACTCACTCTCAGGGAGAGGTGGGAGTTCCACTCACTACCTCAGGGAGAGGTAGCAGTAACACTATTGATAAAATATTCTTGATAAGACTACAACACCTTGTTAAAGTAGACAAACTCTCAGCATACTCAATGCCTCTTGATTCATCAGTGCTTTCTTTTTCTTTTAAATTTTGATACATCTGTTAGCAGTTGTTAATGGTCTCAAACTTTGACCCTGCAACTACTCTTTAAAGCATCCAACTACTCTTTAGAAAATGCCAATATAATTTTTGTTTGTACTCGTTATTCTCACAGAAAAGGTCGTGTTTCTGTAAGATTAAAAAAATATTTCTTTTCTTTATATTTTAATTTAAGACTTAAAGGAAATATGATAAATTAGAATAGTACTTGTGGGATGAGTATTGTTTGCTTTTCTGAAAGTAATATAGTCAAAGCCATTATGTATAAAAATGAAATTAGAGAAGACAGTGAGTGTCTTATGCCTGTTTGAATTACTTAATCATTGTTCACAATAACATTAAACTCTACAGAAGACAACAATATCTTTATTATAATAATGATGGTATGCTAATTCAGAGTACTTTATGACTTTAGAGGATATTTTATTTTTTCATCAAGTGTAACATTTTAATAAGATAAAAGAAGAAGGTAACTTTGTTTTTCAGCCTCAACTAATTGACAAGGTTCTTCTAATGAAGTTTTGGGTATCTCAACTAAAAACATAGAAAATAATCTTGGTAATAAATACTCAAGTTTTTAGCACCTATATCATTATTATGGGATAATATGACAAGTTTAGTCTAAGAAAGAGATTCTTTTAGACAAACTTGAGATCTGTGGATCCAGGGAAAACAAGGACATTCACGTGACTTTAAATATAATTTCTATGAGTTCAGAGACCTCCTGAGACCATCTGTGCATTACAGTCCACATTGAAAACTCTTAGTTTCAATGCTCAAAGCAGAGAGAAAACTTGTCTCTTTCCTAATAGTATGGATTTGGTCTCCAAAAATAAGGCTAAAACAAGTGAGGATTAATACTTTTAAAGCATGTCTTTGACTTTAGGATTTGTACTACAGAGTTATCTCTTGGTCATGAGTTCTTACTTTCGGCTACTTATTAATTCTTTTTCATCATAAGGACAGTTCAGTCCTTCCATAAAATAAATCTTCCCACATGAATGGAAGGAAAGGGTGTTTTTCTGACTTTTTCTCTTTTCTTGGGCCTTGCCTATGGGTTTGGGCCTGACCATATCCTTAACTTAGAGATAAATGTTTTATAGATCAGTACTGTTACAAGTGCAGGACCCTGGTAGATAGTGCTATGGCAGAGGGACAGTTCTACCGTGAACCCAAGGGATGAAGAACCTGGTTAAGGGATTCCATTTGCTTCAGAAAAGTCTTGATGTCCTTTTTCTGCTTCCCTGAATTGACCCTGTGGCCTGTCTCCCGTTTGTGGAGTAGTTAATACTCAGCTAAGTCAGAGATATTTTATTTATCTAGTACAAGGGAGACCACATCCCATACTCTGGGGTCATTTTCGTATTTGCTTGCAGCCTCAGTGAGCACTCTCTTCCTCTTGCACTATAAATTCTTCTTTGGTAAAACTGAATTCTGAGAAAGAAGAATGGAACAAAATTGCTGTTGACCTAAAATTGAGACAATAGTAATCTCGAGTAATTATAGATCTTGTATAAACCTTCTCATCTATTGGCCTTCACTGAGTCTTTCCTCTGGGCCAGATGCTATGGTAAGTTACTTGGGATTGCAAAGATGAACATGGACTTTCTGGCACTAATAAGACAGCTTAATGGAGTAGAAGTGGGTGATACACTAGAAAGAGCAGGGGCTTTATTATGAAGCAAATGGATCCTCACTCTTACAAACTTGGACAAATTATTTATCCTTTCTGGGCCTCAGTTTCTCCATGTTTAAAAGGGGGCCTATCAAGATACAATGTTCATAACGACCATAGTTGACTGACTGTCTGATCATAATAGATATTCAGTAAATGATAAATTATTAAGGAAGACTTTGGTAGATTCCTTTCAGATAGGTCTTCTAAATCCATGATACTGTTAAACTGGAAAATCAGCAAAATCTCCCTCTCTTTCCTTGTATAGCTATTGTCTTAGACTTGGCCAAATTATTAGGTTATGTCAGCTATCTGAACTCGATGTTGTTCCACCAAGTTTCCTGTTACTTAGGCTTCTGGAGCCAGATATTAGGAAGATTTTGAATCATTCATTTGTTATACAGATATTTATTGAGGACTGCTATGTGCTGGCTGCTGGGATTACAATAGCAAACAATGATGACATGGTCCTTGATCTGATGGACCATTCAGTGTAGTGGGATCCAGACACATTTAAACACATGTTTATATAAATCATTAAAATATTGTGAGCCTTCAGTTATACAATGCATGTGATTTAGTACTGATAGATTATGAGTCCTCTCTTCCATACGTGGGTTATTTGTGCCTTACACTCTTTAGAGAAAGGTAAAGAATAATACTTTCTCTCGGTGTTTTGCAAGCTTTTAGTGTGCAGTCGTTTAGGAGGTTCCCTTCTAGGTGTGACCATGGATATTATATAAAATGGCAGGCATTGCCTAGGGTGTGGTTCCATAGGAAACCAGTACCAGTCATAATTGTTCCATTATGATGATAATTACTAGTTTGATAAGGGATTTGAAACCATTTTAGAGCACTAGTCTAAATGTTTAGTAGCTGCATAGTATTCCAGTGTATAGATATTTAGTTATTTATTTAACCACACAATTATTTTCAGTTTTTGCTGCTATAAATAATGAGGCAGGGAATATCTTTCTATAATATATATATATTTTGGCAAACTTTCGTACATATGCCTATAGAGTAAAATAGGAGCTTATTTGATCAAAGAGTACATTGTATTTACATTTTGATAGATATTTGCCAACATCTTTTATCCATGAATATTCTGATTTAATAACTTTGGAGTGGGACCAAGCAATCAGTATATTTAACCAGTTCATTCAGTGATTTTGATGCAGCCAGGTTTGAGAACTATTGCTGGATCAGAAAAATAGCAAGATTCCCTGCAGGTAAGGAGTATGGTGCATCTTTTCTGGAAACAATCGAGCAATTATGAATATCTAGGGAAAAGTAAACATCCTTTTTAATGAGCAGTAAGAGCCTGTCTGTTTATAGTAGCAGTTGCCGGGAATGGCTCATCTTTAGAGAAGCAAGTGTACTAAATACTTATCTGGAATATTTTGTGTCTTTTGATATGTAATGTTGGGGGAAGGAGCATAAGAATTGTAAGAATCTGAGTTTCAGCATCTTCCACTTACTAACTGGGCAAATTAATGAACTTTCTTTATACGGTGATAATGATTGTATCTTCCTTCAGGTTTGTTGCAAAGATTAAAGGGGGAGTAATGTAACATTTATTGAGTACCTTCTGTTTTCTTCTAGTAGTTTTTGGGTATATCTGTCATGGCAGTTTGTTATTTGTGATTGGTGATTCACTTTGTCATTTCCCCATTAGACTCACTGTAACCACATCTTGTGATCCTGTATTCCCAATCCTTAACCCAGGCTTGGGATATTGGGCACTGTTTTTTATCTTAAATGAACTATGTGTGCTAGGCATTATGCAAATAGATTTTCTATTTTAATTTTCAAAATTATCCTAAGAGATAGGTATTATTCCTTTCATTTTATCACAGAAATGCTCAGAGAGCTTAAATAATTTGCTTAAGATCACACAGTATGACAGAACCACAATTGAAAGCCCAGTATGTGTAATTCCAAACTAGATAATGTCTGTGCTCTTTCTGTCAATCCACCTTGCTGAGATAATTCTATAAAGCACTTTGGAAATTGTGAAATGTTATTTAGGGGTAAGGTTATTTTAATAATATAATTTGACAGATTAGCATGGAGATACAAACATTTCTTCTGCCTATACTCAATATTCCCTTTCAGTTCAGCTTTCTTGAATACATGGTATAGCAAATCTACCTTGTGTATAAGAATATAAGTGGTTATTTCCTCCTGTGAATGATTCCCCCACTCCCGTATTTCCTTTGCTTGACATTCTTTGTTTTTCTTTTGGTGAACTTTTTGGTGTTTGTAAATTTATGGGTAGAAATGGTTTATAGTGGTTATAGCAGGATTTTGGCAACATTGGAAGTTTTAGTAACCTGTAGAAGTAGTGTTTGTCTTCCTATCTCGTCTTTATCTTCATTTCCCTCTTTTTGTTAGCAGCCACACATGGACCTCTTCAGGACAGAGGTCACTAAATTAGGTGTCCTCACATGTCAGCCCTGGCTATTGGGTATCTATATTTTGTAGGACATGACCATACTGCTTAAAGGTGTAGAAATACTGAGAAAAATACAACCTCATAAATTTTATATTTATGTTGCTTTTAATGGGGCTTTTTCATTTGAGAATTAGATTGTGCAGTTATTTGGAATATTTAATCATTGGGTGATTTTGGAAGCAAAAAAACATGTCCCCACTCTCTGCCCCTTATGTCATCATAAAATTCACAAAGTTGCAAAACAGGAATGGCGTACACCAAGAAGTGTGGCAATAGGAGGAAACGTGGTTTTGCACATTATAGTTACATTGAACAAGAGGATTTTCCAGGAACTTAATTTTGTGTTATATTTTATTTTTTGAATGTATAGTTATGTTTGCCAATATTTTATATAAATCAGTTTAGTTTTTATTTCATTTAACCTTTTTTGTGAAACCACTTTGGGTTGTTTTCCTCACTCCCCCAAGGTTGAGGGAAAGGGGAAGGCAGGCTGCCTCATGGATTCACTTAGGCAGTTGAGTTTTAAGTTTAGTCCTTGCCTTAGTGCATGTAATTCTGTCTCCGAGGTTCATGTCTATTTAACTAGCTCTTTAAGCCATGTGGAATTGTGTTGGAAAATGCATCTGGTTTCTATCGTGATCTTTCTCAAGCCTCGTTTGAAACCTGGGAATGCAATTGTAGCTTTCAGTGCCTTATTACTCTCAGATGGAGGTTTTATTCTTTAGAGTTTACTGAGATGAGCTTTGGAGAGAAACTCTAAGCAGTGTGATTTCTGACCTGCAGGACAGAGCCCATAGTGTTTAAGAACTGAAAGGACCCTTTTCCTGATAGTAGCAGTTTTGAATGATAATGCGTAGGGTGTCATCATCCCATTTTTTGATGTGACTTAATGTTCTTATTTGGAAATTGGTATTCTTAATATTCTTACATTAACTATTTCTGTAAAATGTGTTAATGTACACAATTACAATGGCAATTAAATCTAAGATAAACTGTCATCATAATTCAAAAGTTACGTATCTTATGTATTATAAAACTTTTCTTTTCAGGCATATGGATCAGGCTGTGATATTGTTATTTTGGCAAGTGACTTTGAATGTGTGCAGATCATACCTGGTGCTAAGCATGGAAACATCCAAGTCAGCTGTGTGGAGTGTTCTAACCAACATGGAAGAGTAAGTAAGGGATTTAATTACTTTATTATATGTCATCCTTTAATATATTTAACATTCCTAGAGTATTCTTATCTTTTTATACAAGGCTTGCCTACAGTTTCTTATTAATATACCTTGCTTAGGTGCCTATCGATAGGAGTGGGTGAAGTGAGAGTTGTATACAAATTGTAAAGAGCCATGAAGCTGACAATGTGATAATTAATTGTTCTACAGGTGTATAGTCTTAAAAGATCTGTAGACCTCACAATCCTCTGGGTACTGATATTCTGCCAGTTAATAATTCTAGCAACTATTAAATCAATAGTAGGGAAGTAAACTTTTATCTTCTCTATCTAGCATCCCTTGTCTCTCCCCAAAATTATAATAACACCAAATTTTTATCAAGAACTTTGGCAAGTTTTTAATGTCTAAAATAATATTTGTCATATAACAGGTGCTTTGTAAAGTTTCTGTTAATTTAATGAAAGTTTTATTTGTTGAGTGAAGAATCTTAATGTTTATTCCCTTCAGACTTTAAAACAGGGTTTATTTTGATATAGTTCAAATTTCATCATATGTACCCCTCCCCCAAATTTCAAGCCTAATGTACATAACATTATGGTTTATTTAATGTAAAGTAAATATATCATATTTGCTGTATACTCTAGCAATGCAGCAAGAGCAATACTATGTAGCAGAGTTGAATGGCTCTACAAGAATATGAAAATGAGATTTTTCCTGTCATAATTGTCATAATTTAAACAGTCTTAATGGTCTCGAATTTTTCTTTACTGAGTAATAACATTTTTTTCCAAGGATATGTTAAATCAAGGATATGCTATAATATTCACGGTAATAAATAGTAACCATGCAAATTTATGCCAAAAAATACATTATTATTTCTGTCTCACCCCGCTTCTTGTATCAAGCTTTAATATTTGTGCAAATATAGCATAATATGGCAATCCAGTGATATAATTGACCTAGTAATGAAATACTGAGTTTCCTGGTGTTTTCTGATACTTGTTTCTTGCTTTTCTGATTTTTCCCAATTTTTTTTTTCTTAAGCATAGCTTGCTTTTTAGAGAACACTGAGAGTGTCAGATTTCTGTCATTCATTTTTCATTGCTGATCTCCGTAGGCCAATTAAGGTAGCTTTAAACCTGCCTAGTGATGTACAATAGTTGTCAGAGATGAATTTTAATACATTATTTATGTGCTGGTAATAATCACAATAAAATTCTATGGAAGCAAAGTTGTTGTTTTTTTTTTAAATATATAAGGCCTTGGTGTTCATATCTATGTTTTTACTTTTCTATACCTGTAAGATAAATAAGGTATAATTATGACATCTTTGATATATTGTCTTTTATTTCCTTTGTCCACAGTCATTGTGGTGATAACTTTCACATTTATGACTGTGTTAGCCAGTTATAATCATTCATTCATTGACTGACATGTTCAACGTGATCATTCATAACATGTTTTGCCTAAGTATTACCTCAGCCAGGCATTTTAAGTAGCTTCTCCCGTACCATTGTGGATTAAAAGCTTTTTTTTTTTTTTTTTTTGTAGAAAGAATGTTAGATATTAAGTAACAAGTTAAAATCACTGTTTGGCATGAGTGTACCCTGAAATCAGAGTAGACCTTTTTGGCTGGACTTAAAAAGAATACATACCTAATTTAAGTTATTAGGTTAACTGTTAGGTCTAGAGGTATCAGAAGGGATGGTTAATGGTCTGTTCCCTGTTGTTGATTCCCTCTTGCCAGGAGGAAGATGAACTGGAAATGGCTTTTAAGGAATTATTGAAAAGCAGGCTCTGGTAGTTTCTAGGGAGAGAGGGATTTATGTCCCTTATCAAGTATGTGACCTGGAACAGTGTCCACCAGGAGATGTCTGCATCAGCTCTTTCTCCTCCAGATGCAGTTGGTGTCTCTCTGATTTCTCCTTAGTCCATTTTCTCTATACCTTCTAGATGGTTTTCCCAGTTGGCATTCTTTGTTTGATGCTGCAATTAATGTCATTTTATTTGATATATATTTAATACCTGTTACTCTTTGATATCTTTCTGTACTTCTCATGGTTTTTATAGTCACTGGATTATAAAGTTTCTGACAGATGTACCATTGAAATGTGTCTTTGTTAATAAAGTTATTTCTATATTAAAAATGAAAAACCTCCTACAGAAAACGATGATTTCTTTAATAGGTCAACCTTATATTTGCTGTAGATCAGCCTTGTATTTGATACATAAAATAAAGCCTGCTGAATTTTTGATAATAGGGAAGAGATTCTTAAGTCCAATACTTTTCCAGTTAATGTTTACGGAAGGGAATAAATCATGAATATTGTGTTGGGATTGTTATTATATGTAATTAGTTCATACATTATTGTGAAAAGGTGGTTGTCTTTATTTTTTCTTTTCCTAAATATTAATGCTTTGTTCATTCTTTTTTAGATTGCAGCTTCGTATGGTAATGCTGTTTGTATTTTTGAGCCCTTGGGCATAAATTCTCATAAGAGAAATTGTGTAAGTACTAAATGATAGTAGAAAACTTTTAGAATTAAATTTAGAATCCAGTTGATAGCAATAAAGAGCTCCTCAGGAGCCAGTGTTATAAGGTGGCCTGGTGCTTTATGGTAGATCTTTTACATTCACTAGGAACATATCCCCAGGCCTTTTAGAAACTCAATTTTCTAGAATATTGCTAATTGAGATTTACCTTGTTAATTGGGATTGACCCTAGTTGAACTATTGTTTCTTGTTTAGATTACCAGACTATTCTTTGTCTGATAGCTGTTTCTATCCCCCCTTTCTCCTCTTTTCTCAGCAGACCGGATCATGACATTCTCTGCTTAAAAGTGTGATGGCTCCATATTTCCCTCAGATTCTAATCCAAAAATCCTTAGAGTACACTACAACCTTTCTTTGCCCCACCATCCACTTATTACTTCTCAGAGCTCATCTCCTCTCATGTTATTCCAGCCACACTGGCATTTTTACTATTCTTAGAACAGTTACCCTCCCCTCTAGGGCCTTTGCATTGGTTGTTCTCTTCTCTGGAATGTTATTCTTTCTCTAGATAGCTCCACAGCCAGCTCCTGCAGATCCTTTAAGGTTTTGCTTGATAATAACCTCCTCAATGGGGTTTACCTTCATCACTCTTTTAAAAATTGTCACTTGCTTCTACCACCTTTATTTTAACCTCCTTATCCTTCTATTTTAAAATTTTTTCCATAGCACTATCTTGTTTGTTTATTGTTTACTATTTAGAATGTAAGCTTCATGAGAGTAGGGAGCTTTGTTTCTTTTGTTCACCGATGCATCCCAAGTACTTAGAATATATTAATATCTGGGACATAATAGTCTCCTAAATATTTGTTGAATGAAGGAGTTAGGAGCTTAGGTAAATTCACTTACCAGCTAAGTGGTCTAGCATAACACATTGAGAACCATTCAGATTCATTCTGGGTGCTGTATTTTATTTTATCTTACTGAATATTCTGAAAATCCCATATGTTTAGAATTATTAACCCCTTTAAAAGTTACTGCATGCATAGGAACTCCATCATCACTCACAAATAGTGAAAAATGCCAATGTGAAATCTGAATGCCAAGAGTACATATTTACCAGTAATTTTTTTTTAAAAAGTATACTCTTAAATACATTAAAACAAGTGATTTTGATATTTCATTAAATATATATATTGGAATTTCTTTTTACATTAAAAAAACCCACGAATTAGAATATTAGTCTTTTCCCTATGATAGTATTATAAAATGGATATCAAATTTTAGAGTGCTTAAGACTCACCTGAAGTTCCTATTAAAAATTCAGACTCCAGGCCTCACTCAAAATTTCTGCTATGTTGTTGGTTCAGCAATTACACTCTGAGAAATACTAAAGGAAAGAATATTAGCAATATCTTTAGTTGTAGGAATGATTTAATTATTACTCTGAAATAGATCTGTTGAACAGTATTTAAAATACTATTGTGACAGTTGTTTGTTCAGCAGTGATGGGAAATTAACTTTTACCCTAATTAAAAATATAAAATTATTGTTAGATAATGAAATTCAGGTTTGTAGTTATATTTAAAAATTCTGCCTCTAGACAGTTATGAAATCTTGAATAAATTATTAGCTATTATAAAAATATTGTAAAGAAAGAGGCAATTGACATTTATTAAATTATTAGTACATGCCAAGTGATTAATGTATAACTTGCTTCAGGCCTCACAGCTGTATGTTGCAATACAATTTACCATGAGGCCATTTTATGTTTGTGTACTACAAAGAAATACCTAAACGTCTTTTTACTTAGATATTGTATTTGATGACAGAGACCTTTGACTTTTAAACTTTAAATTTTCTTTTTACCTTTTAGAATGAAAATAGTAAGAAAAATAATGGAAATTATTCAAATAAATATAATATAGGTCAGGTTTGTAGATTTTATGTATTATATAATTCAAGTTTGTTGACTTTTTGGGAGGCATATCTAGTTTTATTTTAGACATTGAGTCCATAGATTTGTGATAATTTGCACTTTTTCCTAAGGTGTATTTTGTTTTCATAAATATTTATTGAGCATCTGTTTACTAGCCATTACAACACTGAAGACATAATTCCTGCCCTTGAAGAGCTGTAATTTAATGGGAGAGTCAGACATATGAACAACTATTCAGTGTGACTAGTGTTATAATGGTAGAATGTAAAAAGTGAGATGAGTGCTACGACAATGTCAGAAAAAGATTCACAGCAAAGGTGATGATATAGCTAGATCTTGATGTAAGCCTAAGAGTTTGCAGGTGGAGAAGAGAGGAAAGGATATCTTAAGTATAAGAATATGTTTATAGATGTGGAAATAAGCCTGAGATAACATGCTTTGTTTGGGCATGGCAAGCAGCTTGATATGGTAGAATAAATAGTAAGTGGAACTATTGGAAGGTTTTTTAAAAAATGGTATTTTGGAAATAATAGTGAAATATTTAAATCTTTGTTTTCGATCATAAGGTCTTAAGTTGATGAAAATGATGAAATGGTAGTGTTTGTGGATATTATTTTTAAAATCTGACCGTTTTCTGTGTTTCAGCAACTCAAGTGTCAATGGCTTAAAACTGGGCAGTTTTTTTTGAGTTCCGTGACATACAATTTAGCATGGGATCCTCAAGGTATTTAGTAATTATATTAGACATTATGAAAAGTAAATATTTGTTTTAAATGTATGATTATGATGTGATATATAATCTCCCATAATGAAATGATCAATAGTATATTTTCTTTTTGCTAGTGAATGAATGTACTTTTTTCTTCTTGGTATACACTGCTTTATACAATGTTGAATTTACTATTAGTTCTGTGCTTTTTTCGCCCTGTCTTTTAATATTTTAAGAACGGTGATTTGTTTCTTTACTGAACATGTGCTGCATTTTATCCTTAATTGTATTTATTAACAAAGAAATAAGAAATAAAACATGACCAAAGAAACCTATCTCATTTTGTTATTTGTATTTCAGGAGATTATTGTCTTTAATTTTGAAAGATTAGAAACCTCTAATAATAATGGCTTTTATCCTTTTTACATTCACAATTAATGAGGATAATTTTTATATTCCAAGTAGAAAAGCAGATTTCATTAATTTTGCCTTATATTTCATTAGTTATATCTTATATCCTGAGAACATTCTATGTGGTATTTTTTGGTTTTTTTTATTGTATTTTTTCAGTTATTTTTAGAAAAGA
Source organism: Rhinolophus hipposideros (assembly GCF_964194185.1). Lineage (NCBI taxonomy): Eukaryota > Metazoa > Chordata > Mammalia > Chiroptera > Rhinolophidae > Rhinolophus > Rhinolophus hipposideros. Next base: position 46,233,131 of record NC_138051.1, on the reverse strand, counting down.
TTTATCTGATAAATAATAGCTCTTTGCCAGTAAGCTTTTCTTTTTTGTTCTCAAGTTTCCTGCAAGAACTACTCTTTTTTGCCTAGTGGGTTTTTAGAATTTTTTTCATAGACAATATTGCTTATTTTTCACAGTACAGTTTTTAGACCTATGTAGCAGCTGACGTGTGTTTCTTTTTCTAGATAACCCCTGTTTATTCAGTAGAACATTCTTTAATTTTCAGATAACAGATTGTTGACAGCAACTGATTCTCTTCAGCTGTGGGCTCCTCCAGAAGGTGACATTCTGGAAGAAGAGGAAGAAATTGATAATAAAATTCCTCCCGTTTTAAATGATTGGAAGTGCATCTGGCAGTGCAAGTTAGTGTCTAATTCTGTTGTTGTGTTCATTCATTAAAAAAAAAAGCCTCCTAAAATATGTTTCACAATCATCTTTATTTTTTGATGGTACCATTGCATTTAGAAGCCTAGAAAGTAGACTTTTTCTAACCAAAACTCATCATAATGCATATCTTACTTCAATCTGTGCTACAGTTGATTGTTTTTAAAAAGGGCAAAATATTTTCATAGTATTAACCTCAGTACTTGGGTTGACAGGGTTGACACATAGGGATTACACATTAATGGAAGAGGTGTGGATGGTGATGGGGAGGGAGAAGGTGTGATGAATGTTGCCAGTCACTCTTTCAAGTGGAAGGATGGCTGAACTATTAACAGTATGGATTATGTGATGGGGACCAATTAGCCAGGGAAGATGGTGAGCTTAATTTTTAACATGTTATATTTAGGATGTTGGTCGGGCTTGTAAAATTGGAGATATCATTTATACATGCTAATTGCATTCTTTGGATCCCCAAAAAGAACTTTGGATTAATTTTAATTAATTCATATTTTTAGGGAGGTGAAATATTTTATTTTTAGAGAGTTCAAAACACTCTTGTTATAATGATGTTAAAAATCATCTATACAGTGTTCCAGATTTTAAAAATGGTAACTGTTTGACTTTGTTTTTTTTAGAACCTCAGTATCTGTACATTTGATGGAGTGGTCCCCTGATGGTGAATATTTTGCTACTGCTGGAAAGGTAAAGGACCAAACAAAACATTAACAAAAGAAACAAAACAATTAAAAAATGTTCCTGTTTGTTCTCATTTTTAGTTTTCTCATATGTAAAATTGGGATAATCTTACTCTGCAATTCTAGCCTGAGGAATAGTGATAGATTTCTGAAGATCAGGTATATTTCCCTTATGTAGTAGGGACTTGGGAAATAATGGCTATTATTATTCTTATTTGACCTTTTTAAAAAAATCTGTTTTTTAAAATTAATTTTTATGTTTAAAAAATAGCATATGTCCATAACTTAAAAAGGAAAACAGTACCACTAGAGTCACAATGAAAAGAAACACTCCATTCTTCCTGCTCTTAAGTCCTTTGTCCTGGAGGCAGTTATTTGTCATATTGCATATATTGGTACTTCCTCCCATGTTCCTAAATAACTTGCTTTCATTTCTTGATTTATTTTCCCCTTTCATTTTTATGTATCATTCTTGCTTTCGTACTGTGGAAGCTGAAACTTCTGTTCTCTAGCTGATGTGCCCAACCCTCTCTCTACTTCTAGCACATACGCAAATTACTTCCCTTCCTCCTTTCTTCCTTATGTAGATTATTTTGTAATATTTGAGTAAGTCAGTATTTATTTTTCACATTATTGATTGTGCAAAATATTCTTCACAGAATAATTACTTTGGAGTTAATAATTACTCAGTTTTACTAATTGCTTAGTTTTCTATATACCTAATCCATTCCCTAAACCTCTGACAGTTGTTGCATCTTCTCTCCTCACAATCCCACATAGGCGGTATCTTGGAGATGTGTATTCTCTTTGCTCCAATCTGGCTTAGTTGCTCTCCAACTGTAAACTAGAGCTCTCATTTTGGGATTTTCTTTTAGCAATCTCAGGAGATTCTCTTTGCTTATCTTTATTAAATTCCGTTTCTTAGCATCATTTATCTTCTTTCCTTATTTTGATGGTGATATCCTCTAGTAGGTTCCTTAGAAAAGATGAGTGGGGAAAAAAACACTTTGAGGCCTTGCAAATCTGAACAAGTATTTCTTCTGCTTTTATGCTTGATTTGGCCAGACGCAGAATTGGATTGAAAATAATTTTCCCTCAGAATTTTTAAAGTAGTGGTTCTGTTGCTTTCTAGCTTCCAATGTTGCCATTTGAGAAATACAGTGCCGTATTGACCGTACTCGCCCCATCTCCAGCTTATAGAAGGTTTAGGAATCTTCTCCTTTTTCCTGCTGTTCTGAAATTTCATTATGATGTCATGGTATGGGGCAGTCATCTATAAATATTTCAGTATGTATCTCTAAGGGATAAAGACTTATGCAGGTAATTTGGTGGGCCTATTCAATCTGGAAACTCATGTCCTTCAGTTTAGGGAAATAGTTTTATATTATTTGTTTTGTGTTATTTCCTTTCTTTCATGTTGTGTTTTCTCTCTCTCTGAATCTCCCCTTATTTAGAAGTAGATTCTTCTATACTGATCCTCTAATTTACTTTTTTTCCCCTCTCTCCATTGTCCATCTCTTCATCTTTTTAATTTTTTAATTTAAAAACATTTTTTCATCTCTATGGTTTTGTTTAATTTCTGGAGGATTTTTCAGCTTAAACTCTGGGATAATTATTTCCTGCTATCACATTTTTAATTTTCAAGAGTTTTTTTTCCTTCTTTTTCTTTTATTTATTTATTTATTTATTTATTTATTTATTTATTTATTTATTTATTTATTTAATTTATTGGGGTGACAATTGTTAATGAAATTACACAATTTCAGGTGTACAATTCTGTATTACATCATCTATAAATCCCATTGTGTGTTCACCACACAGAGTCAGTTCTCCTTCCATCACCATATATTTGATCCCCCTTACCCTCATCTCCCTCCCCCCATCCCCTTACCCTCTGGTAACCACTAAGCTATTGTCTGTGTCTATGAGTTTTTGTTTCTCATTTGTTTGTCTTGTTCTTTTGTTGTTTTTGGTTTATATACCACATATCAGTAAAATCATAGGGTTCTCTGCTTTTTCTGTCTGACTTATTTCGTTTAGCATTATACTCTCAAGATCCATCCATGTTGTCACAAATGTTCCTATATCATCTTTCCTTAACGCCGAATAGTATTCCATTGTGTATATATACCATAACTTCTTTTTTTTTTTTTATTAATTTTATTGGGGTGACAATTGTTAGTAAACTTACATAGATTTCAGGTGTACAATTCTGTATTATATCGTCTATAAATCCCATTGTGTGTTCACCACCCAGAGTCAGTTCTCCTTCCATCACCTATACCATAACTTCTTTATCCATTCATCTACCGAAGTTCATTTTGGTTGTTTCCATGTCTTGGCCACCGTAAACAAAGCTGCAGTGAACATTGGAGCACATGTGTCTTTATGTATAAATGATTTCAAATTCTTTGGGTAGATACCCAGGAGAGGGATTGCTGGGTCATATGGTAATTCTATTTGTAACTTTTTGAGGAACCTCCACACTGCCTTCCATAGCAGCTGCACCAGTCTGCATTCCCACCAACAGTGTATGAGGGTTCCTTTTTCTCCACAGCCTCTCCAACACTTGTTACTATTTGTCTTGTTGATGATAGCCATTCTGACTGGGGTGAGGTGATATCTCATTGTGGTTTTTATTTGCATTTCTCTGATGATTAGTGATGTTGAGCATTTTTTCATATGTCTATTTGCCATTTGTAAGTCCTCTTTGGAGAAATGTCTCTTCAGGTCCTCTGCCCATTTTTCAATTGGGTTGTTTGTTTTTTTGAAGAGTTTTTTCTTATGCTATGAATGTTCCTTTTTAAATTATAAATATTTCATAAATATAAAAGACTGCATATAAAACATATATAAGTATAATAATTAAACAAATACACATGGACCTATTACTCAATTTGAGACAAAGAACATAAAACTAATGGGTTTCTTATAGTCCTGCTTGCATCTCCTCCTTCCCCTTCCACCCCGGCAACCAGAATTTTGAATTTTATGTTTTATTTCATTGTCTTTTTTTTTATAGTATCACATGTATGAATTCTCAAATAATATAATGTTTAGTTTTCCATAGTTTTGAACTTACCATACAGTTATAAAAATACAGCTTCAAGATATTAAAAAATAAATTTGTAGGCCGGCCCGGTAGCTCAGGCAGTTGAAGCTCCGTGCTCCTAACTCCGAAGGCTGCCAGTTCGATTCCCACGTGGGCCAGTGGGCTCTCAACCAAAAGGTTGCCGGTTGAACTCCTCGAGTCCCGCAAGGGATGGTGGGCTCTGCCCCCTGCAACTAAGCTTGAACACGGCACCTTGAGCTGAGCTGCTGCTGAGCTCCCGGATGGCTCAGTTGGTTGGAGCGCGTCCTCTCAACCACAAGGTTGCTGGTTCAACTCCAGTAAGGTATGGTGGGCTGCGCCCCCTGCAACTAGTAATGGCAACTGGACCAGGAGCTGAGCTATGCCCTCCACAACTAAGACTGAAAGGACAACAACTTGAAGCTGAACAGCACCCTCCACAACTAAGATTGAAAGGACAACAACTTGACTTGGAAAAAGAAAGTCCTGGAAGTGCACACTGTCCCCCAATTAAGTCCTGTTCCCTTCCCCAATAAAATAAATAAATAAATAGATAGATAGATAGATAAATAAATAAATTTGTGATAATAGCCATAATGTACTTTTAAATTAATACATTCAGTAACAAAAATTACATTTAAAAATCACAAGTTAAAGTTTAACTGTATTGTTGTATATGGAATTAAAGCTTCCACATTACACTTTACAAGGCAAGGATAGGGTTTCCAAGAACACCAGAATTCACCCAAGGCTTTTGAGTTTATCTCTAGTTGTAGAACACTCAACTGTTTTGTGGCTGAGTAATTACTTGTCACAGAGATGGTTGCTCAACAGTTGACATTACAGAGAGGAGGACTATACAACATTATAGAAGAAAGACTGCAATCGTGTGTAGTTTTGTAGTAAATTATATGAAAACTCACAATTTCTAAGTAGTGAGCAGTATATATACTATTATTTTGAGATATCTGCAGAACTAATGTAATTAATAAAAAATTGTAATTAATAAAAAATTACTCTCTCTCTCTCTTTCTTTTTGATTTATCTCACTAAGGGTTTATCAATTTTATGTTTTCAAAGAACTAACTTTTGGTTTTGTAGACCTATGTATTTCATGTTTGTTTTCTGTTTTATTTCTGTCGGATTGTTCTACTGTTCTTTTTTCAAACTCTTTTAGATGAATGTCAGCCTTTTTTGTTTGTAACGTATACATTTAACCCTGTAGATTTTCCTCTAAGCTTAGCTTATCCCACAAGTATTTTTAATACCATAAGTTTTTATATGTGTTATTTGTATTATTCTAAACACAAATTTTACTTTTTTAAATTGTGATTTAGTCTTTGATGCATGTATTGTCCATGGGTTAGAATCAGGTTCAGTTATTTTGGGGGTAAGGGTAGATGGTGCAAGAGTATTTTATTGGTGGTGACAACTTTTATTTGCATTATTAAGTAAAACTTAGAAGTAATTTGTAATTAGAATAATAACCACTAGTACTGTCATGACAGCAACTACTAGTTATTGAGAGTTATGTATCAGAAATTGTGCCTTCAAAAAGCTTATGGGGCAGGCAGTATTCTCTCTGTTTTATAGAAAAGGAAACTGCAGCTTGAGAACTTCCAGAGAATGCAGAGCTAGTCAAAAGGTAGAGCTGGGAGTTTAATGCAGGTGTATTGGATATCAAAGCACCATATCAGCTACCTTTGTATTTCACTCAGAAAGTGCTTATTGCAAGTGCATGTGTGGGGATTCTTTGAGGCGTGGGTTGAATGTGCATTCTTCAGAAAAGGTTTATGTAGCTTCTGTCAGACCCTTGGGGGCACACCCAATTCAAATTAAATTCTCAGCTTGGAAGTTGTTGTGCCATACAGATAGTGTGTGTTTGGGTCTCACGAGATCTTCCAGCCTTCCGAACTGTGAGAAAATAAATTTCTTTGATTAAGTCAGCCAGTCTTTGACATTTTGGTATGGCAGCCTGAGTTGACTAATACAGCATAGCATACCGAACGTGCTATAATCTTACCCCTTCTGAAACAACAACGAACACTTCCTGACCTTCTCTCTCAGCTTCTGGCACATTTCCGTGTCCTCTAGCACCTTGAAAGGGTTACTTATAGTTGCTGTCTCCATGACTTTTCTCCTTATTTTTTGTTGTGAAACTCCTCTGAAACTCATCCGTGAGTTCCTGTTACTGCACCCTGCGCTTGGTGCCTAACCTTTCAGCATGATGTAACACAGTCGTTTACTTCCTCCACCTTGAGCACTTTCTTCACTTTACTTCTAGGACACAGCACGTTTTCTCGGTTTTCTTATAACTCTCTGGCCACCCCTCCTTAGTTTGCTGGTATCACCTTATCTGCCCTACTTTTAAATGTTGGCGTACCCAGGGCTGATTTCTTGGCCCTCTCACCTGACCATACGCGTCCCTCTTATAATCTCATTGTACCTCATGGCTTCACATGCATTCATGTTTGTCTCTTTTGCCTGTGCCATTCCCCTCTTCAGATATGTGTGTGTGTGTGTGTGTGTGTGTGTATGTATGTAAAATTCATGCACATCTTCAAGTAAATGTGTCTAAAATGGAACCTGTTCTCTACTCTCTGCCCCCAATCCACTCCCCTATGTCTCTACCTTCAGAATATATCCACAACCTGCTCATTTCTTACCACTATATTGTTATAATCTGGTTGAAGCCTCCATCATTTATCACTTGTATTATTGTATTAAATTTTTAATTGGCCTCCCTCCTTTTGCTATGTTCCTGTACAATGTATTTTCACACAATGAGCTGGAGCGGTGTTTTTTAAAACATAAGTCAGTTCATGTTATTCCTTTGTTCTAAACTGTTACAAGGTTTCCCATTTCATTCAGTAAAAGCCCAAGTCTTTATGATGGCTTACCAGACCCCATACTTACTAGATCCCCCATCACTTCTTTGACCTTATCTCCTATTACATTCCTCCTTACAAACTTGACTCCTGCCATACACTCGTTATTGTTTTTCCTGAACAGAGCTTTTGCAGTTGTTCCTCCTATCTGGAAAACTCCTTTTTCCAGAAACCTACATAGTTTTTCCCCTTAATTTTAAATATCACCATCTCAGTGAGGCTCTTCCTAAGTACCCCTTTTAAAATTGCATCCTACCTCCGACTATAATTTCTATTCCCTTTGCATGCCGTAATTTTGCTCATAATACTTAAGCAATCAGTAGGAGTCTGTATTCGTTTTTTCTTATGGAGTAACAAATTACCACAAACTTTAGCAGCTCAAAACCACACTTATTTTCTGAGCTTTTGTGGGTTAGGTGTCTGGGCATGGCTTAGCTGGGTGTTGTGATCTAAAGGTTTCCATCAAGGTGTCTGCTGGGCTGAATTCTTACCTTGAGCTTGATTAGGGCAGAATCCTCTTCCACGCTCATTCAGGTTGTTGGTAGAATTTATTTCTTGGTATGACTGAGCGCTTGACTTTTGTCTGGCTGTTGGCTGGAGGCCTCCTTCAGGCCTGAGGTGCTGCCTGCAGTTCTTTGCCATATGGACTTCCTCTCCCTCTCCCTTTTCTTCTCTTTTCTTCCCCTTTCTCTCTGTTTTCCTTTCTCCTCCTCCTCCCTCTCACAAATAATAGAGCTACCTAAACAATTTGTCAGGGCAGAAAGTAAGGAGCCAAAGGAAAACAGGAGAAAATAATACAGATAAAACAAATAAATTAGAAGGAAGAAAATTAAACTAGATTTTAAAAACAAAACCCTGAACATTTTGATAAGCCAGTTCAGTGGCCTACAAATAAAAAAGAAAAAAAAAACTGGATAAAATGTAGAGATGCTTGAAGAGTTTCCCATCATGTCTGAAAAGCAAGGTTAATAAAGGAAAAACTGTTACCAGAATCACAGGAAAAAAATTAGGCAGTCACCTTTAAAGCTCTGATCTTCAAAAACTAGCATTCTGTTACTCCTAAAACTTGGCCATGAAAAAACCTGCCTACCCACAGGTTTGTTCTTTTTGCTACTCATATTTCTTAGGGTTACCTTAGGGTTACCTACATATAGTCATGCATGATTAGTAAAGTTAGTTCTTTGATGTAATGAGTCCGTAATTTAAGTCCATAAATTAAGAAGTAAAGCCATAGTAATTTGATATAGGACCAATCAGTGTGATCAGAAAACTACTCTAGATTCATGTTGGAATGCAGCTTTATAATATTCCCAGACAGTCATTGCTGACATCAGCTTAAATATTGCTGTGCAAACTGTGCGTCATCTGAAGCATGTTTTCCTACTACCATCTTCTAGATAATGGCACTATGATTATGGGCAGGTATTGTATGCACTTAAGTTTTTCTTAACACATACACTTTTACATTGTATGTGTGTGTGTGTGTTTACATATATACATATAGTCTTGATACACTTTTTGTCATAGAACTGGTCAAAGAAAATACATTTCAAATTCTGGCAATCTATATTTGTAAGGCATACAAGAATCTCATAGTTGGATTCTCATCATGATAGACTCTCTAATATATATAATATATACTATACAATATTTTTTTACATATGTGTCTCTATAGTTGCCAGTGCATTTTATGGGGAAAACTATTAGGTTGGTGCAAAAGTAATGGAGGTTTTGCAATTTTTAACCTTTTGAACCAAAGTTACTTTTGCACCAACCTAATAATTAGGAATTTTACCTGAAATTAACCTGCACGAGTTTGGCAAACTGTTTTTTGAAGACCACAGTATGTCCTGAACTGTTCTATGTGCTGGCAGTCTCGTGCTGAAGAGGACAGACAAGGTTGCTGTCCTCACGGAACTTAACCTCTAGTGAGGAAAGACGGAAAGAGCGTTGTGTGTTAATAAGTGCTACCCAGAAAATTCATACAGAATGATTCACACAGTGGGTTGGTGTCTGTTAGAGTGGGTGATCTTTAGAGAGGTTTTCCTGGGGAAATCACTTTAACCTGAGAACTGATTAATAGGAGGAGACAACTGTGTGAAGTTTATACGAAAGTATTTTTGGCCAAGGGAACACCAAGTGCAAATGCTCTGATAGGAATTACCAGGGGTTGTTAAAGAACAGCCGAACGCTGTTAGTATAGTGGCTGGATCAAAGTGAGATGTTTCCAGGTCAGATAGGATAAGGTCGTCAGTCAGTAGTTTCCTGGAGAGGTCAGAGTTGGAGATACAGAATTTGAATTTATTAGCCCAAAAAATGATGTTTAAAGTTATGAGGCTGCGTGCAATTAGGGAGAAAATGTATGGTGGAGAAGAGAATGGGGCTCAGGATGAAGTCCCAGAATCCTTAAAAATTAAGAAGTAGGAAAAAGAACAAAAACAAACGGGGAGTATACAAAGGATGCTGAAGGATGACCACTGAGATAGAACGAGAACCAGGAGAATGACGTTAGAGAAAACAAAATTCAAGAAGGAGGGAATAGTTATAATTATTTCAAACGATCTAGAAAACAACAGGAGAACAGTTTGAACTAGTGTAGAAAGGCTAGGCCTACCTGTTTGTGCATAAATTCAAATATAAACTACATGCTTTTAGAATCATAGGAGTCTAATGATCTTAGAGATCATAGAAAGAAGCTAAGTTCTTTAGGGGTAAAGTCCGCTTCTCTGCCTCTCCACTGCTTCTACCCAAGTTAGCATTTTCTTGTTTCTGGACCCTTTGCAGTTATCTCTTAACTGGATGCCTTGCAACCATCCTTGAATCCAGTCTTCAAACAGTGGCTAGGGACACCTGAATATACCACACTGTCCTATGCACCATCCTTTCATGACTACTGTTGCTTATAAGATAAACACTACAATCCTTACCGTGGTCTGTGAGGCTCTGCTGTATGGTGTGGCCCTTATGTACCTCTCCAGCTCCTTCCCACCTAAGGCTGACTGATGGTCTTTCAGAGCCTTGAATATGCCAAGCTTTTTACTGCTTTCAGGCCTTTGTACATGGTATTCTCTCTGTAGGGAATGCTCATCCTTCCCTATTCTTGCCTGGCCATCTTCTGTTTCAATACCACTTTTCTAAGGAAACCTCTGACCTCCCAGACAAGGTCAAGTCTCTCAATTAAATATTCTCATAGTAAACTTCTCATGTCTAGCACTTAACCATAATTATAATGAAAATAATAATTTGTGTCCTTATTTACTGTTGTCTTCCCTTCTAGAGTATAAGCCCTGTGTAATTTGGCAATATATTTTATTGTCTGTCTCTTCCCTTGTCCCACCTATATCCCCAGCAGTTCACACAGTGGCTGCATTCAATAAATATTTGTTGTTTGAATGAATCATGTGACCATTCCATCGTGTGCGGCAGTTAATAGCACATCATTATCCATTTTTATGCTACAGACTGATTTTTTAAGTCTGAAATGAATCTGAAAGCCATTGACTTTGCTCAGAGTAAGATTTGGGTCTTTAATAAATCTGTATCTGGACCATGATCAAATGTAATATAATTGGTTCTTATGAAATATATTGAAGTACATGTAAATGGATTGAATTAAGAATAGTATATTGATATGGATTACAGAATGCCTATTCCTCCCTAAATGAGACAAACGAACTATTAAAATACTTAGAAAAAGTACTGTTTATTTTCTAGATTCTTCTCTTTCTGTAGTTGATTTTCCTCATATATTTTTAATGTTTCTGGTGATCTCCCTTGGCTTACCCTCGTGTGATGTTTGCCTCAGCGGTGTGTCCCAACTGGCTGAACTTTGAGACTATTTCAGTATATATAGTCTTTTGACAGGGTCACTTAGTACTTTAAAACTATTAATTACCCAGTGAGATGATCAGTATTCATTGTCTGATCATCTTATGCATATTTGAACTTTCATCCTTAATGAATCTGAAAGATGCCTTTGTGTTTCAAAGAAAATAAGTAATGAGACACATTCTCTTACATGGGGCAACTAGTTTTTAAGCACCTCATAGGCAGTCTGCTTGTATACTCCATAATGCCTAATATCTTCTTTCTTTGAGTTTTCTTTCCACTCAACTGTAGCAATTGATTATTGAGTATTGTTTCATTCATAGTAATGTTTACCGAAGTTTCTTATGTTTGATTCTAAGAGCTAAGCGTTTCATAATTCTTACGGAATAATAAGAATGCCTTACGGGTAAAGGTCCTTTGGGGGTTAATAAGATGTGTCCTGGATTTAAAAAGCTTATTATTTCCTCATGTTTTTGATGCAATATCACATGTAATTAAGATCCTCTTGATAAAAAGAACAGAAACTAACTTTGTAATGTTGGCATTTCCCCCCCAACAATCTGTTCTGCTTCTGTTAATAAAGTTAAGTTTTTCTGACTTGATGAAACAGATGGTAACTGTGTGATCTACCACTAGAAGGCCTTTTCCACCGCCTCTGCTACACATGACAGGATTTCAGTTTAGGTGTTGTGGGACTCAAATCCAATTACCTTCAGGATTTTTAATACTATAGTTCATTGAGCACTTTTGGTGGTAAATCTGTTTTTTTAAGTGTGGTAAATTAAATTTTTCTTGGGCTTTAATAAGAGTATTTTAACTTTTTATCTAAGCTTGAAGTCTTACCTAGTGAAGAACTTTTTATTCCTGCAAGATATATCTGATTAAATCTTCAGGTCAAGAATTATTCTTTGGGATTTGCTTGCTAGGTGTTTATTTAAATTCTGTTTATGTTCATGAAGGTTATATCTGAACACTTTCTGTAACAATTGGTTATTTCATAAAATTTGAAAGTGATTTAAAACATTGTTTACTCCAAAAACATTTTTCACCCCTTTGAGTGAAAAACTGGTCTTTCTAAGGGCTAGGATGAGAAGAATTTTTGAAGGATTTTGGCAGGATTTTGGTGATTTTGGCAGGAAGGCTGTAGAATGTTCCCCGAAGCTTTTCCTTCTCTTGAGGATGCATCTCTGTTCTTTGATTCAGTGTTTTGGTTATTTAAGGATTGTCTTATCACCCCGCCTTAAATGGAATTATGTTCACTTTTTTTTTTAACATAATACGTGTTCATTACAAAAAACATGCAAAGAAATGAAAATCCTCTGCCAAATAGCCCTACCCCCAAGGCCATTGTTTTCTATTTAATATATATTCTTTCAGACTTTTTGGTGCTTATGTGCATGTACACATATACTCCAGTGAGATCATATTCTTTAAGCTGATTTCTTCACTTAATATATCATGGATAGTTTGTAGTTTCAGTATACATATATCTGTATTCTTTTTAAAGGTGAATGAATGTACCATAATTTAACTTAACCAAACAACTATTAATTAAACATTAATGTTCTAATTTTTTTCTATTGCCATTAAAAATGAAATCCCGTACATAAATATTGTCCTATTTCCTTTTTATAATTAACTTTATTGAGGTATAATTAATGTAAAATAAAATGTATATTTTAAGTGTACAGTTCATTGAGTTTTAACAAATTTATAAATTCACATAATCACCACCACCGAGTTATATGACATTTCCATTACTCAGAAAGTTTTCTTTTACCTTTTCCAATTAATCCTCACTCCTATCCCTAATGCCAGATAATAAATAGCTGCTCTGCTTTCTTCTCTAGTTTCATATAAATGAAATTCTGTAGTCTGTACTCTTGTGTCTGACTTCTTGCACTTACTGTAATGTTTTTGAGATTCTTCCATGTTATGTGCATCAGTAGTTTTTATTGCTTTGTATATCACACAAATTGCTATATCACAATTTGTTTATCCATTTATCTGTTGATAGACATTTGGGTTGTTTGAAGTTTTGGGTTAAAATGAATAAAACTCCTGTCACCATTTATTTGCAAATCTTTGTATTTTTATTTCTCATGGGTAAAAAATACCTAGGAGTGGAATTGGTGGTCATATGGTACTTTACAAAAAACTGCCAAACCCTTTTTTTAAAAAAGTTTTTCCAAGTTTATTTACTTTTTAAAATTTTGGAGGTTTTTTGATATATGTAAGTTTGTTTTTTTTAACATTTTTTTTATTAGTTTCAGGTGCACAAAACAATGTGATAGTTAGACATTTATCATTTATATCCCTCACACAGTGATAACCTCCCTCCCCCGTCTACTACCCCTCTGACATTGTACACAGCCATTACATTTCCACTGTCTCTATTCCTAATACTATATTCCACTTCTTGTAACCATATATATATATATATATATATGTGTGTGTGTGTGTGTGTATATATATATGTATATAATTTTATATATATAAAATTGTAGTTGGCATTCATTATTGTTCAGCTTCAGCTTCAGGTGTACAGTGCAGTGATCAGGCATCTACATCATCCCTGAGGTGGTCTCCCTAATAAGACAAGTGTCCATCGGATACCCTACAAAATCTTTACAACATTATTGATTACATTCCCCAAATTGACTTTCGTAATCCCGTGACAATCTTGTGGTTACCGACTGTGCTTTCTAATCTCCTCACCTTCCTCCTTATTCCCACCCCACCCCATCTAGCAACCCTCAGTTTTTCCTCTATGTCTCTGAGACTGTTTCTGGTTAGTTCATTCATTTATTTTTTTCTTTAGATTTCACATATAAGTGAGAGCATACGGTATTTGTCTTTCTCTGTCTGACTTATTTCACTTAACATAATGTTCTCTAGGTCCATCCATATTGTTGCAAATGGTAAGATTTCATGCTTGTTTATGGCTGCCTAATACTCCATTGTATAAATGCATCACAGCCAAACCCTTTCTAAAGTTATACAATTTGCATGCTCACCAGCAATTGAATAATTTCAAATGCTCCACTTTCTTGCCAACATTTGGTACCATTAGCCTTTTAAATATTACCCATTGTAATAGTTGTGTAGCGGTGTCTTATTTTGGTTTTCATATGCATTTACTTCTGATAATGTTAAGCATGCTTTTAGGCTATTTGTATAATTTCTTTTGTAAAGTATTTGTTCATCCTTTGACCATTTTAAAAAATTGGGTTGGTTTTCTCATTTATTATTGCGTTGTAAGAGTTTTTTATATATTCTTGCATAATTGAAAGATCAATACATTGCAGATGTTTACTTCCAATCTCTGACTTGCCTTTTTATTTTTTGAACAGTATTTTTTTGACATGTAGAAGTTTTTAATTTTGAAGAGCTCCAGCTTATTAATTTTTTGTGCTGGTTTGTGCCTTTTGTGTCCTAGATCTAAGAAATATCTGTTTACCTCAAAGTCACAAAGATATTATATCATCTTTTCTTTTACAAGTTTTATAGTTTTGACTTACATTTTGAGGTAGTTTTTTGTATTTGGTTTGAAGTTAATTTTTTTCCAAACGGATATCAAGATATTACAGTGGCAATTTTTTGAAAAGGTAATTCTCCATTGAATTACCTTCTTCACCTTTGTTGGAAATCAATTTTTCATACATATGTGAATCTGTTCCTGGCTTCTCTGTTTTGTTCAGTTGGTGTATATGTCTATCCTTATGCTAATAATATGCTCTCTTGATTATTGTACCTTTATAGTAAGTTTTGAAGTTGGGTAGTATAGTTCTCTAACTTTGTTCTTTTTTTAAAATATATTTTTGGTAGTATCCGTCCTTTGATTTACATTCAAATTTCAGAATAAGCTTGTCAGTTTATACAAGAAAACCTGATGTGATTGTTTATTGTGTTTACATTGAATCTTTGTAGATCAGTTTGGGAAGAATTGACATCAGTTACATTCAGTCTTCGAATCCATGAACGGGGTATATTTAGGTCATCTTTTTCTTAGCAAAGTTTTGTAGTTTTGAGTGTATGTCTTGTACATAAAATTTGTTAAGTTTGTCTTAATGTAAAATATATTTAAACAAATTACATTTCCAGTTATTGCACAGAGAAGTAGAATTGCTACTTGAATTTTGATCTTTAGTTTTATGACCTTGCTTATCAGTTCTAGCTTTTTTTGTAGATTCCTTAGGATTTTATGAATAAAGACAATTTTATTTCTTCCTTTCTAATATATATATATATATATATATATATATAACTTTTATTTTTCTCCGCACCCAATCTTTGCAAGTTCTAGGACTTCTGGTACAATGTTGAATAGAATATATGGGAGCAGACATACTTGTATTGCCTCCAATATTATGGGAAAAGCATTCAGTGTTTCACAATTATATGTAAATTGTAGGTTTATTGTAGATGTACTTGAATAAGTTGAGGATGTTCCCTTCTATTCATAGCTTGCTGAGAGCTCTGCCTCCCCTATGAATTAACGTTTACTATTGTCAAATGCTTTTTCTACATATACAGTTGACTCTTGAACAACTTGGGTTTGAAATGCATGGGTCCACTTATATGAGGATTTTTTTCAATAAATACGCAGTTGGCCTTCTAAATCCTTGGGTTTTGCACCCATGGATTCAAACAACTACAGATTGAAAATAGTATATTTTCAATCTGCAGTTGGGAATCTGTGGATGGGGAGGGCCGACTGTATGCGTTGATCTACACCATTTTATATGAGGAACTTGAGCATCCATGGATTTTGGTATCTTTGTGGGGGTGGGGGACCTGGAACCAATTCTCCATGGATAGTAAGGAACGACTGAAGTTTTGGGGGAGTCAAAGTAACATACAGATTTTTGAGTAGCGGTAGTAAGTGTTTGGCACCCCTAACTCCCATGTTGTTTATGGGGCAACTGTATTGAGATAATTATATGTGTTTTATTTTTCATTCTGTTAATATGGTGAATTACAGTAATTTATTTTACAAATGTTAAACCCACTTTGCTTTGCTGGAATAAATTCCACTTGGTCATGATTTTTTTTTAAAACATATTACTGGATTAGATCTGCTAATAATTTATTAAAGATGTTTGACTCTATGTTCATAAAAGATATTCGTTTACAGTTTTCTTATGTCTTATACAATTTCCTCAATTTTCTGAAAAAATTTGTGTAAAATTGGTGCTATTTCTTCTGTAAATGTTTAGTAAAATTCATCAATGAAACTATCTAGGCCTAGTGTTTTAGGATTTTTTTGATGAAAAGATCTCAAATTGGAATTTCAACACCTTTAATAGATGTGAAGTTGTTCAGGTTTTCTATCTCTTCCTTTGTCATTTTTAGAAATTGTCCTTCAGGGAATGTGTCCATTTATATTGTTGAATTCATTGGGATAAAATTTTTCATAATATTCCTTCATTACTCATTTAATGTCTGTAGGATCTGTAGTCATGTCTTGATAATTTGTGTTTTCTCTCTAAATATTTTTGATCACTCTAGAAAGATGATCAATTTTAGTGATTTTTCAAAAAATTACTTTTGAATTCACTGATATCTCTATATTTTTTATATTTTATTTCATTGATTTCCATTCTTCCTTACATCTACTTACATTCCTTACTGTGGGTTCACTGCTCCTTTTTTACTTGCTGCTTCAGGTAGAAGCTTAGACTTGATTTAAAACCGTTCTTTTTTGATAGAGCACTTAAAGCTATATATTTTCTTGTAAGCCATAATGTAGCTACATCCCCCAAATTTTGATGTTATGCTTTAAATTTCATTAAGTTCAACATACTTGAATATTTCCCTTGTAATTGAAAGTTGTTTTGTTTAGTTTCCAGATATTTGGGAATTTTCTAGCTATCTTTCTATTAATGATTTCTGATTTACTTCGGTGTGGTTTTAGAGTTTTAGGTAGTAACAGATGAAAGTGGGACTTATTCATTTGACGATGAGGCTGGTGGGAATGGGAGAAGGGGCTAGAATGCCACCTGCTTGTGAAGGGTCTCTGCGTGTCCTTTATGACTTTTGAGGGGCTCTGAGGTACGTCTAAGATTTTTATGGTACATAGCCTGAAACCACTGCCACAGATTGTGCAGTAAATTTGGTTAGGTGAAAATGAAGCTAAGGTGAAGAAGGTACTTGGAGGAAAGCAGTTAGTATATTCATTGTTAAGTTGTTATATCAGAGCAAGCTCTTAAAGAGATTCACTGTATAATTCAAGTATCCAAATAAGTGAAACATTATTGGCAACATACATTATGCAGTATAAATTGAGAATGAGTACCAAGAAGGAAAAAAAATAGAATATTTTGTTTAGTCTAAATAAAAATATTTGGACCTATACATACTTTTCAAGAATGCATAATTTCATTGTTTCTTACGGATTGAAGTTTTTACGTAAATGTAACATTTTATTATTTCCCTTAATGCAGTTTTCACCATTGAGGATAGAATACAATAAAGTACATAGTTTCTATTAAATAAGATGCAATTATATAGACCTCTAACAAAATTGTTAGAACTAAGTAAAATGATAAAGTCAGTGCTTCTTGTTATACCTGTAAATATCTTAAATGGGCACAGAGGTGATTCCTGACAACGACCTAAATACCTTCTCATCATTCAGAGTAGGGGTCTGAAAACTGTGGCCCTGAGCTAAGAATGGTTTTTACATTTTAAAAGGGTTGTAGGACAAAATCAAAAGTCTGTGTCACAGGGTGTTTGGTTCACAAGGCTTACCATTACAGGAAAGGTTTGCTGATTCCTGACTTAGAATAATAAACAATTTGTATTTAAAAAGGGGTCGTTTTACCCTTGCAGATCCCTTCAAAAAGGAAAGGATGATACCTGTGACTGATAACATGGAATCTTTCTTATCTTTATCTTATCCAAGGAGCTAGCTTTTGGTTTCAGAATCTTTTCTTTGCAGTTACCCATGTATATTTCAATGGCGGAATTTGGCATCAGCCTACATTTGAAAACCACCATTATGCAGAGAAGATTTATAATACATGGTCCATGTATTTTTCAAGAAAGTATTCTTTAGAGTAATAAATATAATTTTAGGTTTGGTTTTGTACTATATATAGGTCACACATTAGTTTTTTATATATAGCTTAATTTTTAAAGCTTCTTCAAACCACTTAAATATTGCCTGTGTAAAAATTAATTTTATATTCACCTATGCATTTCTGTAGGATGACTGTCTTTTGAAAGTATGGTATCCTATGACTGGATGGAAGTCTTCAATTATACCTCAGGATCATCATGAAGTGAAAAGCAGACAGGCATCTACCCAGTTTTCCTTTGTTTACTTGGCCCATCCTCGAACTGTGACAGGTTTCTCATGGCGTAAAACTAGCAAGTATATGCCCAGGTTAGAGAAATGTTTCATGTAATTTCAGCTTGTGTACTTAAATGTTTATAAAAATAGTGAAAAAAGGTCCTTTTACTGCATTGACTGGTGGTAGTTAAGAGCGTAGACTCTGGTGACAGCTGCCTGAAGGCAGATCCTGCTGTTGGTACTAGCTTCATGAGCTCGTCACTAAATTTCTTAAGCTTTCTATGCCTCCGTTTTTCTCTCTGTAAAATGAAGGTAGTAATACTACCTACCTTAGGGAGCCGTGAGGCTCAAACGTGTTAGTACACATGAATGCTTAGTACAGGCCTTTGCACATAGTATGTGCAGTCGTAGCAGCAGTAGTAGAAGATTCTAGGAAAGAAATGTTTGCAAGTAATAGGAAAGCATACATTGATGGGAGATAAAACAGTAATAAACTGTCAGTTATACACATGGTGGGAAAGCATGTCATATACAGTGAATGAAGTGGCCAGATTTTTCTTAAGGCTGTCAACAGAATCTTCTCAAAGGATTTATTATTGTAAAATTTTCCTTATTGTTACAGCGTCTTTTGAAAGTATTTAGAAGATTAGGTCAATGACAAAACAGCTCATACAAATGATTCCTGTGTTACATATTCAATTCTAAAAGAGCTTGCTTAGAAATCTGTATTCATTCTTGAGGGAGGTTTTTTTTAATATCTGCTGAATATATTTGAGAGCTGTTTACAATGATGGGAAATGCAGCACCCATTATAGAGGTGCTCAGTAAATGATAACATGGGGAATTTATACATTTTTGGAATCTAAATAAAAGGTTTATTCTTAAGTTATTGGCATCTGTTGAAAAATTTGCAAAGCACTTTACCTTTGACTCAGATTCTATGTAAGCATTTTTTAAAAGGGAGAATGATTTTTTTGGTTTTTCAAAATGAGCAGTTAGTTCCGCTGCTTGATGCAGTGACAGTTTTGCTTATTTTAACTTAATAGAAATTGACTTATAGTTTGAAATTATTCTTATAGTTTTATTATGAAGATGTTCATTTGTTTACCTACTTGTAACCATTTAGGTTACAAGCGGGATAATGCAAAATGATACAACTTACTGCCACAAGTTATATATTAATAGTTTAATTACTTTTAATCATCTTTTATTATGGTCATTCTATAATTTGCAATGATTAGGTTTTCTTTTGCTGTTCAGTTTGTTTTGTTTAGGTGATAACAAGTATTCCTCCAGAGCCTAGTTTTCAAGCAGTATGGGTGTAATCGGGCATTAATTTCTGTTTCCTTTTTCAAGATCACATCTTAATTTTTATGATGTCACAGCAATACTGTGTGTGATTTCAAGCTCTTTGTTTGACCACTCTTTTTCCATACAATGTTATTTCTAAAGCAATTGGAAGCACACTATACTGCCATTTAGCTTAGCTGTCCAAGGCATGATTTAATGAGTTAAAGTGCGTGTCAGGGTCAGTTAGGTTGCTCCTATTTTCTAGTCACCGACTGCAGCCCTATATCCAAACTCCCACCTTGCAAATATGAGCAGGTAAGAAATGGGGTTTGATGGGAGTATGAAATAGTCAGTGGGAATCCATTACCATTATTGGAAAAATAAGTACACATAGATCATATTGGTAGTTTTGCACTAATGTCATCTTTATATGTGAAGATCTAGATACTAATAGCCTTTAATTGATGGTGTTGATATTCATAGTAACTTGATTTCTCTTTGTCATTAGAGGTTCTGTGTGTAATGTGTTATTAACTTCATGCCACGACGGTGTCTGCCGGCTCTGGGCAGAAACCTTATTACCAGAAGACTGTCTTTTGGGTGAGCAGATTTGTGAGACGACCACTTCCAGCATTGCCAGCAACCTTACTTACGCTGGAAGACACAAAGACAGAATACAACATGCTTTGGAGGTACTGTATTGTTAAAGATGGTAATTGAATTTTGAAGATGTATGTGTCTTGTAGGAATTCATAAATAGATACAGAGAGTGTACATGTTACATGTAATGATAACATTAATAGCAAAAAAGTCTGACTTATTTTATGCTTGTTAGATGACTCATTTTATGTCACTTAGAAGCCAAATATGGGTAGTAATAATCTCAGTCAAGTAGTCTAGGTAAATGAGATACTTTTAATTCTTTCATTTTTGTGTGTCAAATGTGAAAATCTATAGGAGTAAGCAGTTTTGATTAGTAAAACATGTAAAGGTTGTTTTACATTTCCTTGAAATTAGTTGTAATTAAAAACATTTTGCTTTTATTTCATGAGGATTAAAATTTACTTTTGGTCAAATTAAAAATGACTATTTTGATCCTTAAGAATAAAGCTGTTAAGCTACTAGATGCAAGTGAACTTAATTGCTTTACAATTTCCATCGTTTAATATTTTGAAAGTGAAATAATTTTCCAGTTTCTAAGTGCAATACATATGAAATAAAAGTGTTTCTAAGAAATTAGATTATTTATAATATACTATAATCTATTGTATCCATTATGATTAGGGACTAAAATGAGATAAACACATTATAAAAGTTTATTCTAGTACACCTAAATTACTAATTTTCTTAAATTTTTATGTGACTGTTTTTATTACACAAAGAATATATGCATATTGTATTTACAAGATTGAGGTTATATTTTAATGTTTTATAACTTGCTTTTTATACTTAATGTTTAGAAATATCTTGTACATGTATTTACAAGGTAAATACTTTTACCTTGTATGTGTACATTAATAGTTTAATGGTTGCATAGACAAAATGGCTTTGCTCTTTCAGCAAGCAAAAACATTTTTGGATTTGGCTAAGGATGTGGTCCTTAAAAGTTTTATATAAAGTAGGTCTGCTCTGAAACTAGCTGTGATTGGGCACTGTTTATAAATTTTTTTCCCCTCAACATTTAAAGCATTAATGAAATTAAAAGCAGAAGTCAAAACAGTTAATGTTTTACTTTGTTTGATACTGATTGAAATTTTGTGGGACAACACTTAATTTAGTACATAGTTAAAATCATTTATATATACTTACGTAACATATGTGGTGTGATCAAAATATACAGTGAATGTTTAAATAAAAAAATTTATTACAGTAAAAGACACATTGCCATTAATCCCCCTCAAAATACTCCCACTCACTCCAAACACACTTATCTATCGTTCTTGCCACTTTCTGAAGCAGTTCTGGAAGTCCTCTTTTGTGAGTGTCTTTATTTCATCCTCCCTCATGGCAATGCTCCGGTTACACACCGCTTCTGGTATGGCAACTTCTGTCAAATAAAAATATTACGGTGTGCCTCATCCACCTTATTTACGGGATCTGGCACCATGTGACTTCTGGCTTTTCCCCAAAGTCAAAATGAAAGGAAAATGTTTTGAATTGATTCAGGACATTGAGGCAGCCACAACAGCGCAACTGAAGACACGAAAGAGGACTTTCAGAACTGCTTCAGAAAGTGGCAAGAATGATGGGATAAGTGTGTTGGAATAGAGGGGGTTTATTTTGAGGGGGATTAATGGCAATGTGTCTTTTATTGTAATAATTTTTTTAAAAGTTAAGCATTCACCGTATTTTGTGATCACACTTCATATTTTATCTTTAAATTACATAGAACTTTTGGGAAATAAGGCCTTTTATATGTCATTGTATCTTCTGTGGTACCTAATATATTGCTTTCAAGTGTTTGTTAAATTGAATTACTAACTGCTATATAAAATAAAAGCAAAAATATAAGTAAGCATATATAACCAGTGATTTAAGAAATTTTTGCTATACTTTAATGTTAATTAGTAATGTTAAAATTGTTTCTAATAAAAAAAGTCTAATGGTCTGACTTATGAGCTATTTTGCTTTCTGATATCCTTTCCTATGAAACTCCTACTTGCAATACCTATATAATTCTACATATGCTTAAATTATACATTTTGTTCCTAGGAGAAAATAGTCAGTATTATATTAGCCAGTCTAATTAAAACTTACGATAAATGTCAAAGATTGTGTGAAAATAATTTGATAAGCAGTTTGGAATGGGAGGTCTTTAACACCCATCTTAACACTATTATCAAAGAAACAAGCATCTATAGCAGGGAGACCAGAGATAGTGGACATAACGTAGAACTGATCGTTTTCCTTATGAAAAAGGATAAAGGGTTGTGGAAATTAAAAGGAAGGACCAGATATGTTACTTTAATGGAGGAAGAATTGAGAGGATTCTTGAGAGGATCATTTTTATTTGATTGGAGGTGAGGAACAAAGGAAAAGAATGTGAAGTTATTATAAAGCATGGTGTTAGGGGGTAAGTTAAGTGACAGAACAAAGGAGTAGTATGAGGCAGGGTTATGGTGTGGAGAAAAAAATCATGCTGAGTGATAGGGCCCTGTGTCAGAATAGTTCAGGTGATCTAGTGTGCTAGTAGAGAATTTTTATCATATAGACTTATCTCAATTTAAACAAATCCCATTGGCCAATACTTTTATGAGGTCTTTCCTGGCCACTCTTATCTAAGTAGATTCCCCTTGTTATTCTGTATGTTTGTACCCTCTTTTCTTCTTTATAATAGAGATCATATATTTGAATATTTGGTTGACTATTTAGTTTCAAGTGAGAATTTTGGAGAGAAATATTCTTCCTGATAGGAAAATTCTGGAATTTTTTTTCTTCTGTTACGACTAGTTAGTTTCATCTCAGTACTGGGATATTCTGAAAGAACTAGACTTTGAACTCCTTAATAGGGGTTTCTGTAGATAATATGAACAAGTATTTTTGAGCAACTACTCCGCCTTAAAGTATAAAATATTCAAGAGCGATGGAGGATATATTCAGAATTCTTCTAGTGTAGTTAAGAGACTTTTATTTAAAATGATCAGGTTTTGCAGAGAGAAGAATCATAAAATCCTTAAAGTCAAAAGTACTTCGATTGAGACCTGTTAGACTTTCAAGAGTTGGATTTAGCAATTACTTTTTTTATTTTAGACAATACACCATTTGAAAAATTTAAGAAAAGGACAAAGGAGGTCTTCTGTTCTTGTAACTCACACCGAATTAATGCCTGACCAGATGGCAACACATGAAGTTCAAAGACACATTTCCCACCATGCAAATGCACTGTGCCATTTTCACATTGCAGCAAGCATCAATCCTGCCACAGGTAAAGGATAGTAAATTTTTCTCTCTATGAATACACTGAAATAAAGTAAATAAATAGAAAAGTGGGACTACTTTTATAACCTATTCTTTATTTTATGTTAATGTTCCATGTTTTCTTTTAAAATACTTCTTGATTGGAGTAGGAATATAAGGTACTTTTTCTTAAATATAGACTCATATATATATATAGACTAATAAGTCTTCCAAATCAGGGTTCAATAAAAGTTCATACATTTGGTGTAGTTGGTTTTTAAATTAATAATTTAATTCCATATAAGTCTGCACCATTAGTTCTTAATATTTACATTTATCATTAAATTCAATTAAAGTTTTTACAAATCCTGCTAGAGTTACTTTGACTTGTTGTTTGCACTTTTTCTGTGTAAGTACAGAACTGGTTTTTATAAGCATTTGTAATATTTTTAAAGGAATTAAAAAATTTGTCTTGAAATCTTATCTTTTTTGTTTTCACAGATATTCCAAATGTCTTGGTTGGCACTGTATTTAACATTGATGATGGAAATGGGGGCTTTGTAGTTCACTGGTTAAACAACAAGGAATTTCATTTTACATCATCTACTGAAATATTTATGCAGCAATTACGAAAACTATCTGAAAAGCAGGTAGATCATGAAATCGACGATGCAGGTGGAGAAGATGAGGAGCACTCACAGGAGGAAAAGGAGAGGGGTTTACATATGAAACTAGACCATGGTTGGTATCCTGTGTTCAGATTTTTGTTTTTCAAGGACACAAGTTTTTGTGGTGTTACTTTTAGTTTGTAATCCTTCTTGCTCTCTTTCCTTTGAACTTTTCCATTCATTCTGCAAATACTGACTATTTACTATGAACCATCGATCATTTAACTCTGTATGCTTTGCTATAACATATTGGTTTGAGTACTGCATTACTTTGGAAGCCATATACGTTAGGGGAAAACAGGCTTTGCTTATGGTAATAATAATGATAGAGTGAATGAAATTTTGATTTTATCTAAAAGTAACAAATTAGAATTCAGACCAGAAAAGTTTCCTTCTTTTGTTTCTTTTTTACCTGACCATAAATTGTAAAAGGGATGTATAGTTTATAAAGATGGTATGCTATTTATTTACAGTCTAGTATGTCAGTGAATTTTTATAGTATTATTAGTATGTATTGATAAATTTATTTTCTGATTCAGAATTATCCCTGGACAGAGAATCTGAGGCAGGTACAGGATCATCAGAACATGAAGATGGAGAACGAGAGGGAAGTCCTAGAACCTATTCACGACCTAGTATATCAATGCCACTGCCTACCATCCTGCTTGATCGGAAGATTGAAATGCTGCTAACTGAATGGAATAAGAATCCTGACATGCTTTTTACTATACACCCTGTAGATGGTACCTTTCTAGTGTGGCACATAAAGTATTTGGATGAATATAATCCTGGAATATTTAGACAAGTCCAGGTATATTATATTGATAAAGCAATTATTACATCATATATTACATATATGTATACACATACACACATATATAAAAGGAAACATGCTATGCAGGTTTAGCAGGTTTTCAGAATTACTCAAAGATTTTGATAAGCAACTGATAAAATATTTATTCTTGCTACCAAAGGGGATCAGTAACCACAAATTTTACAAACCTGGTTAATTTATAGTAAAATGAATTTGGCTTTGAAATGTGATACTAAATATTTGAATAGGTGTGTTGGTTTTTTTTGCAATATTTTGAATAAAGCTAAAAAGCTTACCGCACGATGTGATTTAGAATGAGCTCCCCCATCCCCCGCCCCAGTTTATTAACTAAATCTAGCTACCTTTATCTGTTATCTTTTTGAACTTTAGATTTGTGGTTGTGGTCACTTATATGTACAGGCAAGACACTTCAGACTTTTTTTTTTCAGTCTTCTCTTAGGCTATGAATAGTGATGTGATGTTACATAAATACAAGAAAAGGATTAGACCATAAAAGGTTGAAAATGATACTTTTTGCTAGGAAGCTGAGATTTGGCATTTTGAAAATAGAAGTATTTTTGGAAGACTTTGAGAGGAGGCAGACTACTTATACTGAATCATACAATTGTGTTTTTCAGGTTTCTTTTTCTTCTCGGATTCCTGTTGCATTTCCTTCTGGTGACGCAAGCTCTCTTAGTAAAAACATCATGATGTATGCCTGCATAAATGCTACGAAAGATTCTTACCCCACTTCCTTACACCAAGAGATGATGGCTGCAGGCAGTCCTCACAGGTCACAGCCACACTATAGATCACACAGTACAAATATGAACATTCTATCTCCCACAGTAATGATGGTCTCTAAACACATAGATGGTTCTTTAAATCAGTGGGCAGTCACTTTTGCAGATAAGTCTGCCTTTACTACTGTTCTAACCGTATCTCACAAATTTAGATATTGTGGTCATCGATTTCACCTCAATGACCTGGCATGTCATTCAGTTTTACCACTGTTACTGACATCATCTCATCATAATGCTTTGTTGACTCCTGAATCAGATTGTCAGTGGGACTCAGACAATAAATTAAATAGATTAATGGATCCTGTAAAACATACAAAAGTTTCCTTGAAACAACCTCTTAGAAATGCTGCCACGCGTACATTTCATGACCCAAATGCAATCTACAGTGAACTTATTCTGTGGCGTGTAGACCCAATAGGACCTTTGTCATACACTGGAGGAGTATCAGAATTGGCTCGAATTAACTCTTTACATACTTCTGCCTTCTCTAATGTAGCTTGGCTTCCAACTCTCATTCCCAGCTATTGTCTTGGTAAGTGTTCATTTTAATTGTGAACTTAGTAAAAGCTTTAAACTATTATTTTTTTGTCCACAAAATAGTTTATGTTTGTCATTATTAGGAGGATTTTACATAAGTGCTCAGAATGTAGGCACCAGACTTATGTTTAGAATTTTTAGAAGTTTGTTTTTATCTTTTCCCTCTCCTATTTTCTCTTAAATTTTTGCTAATAATTTTGTGTCCAGTTATGTCTGTTTAATTTTGATTCTTGACCATGGTTATACCTAAAAAGAAAAGTGAATATTTGTTTCTCATAATTCAGCCAATAATAAAAATAAACTACATTTTAATGCCAGGTGTTTACTTTCTCAGGCACATACTGCAATTCTGCAAGTGCTTGCTTTGTTGCTTCTGATGGCAAAAATCTGAGACTCTATCAAGCTGTGGTAGATGCAAGGAAATTATTGGATGAATTGTCAGATCCAGAATCTTCGGTAAGTATTCATAATCTTTATTAATATAGTTAAGATGATAAAGAATTCTCTTTTATTTGTCTAGGATCTTTGTTAGTTGGTGTTTAGGGAGTGAACGTATGTTCTGGGCTGTATATGACAAATTTGTTTTTTTTAATTTGTGTGGAGGTTCATGAATCAAAATTACAGTCTACACATCTCACACACATATAATATATTTGACATTTAAACAAATTTTTCTTTCTATAAAATATCATTTCTTTTTTTTTTTGGATTAAAGTTTATTGGGGTGACAATTATTAGCGAAGTTACATAGTACAATTCTGGAATACATCAGTTTTTTGTTTATTTTTTTTCCAAAAACGGTTTTAAGGCAGCTTTACCAAAGTCTGTTTATGTTAGAAAATTTGAACTTTTCTGAACTGAATTCACTACTTAAAAAAAATGTTATATTTAGAATACGTTGTCAGTGGATGGCAGTATATCATTCTGGTTCTATATCTGAACTAGAAGTCATGTATATTAGTTAATATCCAGACTTGAATTGTGATTTTTCTATTTACCTCTAAAAACATGCCTCTTTATAAAACAACTGTTCTAATAAAAATATTTCCAATTTTGAAAACCAAAGACTATTGATGAATGCCTATTTTGTGCCCTTTAAGGAGCTTTTAATTTAGTTGAGGAGAGAAATTATTAATAAAAAGTTAAATAACAGTTTAAGACAGAAGAAGAGGTATCTGAGGGTGGTATGTAATTAATTGTCAAACAGATGGCACTAAAAGCATTTCATAATTCAGTGAAGAGAAATACCAGTTTAGGGTAGGCATAGAAGTCTCTATTAAGGACAGTATTTGGGTTTGTTTGTAATGAATGGATAAGATTTAGAAAGACAGATCTTTTGCCTTTGTCTGAGTGAGAGAGTGGCCTGAAAATAAGTATGGATATAGGTAAATACATTTATAAATAAGACTTGTTCCAGAAACAGTGAGAAAACCAGTAGAGTTGGAAGATACTTAAAGGTCACCTAGTCTAACCAGCCATCTGATGCTTTATTCCCCTTTACCACATTCCTACCAATTTGTCATCTGGCATCCAAGGAGAGAAAGTCAACTCTAAAGGCAGCTTATTCTGTCTTTGAGTTACCCTCACTATTTTATCGAAATTAAATTTGTATTCCTTAAATTTTATTTGTTAGTCTTAGTTCCATTTAGAATAAGTCTAGGACTCCTTGCATATGACAGCACCTCGGATATTTGAAAATAACTATCTTGTAACCCTTGAACCTTTTTTCTTCAGGCCAGACCTGCTGCCCCCCTGTTCATAAATTTCTCTGTTTTACATTTGACCCTGATTACTCTTCTTAGCAGGTTTCAGTTTGTCTGTACCCCTCTGGGCATTGTAAGATCACTAGAATACAGAAAGAAGTATTACGGTCGCTCTCATTAGTTATTACTATGTTTTGGCAGTTACACCACAGTCTTTGTATGTAATTGATTCATTCTGAGCTGACTTTCATTAAATATTGCAAAGTTAATTTTGTTTTTTTTCTGCCAGTAAGCCATTCTGTATTTGAGTTTGGGGCCCGAATGTAAGCCAATTTTCCCTCTTACATTTCATCTTGCTAAGCTCAACTTAACAGTACAACTTTTTAGTATTGTTTTGAATCCAGATTCTGTTGTTATTGTTTTATAACATATAGGACCAGCATATTTGATGAATATTGTATCTACATCTTCATCTAAATCAATTATGAAAATATTAAACAGGACAGAAGTGAAGAAAAAGCCTAGTAGTACACATTTAAAATCTTTCTCCATTTTTATTGTCTGGTATATTTCTCCAGCTTGTGTTAAGGATTTCTGTGAGACAGCTTGTTATGTACTTTGCCAAATCTTCTGTCTGCCAAATCTTCTGCAGTCAAAAAAAGGAAGTCAAATATGTATGCTATGAGTAATATATAGTAGGTTGAATGTATGTACCCTGATGTCTCCTGATGACTAAAACGTTGTGCTAAATAGACATCAAGCTCTTCTTGTTTTCTTTTTTGAAAATTGGAACATTTGCCTGTTTTTAGTCTTTTGGCTATGGCATTCCCCAGGATTTCTCAGAAAATATCCTCTGTAGTACATTGATCTCATTTGCAAAATTTCCCTAACCTGGGCATTATTTTTCCAGAAAATATAAATTCATTTACAGCAGTCAGACATATTCTTGGAATTTATTTGTCCTGGGGTTCTACTTCCTCCTTAGCAATGTACTTTTTTCTTAAACTTTCCATTTTTTTTAAAGTGAAAAGGTAACACTGTAGAAAATTTTTGGTTCTTTCTACTTTTGCAAGCTAAATTCTTGCAATGGGAGATGAGAGAAAAAGTAGAAATTGAGTTTTTATTCTTTGGACTTTATTAACATTAAATCATCAACTTCTGTTAATGATCTTATCTTTTCCTTTACCTCTGTACTCTGAAAACAAAAATTTATTCAATGCCTAAGTTAATTTTTAAATAAACTTTTAATTTTAGAATAGTTTTAGATTTACAGAAAAGTTCCAAAGAAATTGGGTTCCCAGAATACCTCACAGCCAGTTTCCCCTGTTCTTAGCATCTTACATTACCAGAATATATTTGTCACATCTGAGACACCATCATTGGTATGATATGATTAATTAAATTCCAGACTTTATTAAGACTTAACTGATTTTTCCACTCAGACTGGTCTTTTTTGTGTTCTAGGATTTCATCCAGAAAACATTATGTTTAGTCATCATGTCTCCATAGTCTTCTCTGATCTGTGAAATTTTCTTAGTTTTTATCAGTTTTCTTTTTCATGACTTTGACAGTTTTAAGTATTATTGGTCAGTATTTAACAGAATTTTCTTTCGATTTGGGTTTGTCTGCTATTTTTTTTTCATGGTGAGCCTGGATTAATGAGTTTGGGGGAAGAATAACACAGATGTGAAGTATCCTTCTCATCACATTATATGTTGATTACATGCTATCAGCATGACTTATTACTGGTGATGTTAACCTTGATCATTGGTCCAAAGTAGTGTTTGCCAAGTTTCTCCGCTATAAAGTTACCTTCCTTTTTCCTACCCTGTCATGATCTGTTCTTTGGAAAGAAGTCATCATAATCCACTATGCAGAGTCCCCAGTCAAGAGAGAGGGGGAATTAGGCTCCACCTGGGGTGGGAAGCATTGACTTTTAATGTCATTATCACTGTAATTGTGTTTAAGGCTACCATCTGGCTATTTTTTCCCTATTTGTCCCACCTGTTCTTTTTTCCACTTTCCCTCTTTTTTGCTCTCCTTTTTGATTCAGGTTTTTCTCACACTTCTATTTTAGCTACTCCCTTTTTTTTTTGTTTTTAGTGGTTCATCTAGGGTTTATAATATACATCTTTAACCTAATACAATTGATTTTCAAATAATAGTAATTACTTCAAATGTAATGTAAACACCTAATAATACTACCCTTTCATTTAACCCCCTCTCCTTCTTATGTAGTTTTTAGCATACAAATCCTGTACATGTTTTATTAGTTTCAGACCTAAAATTTTTTTTTAGCAATTTAAGATGGTAATATATTTTAATTCCACTGTGCATGTGTTCATTGCTAGAATTTAGAAATATAATTTATTTTTGTATGTTTATTTTGTATTCTGCAGCCTTGCTGAACTCACATGCTGTAGTTTTTTCTTGTGGATTTCTTGGGATTTTCTATGTAGACAAACGTGTAAATAGGAATAGTTTTATCTCTTCTTTTACAATACTTACGCCTTTTATCTTTATTCCTTATCTTATTGCACTGACTAGAACTTTCAGCACTATGTTGAATAAGAGTGGTGAGATTGGACGTCTTTGCCTTTTTCCTAATTTTAAAGGGAAAGCATTCAGTTTTTCACTGTGAAGTAGAATGTTAGCCATAGGGTTTTTGTAGAGGCTTTTTATCATGTTGAGGCAGTTCAACTCTGTTTCTATTTTTTTTCACAGTTTTTAAAGTTAGGTATTGAATTTTGTCAAGTGCTTTTTCTGTATCAATTGATATAATATGTAATTTTTTTCTTTAGTTTTGGTTCACATAGTGAATTACATTGATCCTAGACTTGAAGCTGTAACACTCTAGTCTCTGCTTCTGTCTTCACATAGCCATCTTCTTAGGACACCCGTCATTGGATTTGGCATCCACCCCAATCCCATATGACCTTATCTTAAAACTGATTAATCTGCAAACACCCTATTTCTAAACAAGGTTACATTCTGAGAGTCTTGGTGGACATGAACTTTGAGGTGACATTGTTTAACCCACTATACTAACCAACATTTTATCCTCATCATTTATATTAGCAGTTGCATAGTCAGGAAACTCCAAAGTCTCTTGAGCCTCCAGACTCCCTTGAGTCATTTTAACTTTCAGAGCCTCATGCTATAAGGAATTCCGAGATTTTTGTCTTTCTAAAATGTAGCCTTGCCCTTATTGTTGATCTTAAATTTTTAAGAGAACGCAGTTGCTTTCTGTCAAGTTCCATTTTCTCTGCTTATCTTTTTTGTTTTCTTGTAAGTCAGAGGAGCAGTTCTCCCAGTTACTTCCTATACTGATTGTGATTTGAAATGTAGCAAGAAGTTGTCACATGCTGTCCTCTTCCTCAAATGAGATTCTTAGTAGATGCTGAAAGAAGCTAACTTTTAAAAAATTCCATGAGAAACAGCTGAAAAGATTTGAATTTTCTGTGGATCAAGAGGTGGATTGAGGGGCACTGAAAATTTTGGGGCTGGGCAATAAAGTGGCTAATTTTTAGGATGCATTGAAGTTGGTAGTTGCAGGGAACAGCCAGGAATCTATTGACTTAGTTGCTGTGTCAGTCAGGACCTAGGTGGGAAACAGATCACACCCATAAAGGTTTACCTGAGGAGACTTTTGTGAAACTTACAGAGGTGAGCACATGGTTAACCCACAAGGAATAATAGTAAAGCTCTCAGAGTCCAGCAACAGGATGAAGCCATTATCACCCTGGTAGGCAGAATAATGTTCCTCTCCTCCCCCGAGATGTCTGTGCTTATCCCCAGAACCTGTGAATAATTGACCTCACATGGCAAAAGAGACTTTGCAGATGTGAGTGAATTAAGGACTTTGAAATGTGGAGATTATCTTGGATTATTTAGGTGGACTCACTCTAATCACAAATCCTTGAAGCAGAGAGCCTTTTCCAGCTATGGTCTGAGAGAGATGTGACAAAAGAAGAATGATCAGAGAAATGATGTTGCTGCCTTTGAAGATAAAGAACGGGCCATGAGCCAAGGAATATGGATAGCCTGTGGACGCTGGAAAGGAAAAGGAAAGACTCCTCCTAGAGCCTCTAGAATGGAAGGCAGCTCTACTGACACCTCAATTTTGGTCAAGTGAGACCCATGTCAGACTTCTGAGCTACAGAGCTATAAGATAATATATTTGTGTTTGTTTATTTATTATTTGTTTTTATTAGTTTCTGGTGTACAAAACAATGTAATAGTTAGACATTTATCATTTATACCCCTCACAAAGTGATAACCCCGCTCCCCCCATGTACTACCCCTCTGACATCGCACACAGCCATTACATTTCCACTGTCTCTATTCCTAATGCTGTACTCCACTTCTTGTGAATATATATACATACATACATACATACATACATATATACGTATATATTACATATATATATATGTATATATGTATATATGTAATATATAGTAAATTGTAGTTGGCATTCATTATCGTTCCGCTTCAGCTTCAGGTGTACAGTGCAGTGGTCAGGCATCTACATCATCCCTGAGGTGGTCTCCCTAATAAGACAAGTGTCCATCAGATACCCTACAAAATCTTTACAACATTATTGATTACATTCCCCAAATTGACTTTCATATCCCCGTGGCAATCTTGTGGTTACCGATTGCACTTTCTTATCCCCTCACCTTCCCCCTTATCCCCACCCCACCTCCCATCTAGCAACACTCAGTTTTTCCTCTATGTCTCTGAGACTGTTTCTGATTAGAGGAACCTCCAAAGTCTCTTGAGCCTCCAGCCTCCCTTGAGCCATTTTGGCTTGCAGAACCTCATGTTACAAGGAATTCCGAGATTTCCTCTGGCCACTGCTCCCAGTGACTGAATTCATCCTGAAACTGGAGAGGGCGTAGAAGCTAGGTGATACAGTCCAGGAGTCAGCCTCTTGGGGACACAGAACAAGGCAGATGAGGGTGGAGAATGGATCAAGGGTTAGATGCAAATAAAGAATAACCAAAAAAGTCCACTCTTTTTGCCCTTTAGCATCTGTTCCTGTTCTTTAGATGAAGAAACTTTGATCTCCAATACAGGGGAAACAGATTCCCATTTGGTATTGTATCATTGTGCAATGGTGCCAATTCAGTCATAATCCCACTTGGAACCTAAATTGTAGTTACTGTACCATTAGTGCAACAAAGAAAGTGCAGCAAGGAAATCAGGAAAAAAAGAAACAATTAACATAAAGGAGAGCTGTCCTAGCCCCTGTGTCCATAGGTAGTCACAAAGCTAACATCCAATCATCATAGCCTTGGCCTCCTTTCGTCACCAAGTTCCACATTCCCTTACACTTTTACCAGTACCTTGGGTGTCTTTTTTCTTTCTTTTCTTTTTCTTTTTAAACACAGTGGAGTGGCCCAAACTTTCCCATATGATCCAGGTCCTGTCTTTTTTGAGTTGCTGCTGTTTCCCATCAGCTTTTTTTTTCTTTCTTTTTAAATAGATTATGACAGTACCAAGAATTTCTTGGGTTTCAGGCACAGTCTTTCTTGTCCTCATTTTGTAGTAACCAGATCAGTTATACTGACCGGTCACTCTTCTGTGCATGTTGGTTAAAGAGCATGAGTTCAGAATAGTTAAGGGCCAGTCTTAGCTTCCAATATAATGGAACTATATTTTCCCAGACAAAAGTATTTGTTTTTTGAGTACTAGTACTCTCTAGACACATCACGCCCAAGACTGTGGGGACAGGAATAAAAAATTCTATAGGTGGGTTATTAGGTGAAATAGAGAGAGGGGTTACTCCTACCTGTACCCTTCGATTCGCAGACCTAGCTGTGGAGGAAATGGCATCTTACCACTAGTTTAAGGTATATACTGCAGCTTGGAGGACAGCACTCCACAATTTAGGGCATTGTCGCCCAGCTGGTGCTGTAATTCCAGTAGGCATTCTACTGTTGTGTTAAGCCAACTGCTTCCAGGTGAAGAGCCACATGGTTAAGGCCAAGCCAGTTTTGTGAGATTAGACCTAGTGACATATTTCTTCCAGATGGACTGGAATTAGGGTGAGTGAGGCACTCACAGCTGATAAAAAACCAAAGGAAGTGTCAAACAACAGTAATTAAGATAAATACCATTTTAATGCAATATTTTAAACAATCAAAATTAATGCAAAAATTCCATGGTGAACAAAATGCCAACATTTCAGATAGACAGGATCCAACAGTGCCGTGATGAACCATATGGGAACTCGAGGTAAAAGGAGAAAGTCTGCCCTATAATCATAGCTTTCTGTATGTTTTTAATGGTTAATTCCCCCCCACAACATTAAAGTAATTGAAAAGTATTGCAAATTGAAAGTAAATATATTAAAACTGACATTATTTTAAGTTTAAATATTTCATTTATACTAAAAACAGAATTCATTATAATTATATTTTTCTGGCATTAATGAAAGCAAACTGTTCAATAATATTATCAAAATGTCTGTCTGGAGCTTTAAGGTTGCAAAATGAAGACATGTTAAAAGAACTAGATGCCTGGAAGTTATATACTATTTATGAAGACACTATAGATTTTTCTAAATGCTTAGTTAATTTTAAAAATGAGAATAAGAATGAATACAAAAGTTGGAATGTTTCTTTGACTATTTTGTCATTTTCAATCAGTGAATTTGAAGGGGACTTTAATGTCCGAGACGCTGTGTCGTCTTGGCAGTAGATTCATAAATTGTTAATCATCAACATTATGTGTTTTTTGTTTCCAGAAACTTATTGGAGAAGTATTTAACATTGTGAGCCAACAGTCTACTGCTCGACCTGGCTGCATTATTGAACTGGATGCAATAACCAACCAAGTAAAAACATGCTTTTGAATTGGTGATATTAATATACTTTATCCTAGAGTACTTTATATGCATATGATATATTTCATTCTCAAATAATTCTCTTGTTTGATACTAAATACAGTCAGCTCTTCTTGATTCTTGTAGTGAAAATCTAATGATTTAGGAATTATTCTTTTCCAGTTGAATTGTATCATTCGCCATATTTTCTTGTTTAAAGATTATTTGACTCAGGGAAGTCATAAGGAAAATATAGTACAGCTGCATAGATGCTTTGTTTGAGGTTTCCCTTTTTATATCATGACTCACTTCATCTCAGTAGAGAGTGACTTTAGAGTGTTTGCTTTGTTTGGCTAAATAGTAAATATTTCTATGAGGTCCATTAAAATGCAAGATGAAAATGGATCAAAGTATACGTTTACTTTCTAATCACAGGTCTGTTGTGTAGCCATTGTTCTTTCCCAGCTACTGCTTAGGAAATCCATTCTAGCTCTCAGGATATTTGTTTCTTCAGGATCATGTTTATGGACTAAAGAGATAGAACTAATATATTCATTCCAAATATAGAAAAAGATTAGTGAGGAAGTTAACAACATTTTCAAACAAGGAAATGAAGAAAGAGCCAGTCATATTTAGAAACAAATATAGAGTTATGTCATTATTTTTCCATGGTGCCTTGCACATTCTTTTGGGGAAAATGTAATAATTTCCCCCGATGTAGAGAAATTACCATATCTGTTCTTGGCAACAGAACTGTGGCTGCCGGACTCAAATTACTAATGCTTTAAGTTTTCTATCCTAAGTGCCATGCCTTGTTTTCAAATTCAACCTGAAATTTCCTTTTTCTACTCCATAGGGACATGGAAGAAGAGTAGATTGGCTTCATTTCTATAGATATCTTAATTTCTAATGGACTGGGGGTGTTAAATTCATCCCCCACTAGCCCCTTCTTTACTCTTTATCATAGGCTATTAATATAGTAAATATTAAATTAAATATTGTGAATTGGTGATATTCATTAGCATTCTGCTTTTCACTGTCACTACATGCTCATGATTTTTTCCCTCCTTGTAGTGGCTATCTTTAACACAAGGGCTGGTAAACTGCAAGCACTGATAAATGACTTAGGCTTTTAATAAATGATAAAATTTAAAACTCATTCTAGTTTTTTTTTTTATTAATTTTATTGGGGTGACAATTGTTAGTAAATTTACATAGATTTCAGGTGTACAATTCTGTATTACATCATCTATAGATCCCATTGTGTGTTCACCACCCAGAGTCAGTTCTCCTTCCATCACCATATATTTGATCCCCCTTACCCTCATCACCCACCCCCACCCCCTTACCCTCTGGTAACCACTAAACTATTGTCTGTGTCTATGAGTTTTTGTTTCTCATTTGTTTGTCTTGTTCTTTTGTTGTTTTTGGTTTATATACCACATATCAGTGAAATCATAGGGTTCTCTGCTTTTTCTGTCTGACTTATTTCACTTAGCATTATACTCATTCTAGTTTTGTACCCAGTGTGCTGTATGATTTCTGTGTCCATGAAGACAGCACCCTTCCCTTTTATTCTTTTTCCCATGGCGAGGTGATCTTTTATACTATGAATGTGAAAAGATGTTTTTCATATATCTACCTTGAAATCTGTCGCACAGCCATCTCCATCTAATTGTCCTGACACACTTCCATAATAAGCTTTTGTTTGGATCTAGCCTTTCCTTGAATTTCTGTTCACTTTTGTGATTCTAAGTTGCTGTTTTTGCCATAATGGTCTTTACTCTTCTCTGGTCTAAAAACATGGTCATGTAGCATAGCAACTGACAGTGATGTTTCATCCATCTTTCTCGAAATCCTAGTTACGTATAA
Organism: Rhinolophus hipposideros; assembly: GCF_964194185.1. NCBI lineage: Eukaryota > Metazoa > Chordata > Mammalia > Chiroptera > Rhinolophidae > Rhinolophus > Rhinolophus hipposideros. The sequence goes on along the minus strand of NC_138051.1, from coordinate 46,196,556 downwards.
GTACATTTCTTCAGAGATGTGTCATCCCCATTGGTTGTTATAGGATCCCTCTTCATTCCCACCAGACAGATTTATTGGGAATACTTTGAGGCCCTTTCTAGTTTGTTTTTTTTTTTTTTTGAAGTGGAATTAGGAAAACTAAAGGAGTCCTGTACTAATGTGACTTACATAGCCTTCTCCAGCCAGGCATGAGACCTGATACTTTTGAGCTCAGAGTGGTGCAGGTTAATTATGTTTTGTTTTTTGGGTTTTTTTTTTTTTTTTTTTTTTTTTAAGAAGCATACCTGTTGATTTGTTTTTGTTAGAGCTCCTCAGTTTTGCTATTGGCTGTAGCATCTTTGAAAGTATTTTTCTCTGCCCAGGTAGTTGTAATGATTTTTTTTTTCTGTGCTTTTTCCTTTCCAATGAGTCAGTAAATAAAGAATAGAAATTGTTAGAGTGATTTATTTCTTCTACATTAGTATTATTGGGGCGGTGGTGTGTGAGAGATGGAATTTCCAAAATAAAGAACTCTTTATTTTTTTCATATTTGTAGTGTGGCTCAAATACACAATTGCTTCATGTGTTTCAAGAAGACTTCATTATAGGATATAAACCACATAAGGAAGATCTGGAGAAAAAGGAAACAGAAGTATTTTTTCAGCCATCACAAGGTAATTTTAAAAAATAGTCTTGAGTTTGCTTACCTTCATCTTAAAAAAAAGGCCTCCTAAATTTTTTCAGAGTATAGATCTTTATATCAAGAGTCATCACTGTCATAATTTTTAGTAAATATACCAGTTCTGTCAAAATTGCTTGTTTGTAGATTTAGAAGGCATGTGGCTGAAATTACATTTTGAAAGAGTTTCATTGGCAACATAGACTTTTGTCAAGAAATGTTATTTATGAAACCTAGTTTAATTGTTTCAAAAATTAATTTTAATTGTTTCAAAAATTAATTTTAATTGTTTAACTTTACAATTGTTCTGAATGGTAGTAAGTTCCCTGTGGTATCTTAAACAAGCTAATTAATTTTAGAGTAAGTTCAAAAAATAATAATAAATTGGTACATACTGTTGTTGAATATAGAGTGTAAGATATGTTGTATGGTCTCTTAGAAACTTCAGGTATGCTGTGAATTTAAGGTACCATCTTAAAGTTTTCTCCTCTGCAGTGTAGTATTTTTTTTCTTTTAGTGAAGGAAAGTAAGTAGTTCTCCATTAGACTGTTCAAGAACAAACCATATGATGTTTAAACTTTAGTATTTAGCTTAAAATGATCCCTTTAGGAGGTATAAATTTGTAATTATAGAGTTGCCATGTTCTATTTGACCATAGAACATGTTGAATAGAATACTTTCTATTTGAAAGTAGGAAGGACACATTGTATTTTAATAATTCATTCTCTATGATGAACACTTTTTAGTTTAAAAGGGTTTCCAGATACTTTATCTCATTTGGTTATAGATTGCAAGTATCTAGATGGACATATTTGATTTTCTTAGTATAGCTTTTATCACAGAATTATGTATAGTCATTTAAGGAAAGTATTTTTAATTAATTTGTATAGATAATTTTCTTTTCTTTAGTGGCAAATGAGAATGAGCTCCTGTCTTCTATGAGGCTTAGCTCAGACATCTTTTCACCCCTCAGACTAGTACATTTTTTTCCCCTTTATGGATCTTTCTTCATATATCAGAACTTTTCTTTTTTATAAGTTAATCAGTTGTCATGTTCAGTTTTATTTCACTATTATAACAATACTACTTTATAGACTTAAAATTTGTTTTTCCTTAGTATTTCACCTTTGTCTGGGTTAACCTTTTTTATATGCTTTCCGACAAAGTTAGCTATCATTTATCATGCTATTTGTAACAGTAAATACATGCCAACCTACTAGAAAACAATGCCTATATAAAGTTGGTATGTTTATTTATAATATTTTTAATGGAAAGACTTGCATTTAAAAATATTTTTTTATTTCCGTCTTTTGATATTTCTTTATGTCACTGCAAAATCAGGCCAAAAGATTTTTCCAATGCCTTTCTTGATTTTCCTTTAGTTTTTCACATTTTTTCCTGATATTCTAATTTTATAGCTATTTTTTTAAAGGACTTGATATGTATAAAATAATCTATAAATATGTATGAAATTAATTACTCTTAATTTTTAAAAATGCCACTTATAAAGTAGAATACATAGTTACATTAACCCTTTTACACCTATAACTTAGATTGAGATTTTAAGATTTTTGTCTCATTTACTTTACTCTATTTTCTTTTTCTTTTTTCCTGAATATTTTAAAGAAAATCTAGCCGTCATGTTCTTTCACTCCTGCATATTTCCATATACGTTTCTAAAAATGGCTTTCTTGCATGTATGCTATTATAATATTAATAAAACAACAAAATTCCTCAGAATTGTGTAATAACTAGTCCATATTGATTTTATTCAATTGTTTAAAAAATGTTGGGGCTTTATGACAGCATAAAGCGGGATCACTTTAGATTCAAAGACTCTTAATAAATAATGAAACACAATATGTGCACTTTAAATATGGATCCAAACAAATTAAAGTAGATTTCCAAACATCTTGTAGATTTCCTTTGCAAGAATGGAGTCATCCCACCAAACTCTTCCTTTTGATGGGGAATGGGATTTAGAGACCACAGTTTGAGCCCTAGCACTGCTCATTGCCAATGAGTGGTCATTATGAATTTTCATTTTTAAGGAAAATTTTTGTTGTCCTGTGTAGATCTCATTTTCATATACGAAGAGTACAATTTATATATATGAAGAACATGGAAAGTTATGTCCCCAAATCACGTCTTTTCATAAAAAATGCATAAAATTTCTAAAATGTATCTTCTGCACCACTACCAGTGCCCCTCCCCCCATGACTTTAAATGCTGTTTTTATATAGGAAAAGCAGGATAAATTTTTTTAAAAAATTTTTTCCTTTTAATTGCCTATTTTTCAAATAAGGAGTTAGTGCTCCGGTTACTTTGAGGGGCAACCATTGAGTTTGGCTTGGCTTATGTACTCTCCCTCCCTCTCTTGCTCTCTGTCTCTTCCCTGTCTTTCTCTTCTCCTTCCATTTCGTCTTGTGCCTCCTTTCCTTCTTTTCTTATATGCCCTCTCTCTTTTCTTATTTTTATGAACTCGTGTTTTTTTATATAGTTAGTGTGTTTTAATAAATTGTATTCATTTTTATCCTCTGATGCTCAAATTGTCCCATCTTTGACCAATTGATGTCCCTTCATGTTGGCTTTTGTGTACTTTTGACGTGGCCTCATTAGTTTTTGATAGCTACCTAACTTTTGGCACAAAAATTATATAAAACTACTAAATGTCTATTTTGCCTTGTCCCTCCCAACTTCTATGCATATCAAGAGATGTTTTTTAAAAGTGTCTTTTCTTTTAACTCTATAGAAACATGTTAACTTAAATATCCTTTTCCTTTGAGCAATAGGATATCGCCCACCACCATTTTCAGAAAAGTTCTTTCTAGTAGTAATTGAAAAGGACAGCAATAATTACTCTATTCTCCATATGTGGCACCTTCATCTTAAATCTGTACAGCCATGTTTAGGTAAGTAATTGTAATTTTTATGTAGATATAATGTGAAATAAATTCATTTTATGGAATATGCTTTAAGTTGCTTAGCTTTTTAAAATGAAGATCTAGTGAACTATAAATTGAATTGGTGAATCGAAGTATGTATATGCCATATTTTTAATAGCAAGGTCATAAATCATTAATAAAACATCTAAAAACACATGAGCACATTAGACATATTAAAAAAAGCTTGATTGATTTATTTTTTCATTAATACTTATTAAAATGTTTTTATGACTATTCTAGGTAATATGTCTCTATAAATTAGTTTTGCTATAGAATTAATATTGTACTTTCCTGTTGATTAATACATAACGCCTTCTGATACAGTACAGTGTACGTTAGCTTTAGTATTATCACTAAGAGAAGCAGATTTGCTGTCTAGAAAATGTGATTGAGCACGTGAGGCTCATAAGCAGAACTGTTTTGGTGGCATATTAGGAAATGCAACATTGATTAAAAAAATCATTTCAGCCATGCTTTCGCTATACACATTCATATTAATTTCTTAACGAAGTAGAAAATCTACAGTATGAAGCAAAGAAATTCATCATGGATCTTTCTATTTATTTATTTATAAAAATATTTTATTGGGGAATGGGAACAGGACTTTATTGGGGAACAGTGTGTACTTCCAGGACTTTTTTTCCAAGTCAAGTTGTTGTCCTTTCAGTCTTAGTTGTGGAGGGCGCAACTCAGCTCCAGGTCCAGTTGCCGTTTATAGTTGCAGGGGGCACTGTCCACCATCCCTTGCGGGACTCGAGGAATTAAACTGGCAGCCTTGTGGTTGAGAGCCCACTGGCCCATGTGGGAATCAAACCGGCAGCCTTCAGAGTTAGGAGCATGGAGCTCTAACCGCCTGAGCCACTGGGCCGGCCCCATGGATCTTTCTTTTTAAAACAAACTTATTTTCTAAGATATAATTCTTAAAATGAAGAACTGCACAGATAGCCATACCAAACCAAACCCCCTTTAAATTACTTAACTCAAAATATTTGAGTTACTAAAAGATTTTATTCTTTCTCATAATTATATAATTTAACTGATTTTTTAATATATATTCAAAATTTTAATACAGTGAACTAATATGTATATATTTTTTCTCTTTCTAATTCAAATTGTTAGATAACTGTGTAAATAGCAGTTTTAACTGAGTCATGAACTGGCATTAGAAAAGCCAAATGATTTGATAGAACCCTTTTACCTGTGTTTAGCTGAACCTGATCTTCTTGAGGCAGAAGGAATCCAAAAATTCTTTCAAAACCTTTGTGATTAATTCTTGGCATTACATGTTGTTTCACAGAATAAGAGTAGAGGGTTCTAAAACCAGCTCATCAAAAAGAGAATTCTTAACCCACCAGAGAATATAGTATTCTCTAGAGTTGAGCTCAGAGCCAGCAATGGTTTCAAAGAATAATAGAGATAGTAACAGATCCTTGTGGTAGGAAAGGATGTGATACCTTCTGACCCCACTACCTATGAGGGACGTGTCCCACTGCTGTTCTCCTAAAGCCAGAGATAGTATAGAGCTGCTTGCTTGCCATTTTGTGACAGCACTATATGATCACAAACAGTAAGAGTACAGTAGAGTCAAACAAATAATATGCTCTCTTTAACTGTGAAAGAAAGCACTTATCTTTTGTTTCTAACATTCCTAGCAAGTTTATCATAGTGGATGTATATTGCCGTTTATAGCTAATTACTTGAGTTTATCAGTGTGTTGAAAATCCTGGCTGAGGATGAAACGAGAGGCTTAAATTTAGATGGGGATAGAGCATGTTGAGTAACTACTAGGTAGGTTCCAGGCACTGAGATAGGTGCTTTATATATGTGAGATAGATGTTATCCTCACTTACTAGTGGAATATTAAGTAACTTGACCAAATGCCACATCTAGCTTGTCACAGAACCAAGTTTCAAAATCAGGTCTCTGGCTCTAAAGGCTTTGCTATTTTTTTCCTGCTCTTATTTTCTTTCTTAGCATGAGATATAAGAAAATTACCTACTTTACAGGAAGAGAAATGATATAGTTCATCCTTATTTTCAGATGAGAAAATAGCCAGAGATAGTGAGGTGCCTTGTTAAGGAAATGTATGTAGTTAATGATAGATCCAGGAGTAGTACTTATCTCTTTTCACTACTGTCTCAAGTTTGTAATCATAAAATGAAAATGTTTTTATATTTCTTATTGAGTGGTTGGCCATTAGATTGACATGTTTAATATCCACCAGAAGCAAAAGGGGGTTGATTATTATCTATTGGTATTCTGGTGCTTCTTGAGATGTACAAAGTGATAAGACGTCATCCTTGCCCTTGATGAATTCATAATCTAATGGGGGAAGACAGACACACAAATAAATAAATGTAATACAAAGTAGCCCTCAGGTGTAGCAGAAGCACAGGTAACTGAATCTGCTTAGAGAGTTACACTCCATTCTAGTATGAAAGCTGGAAACTCTTTGGAGGAAGATTAAGACCAATACAAAGCCAGTCAACTAATGTTATCTTAAATTTGTTTGGAACTTTTATTTTTTGTATTTTTGAAATCGTTATCTTGTTTCAATACTTAATTGTTAAGAGGCTGTTATTTTAGTGTCTTCTTTGCCACAACTAATTATATGACCTTAGGAAAATCATTAAGTTTTCCAAGTTTAAATTTTTTCATCTATTAAGTGAGGCAGAACCTTGTTATTTCTCAGTTTGATTCATGACTCATCTATTTCAGCAACACCTAAGGTGCTTATTAATGCGGATTTCTGGAATAGACCCCAAAACAACTGAATCAGTGTCTCTCTGGTTAGGCCCCGAGATCTTTATCTTAACAAGGTCCTTAAGCTTTTGATGTATTTGAAAGGTTGAGAATATTGGACTAGATAACTTAAGGGTTTTTTTCTAGCTCTTACATGTTCTGAGTTTCCCTGACAGGGTCTCTGTACTGGAGATGGCTAAGAAAGAATAAGAGTAAAAAGTAAAATAAAAAAAAATTAACAAGGTAACTAAGCAAAGTCTGAAAAGTAACCTTGTTTCTAAAGCACATTTAAGAAATTATGTTTTTAAATGATAAAGTTTATTTTACTTCATGTATATAGTGATGATAGTAATGTATTTCATAATTTTGTAATTTATTTCCAAAGCTAAAGCTTCAGAAGGTATTTCATCAGAGAGTCTACTTTCAGTCCCCGGACAGAAGAATGTAGACTCTTCTCCAGAAACCTCTCCCAGTGTGAGCCCTATGCCACATTCTGCATCAATTGCCAATCTTCAGACTGCTAGTAAACTTATTCTGAGTTCTAGACTGGTATATAGCCAACCTCTTGATCTTCCAGAAGGAGTTGAAGTAATAAGAGCAACACCTTCAGCAGGTAGGTAACTATAAGACCAGGCAGTTTTATGTAGCTCAGAACAATCTTCAGTGGATAAAATGGATGAACTCTTCTGAAATATGTAGTATGTTGACATTGAAATAAAGATTTATTTTCTAGTAATGATACATCTGTTTAGAAATATGTCTTTATAAGAAACAATTTCCTGTGATAAATGTAATCAGCTTGACAGAAAACAGTGTAAATATTTTAATGTGAGGTTTCTTATAAATAGGAATGCTATGATAGTAAAATTGCAAAGAACAAATATGTTCATTTTCAAATCAGTGAAGCTTATTTTTTAAGGCATTTCATCCATGTTATGGTAATCGTATCTCTTATTAAGTATGTTTGAACAAGAGTTGGCAGATACTTTGGTGAAAAAAATGTAGGCTGCGAGACTCTGATTTGGCTGCCATGAAATGACGCTGACTAACAAGGTGGATAAGACAGTGTGGAGGGCAGGACTGGAAGCCAGTGTAAAATGGTCTGTCACTTGTGGAATTGGAATTGAGGAGTTCCTAGACTAGTGTTTTGGGGGAACCAAAATTGGCGGTTTAAGATTATTCCAATTCCTGGTGAATGGTTTTGAGTAGGAGGATTCTCTTATTCATCCCTAAGACAGGACGGAATTCAGAGTTGGAAAGATCACATTAAGAGTTTACTTTGGGCTTTAGTGGCAGATGCAGATCTAGGCTGGTTTTTCAGTCTTTCAAAATATTTGGTAATTTTGGGATATACTCAAATTGGCATTGATAATAATAAATGATATTTTTCGGCAGCTTTATAAAATACTTTCAGATGTGCTATTTGACACTACCACTCCAAGAGAACTAGTAACACAATCCCTATTTAGATGGAAGAACAGGCTCAGATGTGTAAGTGGCTTTCCCACTGTTATGAAGGTATCAGTGGACTGGAACTTGAATCCAGGTCTTCTGACTCCAATCTTAATCGCTATTACCCCTCATCTTATAGTCGATGGTAGACGGGCAGTGTTAGTTTTTGGCAGCCAGGAATAAGTAGTGAGGGTTTTGGTTCAATGTCATAAGAAAGCATGAGTTAAACTTGGTAAAAATGGTGAGATCTAATGGTCTATTTAGCTGTCTGAAAACATTTTGATGATAGGGGCAAGTCTAGGGTCTGTATTATTGAGGGCAGGTTAGGGACATTTGAAGGGAAAATTATAAAAATTGCTTTGGCATCAATGGTGAAAGTGATAAAAGATATAGGATGAAAGTCCAGTGAGACATGTTGTGGTGAAAGCATATAAAAATTACAGGTTTATTGATTAAGGATTGCCTTGAATTTTATTTTAATGAAATATTTGCCTCATTTAAACTTAATTACCTAAAAACAAGTTAAATGATTATTATTGCATAGTTTGATTTCACCAGTGGACTGTTCAAGACTTCTATAGATACCTTGGTCACTGGGCATTAGTTAAGGGGGATCTGCAGTTATTCTGAAGCTCAGAGTTGCTTTGGATTGATCACATTCTAGAATTTGATTATTAGCATTTTATTTTGTGGTTCTATTATTATGACTCTCTGTTTTCTCTTTTTTAAGGCCATCTGAGTTCCTCTTCAATTTATCCAGTGTGCCTTGCACCTTATTTAGTGGTTACAACTTGTTCTGACAATAAAGTACGCTTCTGGAAATGTAGTATGGAAACCAACCTACAATGTAAGAGTAATGAGAAGGAAACCTATCACTGGAGGAGATGGCCCTTGATGAATGATGAAGGAGAAGATAATAGCAGTACAGTGAGCATTGTGGGAAGACCAGTTGCTGTTAGCTGTTCATACACAGGTCGCCTTGCAGTGGCTTACAAACAACCTGTCCAACACAATGGTTTTGTTTCCAAAGAATTCTCCATGCATGTTTGCATATTTGAATGTGAATCTACGGGAGGGTCAGAATGGGTTTTAGAACAAACAATTCATCTTGATGACTTGGTCAAGGTTGGGAGTGTACTTGATTCAAGAGTCAGTGTTGACAGTAATCTGTTTGTGTATAGCAAATCAGATGCCCTTTTGAGCAAGGATAGATACCTTATTCCTAATATCAAGCATTTAGTACATTTGGACTGGGTATCAAAAGAAGATGGCTCCCACATTCTCACAGTGGGGGTTGGTGCTAATATCTTCATGTATGGGCGTCTTTCAGGAATTATGACTGAACAAACCAATAGTAAGGATGGAGTAGCTGTCATCACTTTACCATTAGGTGGTAGTATCAAACAAGGAGTGAGGTCGAGATGGGTTCTTCTTAGATCTATAGACTTAGTGTCTTCTGTTGATGGTACACCTTCACTACCTGTTTCTCTCTCGTGGGTGAGAGATGGGATATTGGTGGTAGGAATGGATTGTGAAATGCATGTATACGCACAGTGGAAGCATGGTGTCAAATTTGGAGACACTGAAGCTGATAGTCCTGATGCAGAAGAGACTGCAGCACAAGATCATTCTGCCTTTAAATCTAATATGTTGTCAAGAAAAAGTATTGTTGAAGGAACAGCTGTTGCTGATGATGTTTTTTGTTCACCAACTGTAGTTCAAGATGGTGGCTTATTTGAGGCTGCACATGTACTTTCCCCTACTCTGCCACAGTATCATCCAACTCAGCTGTTAGAATTGATGGATTTAGGGAAAGTTCGCAGGGCTAAAGCTATTCTCTCTCATTTAGTAAAATGTATTGCAGGTGAAGTTGCAATAGTTAGAGATGCTGATGCTGGAGAAGGAACTAAGCGACATCTTTCTCGAACCATTAGTGTAAGTGGCAGTACAGCAAAAGATACAGTCACCATAGGAAAAGATGGTACTCGAGATTATACTGAGATAGATTCTATTCCTCCACTCCCATTGTATGCATTGCTTGCTGCAGATCAAGATACAACCTACAAAATTTCAGAAGAAAGTACTAAAATACCACAGAGCTATGAAGATCGTACCAGAAGTCATCCAGAGGATCAGTATTCAGAGCTGTTCCAAGTACAGGATATAACAACAGATGATATCAATTTAGAGCCAGAAAAGAGAGAAAACAAATCAAGAGTAATAAATTTTTCCCAGTATGGACCAGCCTACTTTGGCCAAGAACATGCTAGGGTGCTTTCCAGTCATCTTATGCACTCAAGCCTGCCAGGCCTTACCCGTCTGGAGCAGATGTTCCTTGTAGCTTTGGCTGATACAGTGGCTACCACCAGTACTGAACTGGACGAAAATAGAGATAAGAGTTACTCAGGTAAATATCCTCACTAAAAGTTTATAACGTTATCATTAATAGAATTGTTTGTTTATCTAAGTAATGACTCATATTAAATTGCAGTCTTTCTTTGAACCTTGCAGGGAAAAGACCTGTCTAATAGACAATTATTATTACGCAGTATGATTAGTTGTGAACAAAAGACAATTGGCATAGGCTGTGATTTATGCACAAAACTTCATGGATTTGTGGTGTCTGCGCATTGCTACATAAGATTTTACACTGATACTTTGGTATGGTTTCGGGTATATAGTCTTTCATTTTTTCCAAACAGATTGATTTCTTTGTTTTATTTGTTTATTTACTTTTAGTGATACTAATGGCCCATTTGTTAATTTTACTTCTGAGCCACGAGGCTTGTAGGCACCTCATGGGTTCAGCTTGTTCATCTTACCATTTCTAGGTATAAAAAATTTTTATAATTACCCTATTTTTTCCATAAAGTCTCGTGATAAGGTTTTCACATATTTTAATATAATGTGTGTCTTGCTTAATTCATTCTGTAACCAGAAAATGTTTAGCTGCCTATTAAAACTAGATTCCATTTTCTTTTATGCAGATAGTTGAAGGTAATGGTGCTGATTTTAAATGACGTCTTTAGCAAAGGAAACTGAAAATGATTGATCATTCATTCAATAAATATTGTGGAGGAGTGAACGATTGTTATGTGCCAGGCACTTCGTGTAACTTTATCATATTTAATAATCACAGCAATCTTCTAGTGGGTAGCTATCATTGTATTTAATTTTATAGATGAAGATGCTGATCTTTAGGGAGATTAAGTGACTTAATAAGATCAACACAGGTAGTAAGTGCCAGAATTGGAGTTCGTATGTGGATAAATCATTGCCTTCAAGCCTGTATTCTTAACTATGTCACAGGATTTCCAAATTCGAGGAAAAAAGACTTCCTCAAAGCCACCTAGAATATATCTCTTCATAGAGGTTTATACCCTTATAATATGTCCCCAAAGTTTTACTCTGTAGATTAAAATAACTAGAGATAGTAGAGGGTTTCGTCTGTGACCTATTTTCTAACTATGCTAATTTAAAAAATCCTAATCATTCTGAGTTTGTGTGCAGTAGAGCAAGATTCTCCCCAGAATAGCCTTAAACCTTTGGAGCAAACATAATATATATTAGAGTTTTTACTCTGGGACATTAAGAAAGTAGGCATGCCACAATCCATGAAAAATTGTTTGAACTTTCTGATATAAAGCTATGTCATTAGCTAGGCACTATAAAAATGGCTCATCCGGTAATGATGGACTTTCATGAGGTAGATAAGGCAGGAATGAATGTCTCTGTTTCACAGGTGGGAATCTGAAGTTCAGAGATTAAATAAATTATACATCTCAGTACATGGATTCTAAGTAAATGAATTTTTCCATTTGTTCAGGTGAGATAACTTAGAGGCTTTCTTGACTCTGCTTTCTCTTACACTATATCCACTCCACTGGCAAATGCTCTCAGTTCTACTATATCTAGAATCCAGTCATTTCTCATCACCTCTCCTGTTACCACTCTGGTCCAAGTCACTGTCACCTTCTGACTAATTTTTGATGAAGTCTCCTAAATTGCTTCATTCTTGTTACCTCAGTGTGTTCTTCACGTAGGAACCAGTGACTATTTTACAACAAAATCGCATTAAATCTCTCCTCTGCTCATCTTCTGGTGAGTGGATGCCTACCTCACTTGAGAATAAAAGCCAAATTCTTACAGTGGTCTACATGTAAGGCCCTCTGTGATTTGTGCTCATTTCCTCTCTATTCTATGGGCCGCCATGCTGTCTTAAGCCACTGAGCACATCCCTGTTTCAAGGTCTTTGCACATATTTCCTCTGCATAGAATGCTCTTCTTCCAGATTTATGCATGTTTCATTCTCTTACCTCTTCAGATTTCTGCAGAAATGTCATCTTATTGGAAAGTTCTTCCCTGCCACACTATATAAAATAGAACCCTCTAACTCCAGCATTCCCTTTTTCTCAATCCTGCTTTATTTCTCTCGATAGCATTAATTTCTACTAGACACATTGTTTGTTTATTGTTTGTCTGTCTCCTGAAATGTAAGCCTCATGAAAGTCGACACTGCCTTATTCACTGCCAAACCCCAGTACCTAAATGGTGTTTTGCATGTAGTAGATACTTAGTTTGTTGAATAAATAAATGGATGGATGAATGAATATAGCTAATGGAAGAAGAGCTGGAACTTGAACTTTGACAATTTAGAACATTTTATTTTCTTCTAAAAACTGTTATTCAGCATTCTCTGAGTACATCCTAAATGGCAGTCACTGGAATGGTTACTATTAATACATTTGGATTGCTTTTATCCAGTAGCTGCTGTTGTCTTGATTAAATTTACCACACTTTCATACCTTTGTTCAACTTTTGACTAAAAGTAAATTTGTGGAATCATTATGGTTCAACCTTAACTTCTGTAGCACTGGCCTGGGGAATCAAATTTCAAATCTCTGATAGTACTATGTTTCACTTGAGCTAACCAGCCTACAGAATATTAGCTATTTAATTATGTAATAAATGATTTCACTTTAGTTATATAATTCTTGTCCTTAAATCTCATCTGAATTCACATAGGGAATATTTTTAAAAATTGGGTCTAACTTACTATAGTTAACATATTTTTATTGGCCTTTAAGATCTCTTTCCTTCTCATTTATCATGAGTAGCTATAAACACTATTGTTACCTGTATCAATAGATAATTATATTTCTCCGATTGTTTTTTATTTGAATTTTAGTATTTATGTTTTTTGTAAAGGTATTTTTAGTAAAGATATTAAAGCGTACACGAAGCAATACACTAAAATAAATCTCATATATTTGTGTAAATTATCATTACTAAATTTATTATTTTCTAACTTTTGATCTGTATGTGATCTGTTGCATTCCTTTTTCCTTAAACGTATTTTCTATTTACATTACAGGAAGAGACACGTTAGACGAGTGTGGTTTGAGATACTTGTTAGCTATGCGCTTGCACACATGCCTTTTGACATCACTACCTCCTTTATACCGAGCACAGCTACTTCATCAAGGTATTTAACTCCTTGTCTGTACAACTTTTATTCAGAATAGAAGTGGTTGGGGTATTCATACTTGTGTATTAGGTAAATCGTAGCATACCTATCACTAGATTTAAGATCTTCCTATCACGTAGTACCCACTTATCATTTTCCTGTGTATCTTTTAGCTCTATTCATTGACTTTTGCCCATATACCTCAGTTTCTCAGACTTTACTCCATAAAGTTGTAGTAGCTTAGCAGTAAACCTGATTTGCCTGATGTTGTAATCCAATGTGGCCCTGAATTTCTTTAGTGTCTAATGTCTTTTCTTTAAAAATTATATAAATTTTGCCCTACATGTTATAATTTGTTTATTTTAATGTAAACATTATGTTCTAAGTCATTTACTCACAAGTAAAGCTGATGTTTCAGGAATGTCTGCCATACAGTAATCCAGTGGATCTGCATACTTGCAGCATACTGCCACACACACTGCTTTGAGACAAGGATTTATTACCATCCTCTTGTTTATAGATTGCAAAATTGAAAAGTAGAGTTTAAGGTGACTTGCCTAAGACATAGGGCTATGTATTAATGGAGTTGGAAGTAGAATCCCAATCCAGTGCAGTTTTCATTAGACTATGTTCCTTTTGATACCAGCATCCTGGACAGCCCTATTCAAATATGTGTTAGTATTGTGGGGCTTATAATAGAATAGCAGACTTTATGGTTTATTATTCTTACCCATAGCACTCTTTACTCTCAATAAATGTTCTTGGAAAATATGATTTTCTGTAATCTAATACTCTGTCATGTGTCTAAACTGTATTTCATCTATCCAATTTATTTTTGAAACAAATTTTGCTGGGTATTTTTCTATTTGAATGATCACTGTAGTGAATGTCCTTATAACATAGCATGTAAATATGTATCTATCTGATTATGTCCTCATGTTTTCTAGTGGTACAATTAGTGGTGGAATTACTGAGTCAAAGGGCTTGACAATTCTTAACTCTTGATAAGTCTTGCCACAGTTTGAAAGACTGTGCTAATTTACATTTCCAGAAGCAATGTTTGCTGATGCCAACACTCAACCCATTGCCAACACTTGGCATTATTTTAAACAATCTATGCCATTTGGGTAGGTTTAAAAAAATGGTGTCTTAATGTTTTTGTACATTTTAGTTTTAAATTTATTTATTTATTTATTTTTAGTTCTAGGAACTTTTTTGTATATTCTTTTGGATTTTTTTTGGGGGGTGGTGAAGGGGAACAGGACTTTATTGGGGAACAGTGTGTACTTCCAGGACTTTTTTCCAAGTCAAGTTGTTGTCATTTCAGTCTTAGTTGTGGAGGCCACTTGCCCTTGCTAGTTGTAGGGGGCACTGCCCACCATCCCTTGCGGGAGTCGAGAAATCGAACAGGCAACCTTGTGGTTGAGAGGATGCGCTCCAACCAACTGAGCCATCCGGGAGCTCAGCGGCAGCTCAGCTCAAAGTGCCGTGCTCAATCCCAGCTGCAGGGGGCAGAGCCCACCATCCCCCACGGGTGTCGAGCAGCCCAACCGGCAACTCCGTGGTTGAGAGCCCACTGGCCCATGTGGGAATTGAACCAGCAGCCTTCGGAGTTGGGAGCACGGAGCTCCAACCGCACAGGCCCCTAAATTTTAGTTTTAAATGGTAGTCAAATGGCACTGAATGACAATTGTGTACCTTGCCTAGGGGGATTTAAAACAGCTTAAATTTCTAAAGCTTGGTCAAATTCCATTCTCTCTTTAATACACTTAAAACGTTGGAGATGAGAAGTGACTGTTTTTCTGGGATGGTCCTGTGAACAGTTTTCAGAGAAAAAGTTAAGTGGCCAGTGTACAGATAGAAAAGCTAAGAACAGATAAACTGCAAAGGATAGTCTGCTGTTGGTATGCAAATAAAAATAAGAGCCTGTTCTTTTTCTTTCTTATTAGTTTCAGGTGTACAAAACAACATAATGATTAGACATTCACACCTCTCACAAAGTGATAACACATCCCCAAGTCTACCACCCCGCTGACATTGTACACAGTTATTACGATACCATTGACTATATTCCCTATGCTGTACTTGATCTTTTTCTTTCCGATACCTTTTTTCACCAAGTACGTTCACTGCTCTTAATCTTGTTTTCTGAGCTTAATTCTCTTGACATGCCTGTGTATATTTTTGTTTCCTTTTAATCATACCAAAAATTTAATTATTTTATTTAAGGGTATAGAATGTAATATATTGCATATTATTCTTTTATATTATAAATTTTATATCATCTAAAGTATTCATTTTGCATTGCTGTATAATAGCAATTTCTAAAGCAAAGTGTCAGTTATTTCATGTAGTATTGCTTAAATCAGACAAAGATTTAAATAGTGAGAAAATCTGCCTTGTTGGTTCTGAAAAACTACAAATTGACGTTAGTAAGTTTTGTCCATTTTACCCCTAAATTTATAGGGGCAGTAAAGACTTACTGCATTGATTTTTGTGATATGATTTCAAATATGATTGTATATAAATGGTAGCAATTACTCTGCTATAAGAAAAGATGATATAGTGCCATTTGTGACAACATAGATGGATCTTGAGATTATGATATGCTAAGCGAAATAAGTCAGACAGAAAAAGTTGAGAATCATATGATTTCACTGATATGTGGGATATAAAACTGAAAGCAACAAAGGGACAAGACAAACAAATAAAGAAACAAAAACTCATAGATACAGGCAATAGTTTAGTCGTTACCAGATGGTAAGGGGGAAGGGGTATGGTAAGATGAGGGTAAATGGGGTCAAATACATGGTGATAGAAGGAGAATTGATTACGGGTGGTGAATACAGTGTGATATATAAATGATCTATTACAGAATTGTACATTTGAAACCTATGTAATTTTACTAACCGTTGTCCCCCCGATAAATTTTAATTTAAAAAAAGTTAGTAATGGGAAATTTAAATTAAGATTACTATTTAAAATGATCATAACAGTTTTTTCTTTTATAGAGTCTAAGGGAATTATTTTAAAGCAGTAATTGTTAGAAAAGCTTTGAACTACATGTAAAATTTGTATAGTAGTTGTTAATGAAAAACATTATATGTAGTAATATTGATGGCCTTATAGCACTGAGAGGCCTGTATTGTAATGTGACTATCATTGACCTCAGACACTTCTTTACAAAATAGGTTTGCAGAAATGGCTGCTTTGACTAATTTGGCTTCTTTCCTAAGCTTCTCAGGGTTCTTCCCATCATTCTCACTATCGGTCACCAGTCAGTGTGGTCTACTCCCCTCATGTTTCTTCATCTGCTCTTAGTGAAGTGTTATCAGTAGTTAAACTATTGATAAATTCATTTGTACTTCCAAGTCTGATGTTGTCACTAAATCCATTTTGCTGCATCTAAATACAGCCTAGGTCCCTGTCAGTCTTCTACCAGCGCAAAAGGAGTTTGCTTTATCTCATCAATATTAGGCAGTGCCTTATCTCATCAATATTAGGTAGCTTTAAACTACTTTCAATCAAGGCACTAAAGGCGGAGGAATGTGCCTCCTGTCTGTTATTCCCTGGAACTCTGATGAAATTTAGAGCTTGCTTTGAAGTGATACCTAGCTCCTTGACCAGAGCGATGAATGGGGCAGTTTGCATTATTCAGTACTAAAGGATATGGTCCCCAAGCAAGTGGAACTGTGAAAGGACACTCAGGCACATGGGGCAAGATACTTTGACTTGACCAAAGCTTTCGCTGTTGATAAGTTTGGTGTGTGTACCTATGAATGGCTCCATATTCAAATACCTTTCTTTCCAATGAGTAAGTTTTAGTGTCTTTTTTGCAGTGGGGGAAAAAGCAAATATGTTTGGGAAAAGGAGATTTTGGTTTTGTATATCCTGTCACTAATCTTGTATTTAGAAGCTTTATAGTATAAAATCCTGAATGATGAAAGACTTCCTTTTTTCTGCTTGAAAATTCTTTCCAGAATGATTGAATACATGAGTATGTGAAAAATTGTTTTTGTTCTTTTTTGATGTAGTTCTAAAGGTTATTATTTGTATTTCTGATTTAGGTGTGTCTACTTGCCATTTTGCCTGGGCTTTTCATTCTGAGGCTGAGGAAGAACTAATTAATATGATTCCTGCAATTCAGAGAGGAGACCCTCAATGGTCTGAGTTAAGAGCTATGGGAATAGGTTGGTGGGTCAGGAATATTAACACTCTTCGAAGATGCATTGAAAAGGTAACTTTACTTCATTGGATTTTGAAGTTAAGAAAAAGGTTTTTTTAAAGGATAAAATTATTATTTTCCAGAGAAACTGTAGTGGGGAATTAGTTTGTATATCTTGAGATTCTGAGTATTTCTTAAATAAAATTTTTTGTAGATTCCAAAACTTGACCTTTGTAAAACATCTATGCAGTATATCATTTGTCTTTTGCCATATACACTGAGTTTATAATTTTTATGAAATAGCAATATTTTCTGCTCTCAGTTGAGGTGTGTTCTAGTTTAAAAAAATGAAAAAATGTGAATTTAGAAAGTAAACTTAAGTTATTATTAGTTATATACATTACATAGAAAAATCATTCTTTTTAAATAAAGTATTGTCTAAGTTAATAAACAGCAAACTTCCTGTGCACACTTAAAATACCATTTCATAAAAAGTTTTGATTTGTGTATACTTGAAGGACATCTTTGGCAGCAAATGAATCATGCAATAAATTTTTTTAAGACAGGTTTTCTGAATCAGTTTTCTGATAGATTCCCTTTAGAAAAAAAAATTGTTAGTGGAAACTGAAAGTTTTTTCAGTGTTGCAGAAACTAACTGTTGTTGAGTATCTATTTTGTGCCAGGTTTGGTGCTACTTGCTTTTGATAAATTATTTCATCTTCTCATCGGCTACATCTCTGTTTTCTCCCTGATGGAACTAAGACTCAGAGAAGCTAGTTAACCAGCCCAAACTCCTATCACTTATAAATGTTAGACTTAGTCTGTGCCTTTTCTACTCTGTCAGGGTTAGGAAAGCAGAATTCTCATTCACTCTTTACTTTTAGGAGTCCATTAAAATTCCTGAAGTTCAATTAATGATACTACATTTGTGAAGTACAAATCTATTTCTCCCAGAGGAATTTATTCCTCTACAATAGTAGTTCTCAAATTTTAGTGTCAGGAGAATCACCTGGCAAACTTATTTAAAATGCATATCCCTCAGTCCTGCTCCCAGATATTTTCATTTGGTAGGTTGGGGGTGGCAGGGCTGTGGCATCTTAGCTTAGTGTCCTGTGATTCTGCTGTGCATGGTTCTCAGATCATAATTTGAAGTATGAAGATAAAAGTGTGATTTTCCTGCTCCATGTAAGGCAGCTAATAAGATATCAGCGTTGCTCTTTTCAAAGTAAGCACAAATGTCAGAAGGAATTACTCTCACACCAAATAAGAAATCTAGTTTTTGGTGTATAGCAGTGGAAAAAAGGGCGTATTTTGCCTGAAATGTTTCAGATGTTACCTACAAAGATCTCTTTAATTTCTTGTCAACAGTGGGTTGTGTCATTATAATTGAATATTGCTGGTATATACATAACGATTTATTTCCTCAACTAATTTCTCTTAAAATTAAAAGGTAAATTTTTTGCCTTTATATACCGGGGGTGCCAAAAAAAGGTATACACATGACTTGTATTCATCTTTTGTTATCAGTATATATTATTACAATTTTAATACAGTTTTTCCTTTCTTAAAATGTATATACATTTTTTGGCACTCTCTGTATTATAAATCCATAGTTGAGAATGTATAAAAATTCCTCTAAAATTATTAAACATTGGAATACTAAGTTATGTGATTGAAGGCAGAGAAAAATACTAAGAAATGGGAAGAGAAATAAAAGTATTGAAGGTAAAGTATTTTGTGATACAGTTTTAGGTATCTTTCCCCTCTCTCCCATGCCTTGGTAGCTTCTTGCTTCACCATCAGTCAATGTGAACTAATAAAACATCCATGTTTTGCAGAGATTATCTCAGTATCTTTGAGAAATAAGATATGATCTATTTGGTATTGTGTTCAAAACAATATAATTATATGCATTGTTACTGGCTTAATAATTTTGAAAGTTACTCTGAGTTGATTGTATAAATTCAGCAACTTTGGTTTTATGGCTCAAAGGAGGTTATCATTATAATACAAGGAGAATTATGTGCTCATTAAGACTTTTTCTCGGAGTGGCCGGTTAGCTCAGTTGGTTAGAGCATGGTGCTAATAACACAGAGATTGCTGGTTTGATCACCACATGGGCCACCGTGAGCAGCGCCCTCCTTAACAACAACAAAAAAAGAAGATCTTTTCTCATTAAATTTCTAAGAACTGAAATTTGTAAGGTCTTCAAAATAATGGAGCTTCAAACTTCTGTATTTTAATTACACGCCAGAAAGAATGCGTCAATCCTTCAGAATTGTCAAAATTTGAAAAATATCAGAACAGTATGGTTTTTAAAAAAATACATTTTTTAAAAAAACCTGGAGCATTTATTTTTGTCTGTAACTTTATAAATGTGTGGATGTTTGCATGTATGTAATTGATATGTATTCACAGATGTCTGTATCAGTATTAATTAGTTGAGAGCTTTCAATTGTGACATCACATATATCGTGGAAGTTAGTATTCTAACTTTTATAAAATATTAAGAAATGTATTTAATTTTCAAGAAAAAGATCACATCTATTAAATAGTCTGCCTTCTTTATTGTTTCCTATGTTAGACAGTTTTAGTACTACAACGGTTCTACTTCCTTTTCTACCTGTTACTGTGTGACTGTTGGCATTTACTTAACCTCTCTGTGCCTCAGTCATCTCATAAAATGAGGATAATAGTACCTCATGGATTGTGGTGATTCAATAAAATAAGTGAAAGGTACTTATTTTTATTATCGCTGGCATGCAAATGGTGATCTTTAAGATCATGTATCATAAGATACTGGAGATTGTGGAATAGAGCCACCTTTTCCCATCTCCATAGTTTCTATCAGCGATGGAGGTAGCAGAAAGAAGCATTAATTGCTATAATGTTTTTATCAGATGGTTGTAATTTTTTATCAAATGGTTGTTAATATAATATTTTATTTACCAATTAGGTTGCCAAAGCTTCTTTTCAAAGGAACAATGATGCCTTGGATGCTGCATTATTCTACCTTTCAATGAAGAAGAAAGCAGTAGTGTGGGGTCTGTTTAGGTAAGTTGCCTTAATACTCAACGTGATTTAATTCAATGAAGGTTGTGCTGTGAATAGAAGCCTAATACTTTTGAAAGTATTTAGATATATGAGCTTGATCAAATCAGCTTAGTTCTTTGTGCCTTGATTCATTTATCTGGAAAAACGAGCATAATATTGTTTCAATTTACCTAAAAAGTGGGATGTTGTTTAAAAAAAAAAAGTTGATAAAAGCACTTTGGAAAGTGAAAAATGCTCTTGCTTCATATTCATGTTTACATAGGGTCTTTTGAGCTTTCTTTATTAGAAGAAGTAAAGAGAAGCTTGATAATAAACACCTATTATGGGTTATTGTTTTTTAGATGGATATTTAAGGTTTTTATTTTTCATTTTTACATACTCTATACAGGATTCAAAATACTTGAAATTTGGTTTAACCACTGATGTTTGTACTCTGGTTCCCAGGTCACAGCATGATGAAAAAATGACAACATTTTTCAGCCACAACTTTAATGAAGATAGGTGGCGTAAAGCTGCTTTGAAAAATGCTTTCTCTTTACTTGGAAAACAACGCTTTGAACAATCTGCTGCTTTTTTCTTGTTAGCTGGTTCATTGAAAGATGCCATAGAGGTATAAATAAAAAAATATACTATGCAATACTTGTAAGAGATTGAAAACCTGAAAAGATTGTGGAGGAGATTGTAATTTTTTGTCATATGTTTGAAAGGAAGGAGAATAACTACAGAAGTTACTGAACTTAAATAGTGGTACTGTGATAAATGAAATTATAAATAAATTTAAGTGAGAAACATAGATGAAACATTTTATGTACGAATATTTCATTTCAAGATAAGTATATTCATTTCAAGTATAAATGTATGAAAAATGGCAAAAGTGGTTTATGAATATCTTCTTACTGGCCATCTTGTGATTCTGAACTATTTAAAGTATATGTAGATCACAACCTCCTTATTTAGTGTAGAAAGGCAGATACTTGAAGTTATTTTTCTTCTAAATGTAATTTATAAATATAGAACTAAAATTGCATTTTGTACTGTTTTGTAATGTAGTTGTCCTAGATATTGGCAAATGAATGTGAAGAGATAAAACTTTGCATTTTTTGAAATGATAATCCTCGCAGCTGGTTAAGAGAGTAATTATAAATGTTTATTTATGATATCTTCCTCGTAGGGTACTATCATTGTGAGCAATCCAAATGAGTGAAGGAAAAATAGCAATGGAAATAATACACGATAGAAAAAATAGGAAATATCCAACAAAATGAAAGTACTTTACGTTCGAATTAGTCATATTTTCAAAATTATCTCAGGTGTATAATTTTTTTAAACTAACAATGTTTATAATTTTGAAATAGGAAGTGTAGCCTAGAAGATACTCAGGCAAAGAAAAGACATGTTATGTTTATTGACCGAAAAGTGCTCATGTGGCCTGAATGATCTCAAATTCTCAAGATGCGTAGTTATATTAGAATATAAATTCACAGAGAGTAATAATTAGACTATGTGGTTTTACCTCGTGTGTTATTTGTTATATAAATAGAAAGTCCTTTAAAACAGTAATAATTATGTTTATATGAAATACATTTGGAAATGAAGAGAAACTGATGTATCTAAATTCAAATGTCATAAGTGGCATTTAATTTAAAAATAAATGTTACTAATTTAAATTGAACTGTGTCTGAGATGATGTTGATATACTTTTATTCTTATTTTATAAATAATTTTCCTAGGTTGGAAAGCTACTAAGTTCTGGTTTCTTGCTTTTCTTGTTATTCCTTAATCTCCTATCAGGCAATCATTTACACTTCAGCCTCTGGACCCTCCCTCTCCTTCCCCAGTGAGAATATAAATGGTAGATAATTTCGGGATATTGGTGGGATATTTTATATCTCTAAATAATTATTATTATTTCTTAATATTAAACTTTACAGGTATGTCTTGAAAAAATGGAAGATATTCAGCTAGCCATGGTTATTGCCCGTTTATATGAATCTGAATTTGAGACTTCATCCACTTATATATCCATCCTAAATCAGAAGATTTTGGGTTATCAGCAGGATAACTCAGGATTTGATTGCAAAAAGTTACACCCTGATCCTTTTCTGCGTAGTCTTGCCTATTGGGTAATGAAAGATTACATCCAAGCCTTGGACACGCTATTAGAACAAACACCAAAGGAGGATGATGATCAAGGTAGGACATTTTGTAAGTTTCTCTTTTTCTTTTATAAAAGAAGACAGTTTCTGAGCTAATATTCATGTAGATGAAAAACAGAAACAAAAAAACAATCATTACCAGATTTACTTTTCACCTTTGAGAAATTATTATCAAAATTTCTGGTGTGGCTAAAAGATCAGTCACTTACTATTTGTAATTGAATCTAACATTTTGTTATCAGTTTGAGTAGTGTAAGATTTCACACATTTTTACTCCTACAGATATATTGAGATACTGTATTTTGCCATGTATAGTGTGCACTTTTTTCCCCACATTTGTAAGGGAAAAATAATGCACATTATATATGGGTAGTACTAATTCGGTATCTATATAAATGTTTGTAATTCTTTTACTTATGCTTATGAGTTGAAAGTGTAATAATAAATAAATGCTAAAATTCCTTTATAATACAAAAAACAAGTACCTAAATATAAACAAATAAAAATTTGAATTAAAAAATTAAAACTAAAGATTTTCCCCCCTGAATGTTTGGGCCGAAAATGTGGGTGTGCATTTTACACAGGAACGCATTATACATTGCAAAATACGGTATATAGTAAGATAGGATTTCCTACCATGCTATTCTAATTTCATATCTATTAAACTGAAGCATACAGAATGTTTGCCACATAATACAGCTCTTTCTTTTTAATTATATAGCCTTTTTTTTTTCTTAATTGGAGAATATTGGGGAACAGTGTTTTTTTTCAAGATGTCAAGTTGTTTTTCATTCTAGTTGTGGAGGGCGCAGCTCAGCTCTGTCAAGTTGTTTTCAATCTAGTTGTGGAGGACACAGCTCACTGGTCCACGTGAGACTTGAACCGGCGACATGGTGTTATGAGCACCTCGCTCTAACCACGGAGCAAACTCGCTGCCCCCAGTTTTTTTTTTTTTTTTTTTTTTTTTTTTTTTAAGAATAAATTTTGGCTGTTTCACATATTGGCTTAGTGCATGGGCCTAGGAAAACTTTATTCTTATGTGCTAAACTTCCTTTACTCTTAGTTATCCCAAATAATTTAGATTTTTTTAGTATCTAGAGGGTATTTATCAGCAATGTTGGCAATAATTTAAAAAATATTCTAAGCATTCTAAGCATTCTAAGTAAATAGAATAAATTATACCCGTAATATACAAACAGTGTCATTAAAAATGAGGTAATAAATTGATGTGTTAATATGTGCTATATTATTAAATGAAAACAGATGCAGAACAGTTTGATTCTTGTTGCACTTTACATATATACAGAGGGCGCCCAAAAAATGTATACATGTTTTAAGGAAGGTAAAAACTATCAAAATTGTAATACTCTATGTACCCATAACAAAAGATGAACACAAGTTACGTTTGACTTCTGCACTTACAACAGGTGCTCAAAGTGGTTACCATCAGCGTAACTTTAATACAGTTTTTTCCTTTCATAAAATGTGTATACATTTTTTGGACACCCTCTGTGTCATGCATACACACATGAATGTGCGCTAACACAGTATTTGGTTTCCCTCTCCCTATATTGTTTCCTGGAACAAATCACAAGAAACTAAATACTGGTCACTGATTACCTTTTGGGAATACGAGTTGAGAGATTTAAGCTTTTACTTTTCATCTTGTACTTTGTATAGTTATAGTTTTCTAGCTTTATAGTTTTATTACTTACTATTTTTAAATTCTGAAAGAGCTTATGAGATAAAGAGATGAGGGCCCTATTTTTACTTTCTTTTTTACAGATGATAAATATAATATTTTAATAATATTTAAAAGAAAGGAAATAAAAAGAAAACCTTTAGGAAAAATATTAGGTTAGTGCAAAAGTAATTGCGGTTTTTGCAATTATTTTTAACCTTTTATACTGCAATTACTTTTGCATCAACCTAATAAATATCTGAATTACCCAGGTAATTTTTATAGAAGGAAGGTTTAACTTTTTTCTTACTGTTTTCCAGGTTAATTTTTTAAAGCTTATTGTGGTAAATTTCAAATACATATAAAAGAGTAAATAATATAATGAAAGTTTGTGAATCCATCACTCAGCTTCAATAGTTATCAACTCATTGTGTCGTACAGACTCTATACTTTCCATTCCTTCCCATTCTCAACATAGATTTTTTTAAAGTGGATTTCACCATATCATTTCATTTGTAAATATTTCAACATGCGTTTCTAAAAAATAAGGACTCTTAAAAAAACATAACACATACCATTTTAATGAAATTCTATTAGTAATCAGCAAATACACAGTGTTCAAATTTCCCTGGTTATTTCATAAAATCTTATACAATTGATTTGTTTGAATTAAGGTCCAAATGAGGCCTATATATTGTGAATGGTTATGTCTACTTTAATCCATAGTTTTTCCTTCTTCTTTTTTTCCCCCTTGCAATTTATTTAGGAAGTTAGATTATTAATCCTGTAGTTTTTTGTCTTTTGCTGATTGTGTACCTGTTGTGTAATTTAACATGTTTCTTTTCCTGTGTTCTATTTTCTGTAAATTAGTATTTAAGATTCTAGAGGCTTTTGTCAGATTTTTGGGCAGGAATATTTCATATGTAGTATTCATCAGGGGTCTCATAATGCCGACTTGTTTTGCATTTTTGTAGTATTAACAGCCATCAGTGATTCTTTATTTCGTTAGTGGTTGTAAAATGGTGATGTTCTAATTATATCATTTTACCCTTTTATGAGCTGGAATACTTCTCTTGAGTAGTATTCCTTAGCAATTGTTTGATTACACTGAAGTCCAGTAGTATGTACAGGAAAGGGAAAATACATGTTTGATTCTTTTATTAATCAGTTTTCAAAATAATAACTTGATTCCTTAGCTTCCTACAAAGCTGACTAATTAGATTTTAGTTTTTTAAAGGTTATCTTGAACTCACGGATTTAGATAGATTTGTGTTTTAATCCATTGCAGTTTGTTATTATGGATGCTTAGATTAACCCATCTTTTTTTTTTTTAAATCAAAGTTTATTGGGGTGACAATGGTAAAGTTACATAGGTTTCAAATGTACAATTCTGTAATACATCATCTGTATATCACATTATGTGTTCACCACCCAGAGTCAATTCTTTAATCACCATATATTTGACCCTGTTTATCCTCATCTACCCACCCTCCCCTTTACCCCCTGGTAGCCACTAAACTATTGTCTGTGTCTATGAGTTTTTGTTTCTTTATTTGTTTGTCTTGTTCCTTTGTTCCTTTCAATTTTATAGCCCATGTATCAGTGAAATCAAATAGTTCTTGAGTTTTTCTGACCTTTTCGCTTAGCATATAATAATCTCAAGATTCATTTATGTTGTCACAAATGACACTATTTCATCTTTTCTTATAGCAGAATAGTATTTCATTGTGTACACGTATACATACCACATCTTCTTTATCCAGTCGTCTATCTAAGGACACTTTGGTTGTTTCCATGTCTTGGCCATCAACAAAATAAAGAGGCAACCAACTGAATGGGCAAAGATATTTGTATACAACGCCTCCGATAAGGGGCTAATATCCAAATTATATAAGGAACTCATACAACTCAACAACAAAAAACAAACAATCCAGTTGAAAAATGGGCAGAGGACCTGAAGAGACATTTCTCCAAGGAGAACATATAGATGGCCAATAGACATGAAAAGATGCTCAACTTCACTAATCATCAGAGAAATGCAAATAAAAACCACAATGAAATATCACCTCACACCAGTTAGAATGGCTATCGTCAACAAGACAAATAAGTGTTGAAGAGACTGTGGAGAAAAAGGAACCCTCATACACTGTTGGTAGGAATACAGACTGGTGCAGCTACTATGGAAGGCAGTGTGGAGGTTCCTCAAAAAATTAAGAATAGAATTCCCATAGATTATCCCATCTTTAACCAAAGGGAGCTTCTTCAAGTTCTTGAATCCTTTTGACATTACTCCTTGATAGTTTCTTTGCTTTCTGGTTTGGCAAAGTGTTTCAGGCTCATCTTGTACATTTCCTGCCTTAGACCTGGAAATGGCCATTCCTTCAAAGAATCCTGGATCCTTCACTGTGGGTTAATATTTAAAGACCACAGAATGCACACTGGGATTCTCATTGCTGTTGGTTGTCATTTCTAGGCTGTTTCAATGAATGTAGCTAGGGAATTTTTTTTCTGAGAATTCATGAGTTCACACTGAAATTTCAAATTGAAATACATATTGTAGGGTTCTTCTTAGATTTAAAATTTGTGTCTTATAATGAAAAGCTTGGATTCTCATGCCATTAGCATAATTATTTGCTACATATTATATGCATACAATAGTTTCAGAATAATGCAATTATTTTTCATAACATTGTTACTGAGAATAAAGGTTTTTTTTTGTAGGTATTTTTGCTATTATGATATATCCCACTAAGGAGGTACAGTTAAATTACTGGTTTTAAAGTCACCTTATAGTTCTTCTCTGTGTGGTTAATGCTACCAATTTGATACACAGAATCATTTCTTTAATTTTGCATTTGTGTGAATTTTTAAAAAAATAATTTGAAAAGTCATAAAATATTGACATGGTTTTGAAATGAAATATATATATATATATATGAAATATATATATTTCATGGTTTTGAAATGAAATATATATATATATATATATATTTCAGATGTTTTCAGAGAAAAATCAAGCCTTTTCCCTGATCTCTCTCTCTTATTTCCTCCTTTTTTAGGGAATCAGTTAAAAAATGTTTTGCATGTTTTTTCCCTCCATTAAAAAATAGAAGCGTGTGTGCATGTATCTCCTCTCCACTTTCTCAGATAAAACGTAGTTGATGATACACTGTTTTTTGCACCGTCTTTTACTTAACATATTCTGTATACATTTCGTAGCAGCACAGAGGGAAATTCTTTTTATTTCAGCTGTGTTGTATTACTGATTACATGGAGGTACCATATAGTTTAACTTATCCTAGGTTAATATTTAAGTATCCTTTATGTTGAGGAAATGCTGACATACTTTATTCATTTTGTAATATAAATGCAAATTAACATAGTACCTTGTAATTGTATCTATTTGATTTCTATAGTTATCATCAAGTCTTGTAATCCAGTGGTATTTAGTTTCTACAACTACCTTCGAACTCATCCTTTGCTTATTCGAAGAAACCTTGCCTCCCCTGAAGGAACTTTGGCAACCGTAGGTCTCAAAACTGAGAAAAACTTTGTTGATAAAATTAACCTCATAGAAAGAAAATTGTTTTTTACCACTGCAAATGCTCATTTTAAAGTTGGATGCCCTGTTTTAGCCTTGGAGGTACTCTCCAAAATTCCAAAAGTTACCAAACTATCTGCCTTACCTGCAAAAAAAGCCCAGCCTGACTTCATTTCTAAAAAGATGGGTGATATACCTTCAGAATCAAAAACTCTGAGTGATAGCAATAGAAGTTCTGGCATTGATTGGTCGAATGTAACTTCATCACAGTTTGATTGGAGTCAGCCAGTAGTAAAAGTGAATGAGGAACCTCTTGATCTTGATTGGGGTGAAGACCGTGACAGTGCCTTAGAAGAAGAGGAAGAAGATACATTTGGCTTAGTAATGAAAAGTACAGATGTCAGGGGCAAAGATAGACAAGAAGATCAAAAAGCCTCAGACCCTAATATGTTATTAACTCCTCAGGAAGAGGATTGTCTTGAAGGTGATACTGAAGTTGATGTGATTGCTGAACAACTAAAATTCAGAGCTTGTTTAAAGATCCTTATGACTGAACTAAGAACATTGGCTACCGGTTATGAAGTGGATGGAGGAAAACTCAGATTTCAACTCTATAACTGGCTTGAGAAAGAAATTGCTGCCTTGCATGAGATATGTAATCATGAAACAGTTCTTAAAGAATATGCCAGTAGGACATACTCTAAAGCAGAAAGTGATCTTCTGAATCAGGAAGAAATGGTGGACAGACCAGATATTGATACCTATGAGCGCCACCAAATAGAAAGACGAAGATTACAGGCTAAACGAGAGCATGCAGAAAGACGAAAGTTGTGGTTGCAGAAAAACCAAGATCTCCTAAGAGTTTTTCTTAGTTACTGTAGCCTTCATGGGGCCCAGGGTGGTGGTCTGGCCTCAGTAAGGATGGAACTCAAATTTTTACTTCAAGAATCACAGCAGGTATGAGCTTCACTTTTCAATCTCGGTTATTTTTAATAATTTCAGTAGCTCTTCCAGTTACAGCTATAAAGCTCCTTTTACTAGTTAATCTAAATTGTTTAGCTCCTCAATTTATAGGAGGTAGATATTTATAATCAACATGAGTGCTTTTAGACTGAAGTTTTCGGGGTTAGGAGTAGGCTTTTAAAAGCCTGAGAGCACAGCTGTGTCATACTCATCTTTACCTTCTGCATCTAGTGTAGCACCTGAAACATATTGGGAGCTCAATAATTTTTTGTAGACTGGAGAAATAAGTACATGAATATACTGCTTATATTTAAATATTCATCAGTATTTTTATCAAATAACTATTAATTGTTTTTCCTCCTTCATTTTAACTACTTTGCAAAAAATAATCTATCGCCCACAGGAAACTACAGTGAAGCAGCTCCAGTCTCCACTACCATTACCTACCACCCTACCTCTGCTTTCAGCAAGTATTGCATCAACAAAAACAGTCATAGCTAATCCTGTATTATACTTAAATAATCACATCCATGATATACTTTATACTATTGCTCAGATGAAAACACCACCTCATCCCAGTATTGGAGATGTGAAGGTAATGTAAAATTTATGATCATTTGATATTGCACACACTGAAAAGGTAAATATACTTGTCTTCCAATATGAACTTAGAGGAGATATTTTAAAGTGCTCTCATATGCTACCTACTCCTAATCAGTTCAAGACTATTTGTCCAATGAACGTAATTTAAAAGTAAGTTTTCTTCTTATTTCTGGAAAAGTTATTGTCTTCCTTTAAGACAGGCTAACACTCTTTTGGTAATAAAACTAATTTCCTAGACAGTATTCTTGCCACTTAATATTTCTTTAGATCCTCATTCCCCTTAAGTAAACCATTAAGTTAGGCGTATTTTTATGACTGTTTGCTTATACTCCAAGATATTGTGAAAATACAGGTTCTAGGGATATCTGAGAGTACCATGATTGATCAGAAATACTCTTAAAGAAAGTATCCTTGTAACTGTTTCCCTGATGATTGTATTTGTTGGAGGCTGTACAGTAGTTAGGGACAATCAGAGTTTGGGCAGAGTTATTATCCAAAATTAAACCTATACTCTGTTTGAAAAACTGAAAAATGAATAGATTCCAAGAAACCCTAGGGAGCTTGACAGGATCTGGAGAGTTGACCAGACTCCCACTATGCTCCCATATGTGTATTTGTATTGTGCCTTTTCCAGTGCCAGTGGTTGATGTCATTTCAGGTTCCAAACATTTTTATTTTTTCTTTCATTTGAAAGGCCTGTTTGGTCTCTGGTAGTACATTCTTCTGAAGGACCCAAGATTTACTGGTCACATCAACCTATTACATACTTCTAATCCATAGTATAAATAAATCTATATTAGTATTTTAGCAGAGATTACTTAAATTTTTTGTTAGGTGAATATGGATACCCAGAAAAGGCATTAAATGCATATAAATTCTAAGTAAACATTTCCAACTCCTAGAAATTTAGGTAAGGCTTTCAAAGAGTATGAACCTTTCTAAGGTCCTTTCAAATTTTAAGATTTTATGAGTCAGAAGATGTTGATTCACTATGGTACTTTAAAATGTGGTTTTTCATATTTTGATAATTTTTAAACTTTCTAAATTAAAAATTTTAATTTTAGTACTAAGTAAATTATTTGCTTTCTGGAAAATCAGCCATTTCACACAGTGATTGTTTTCTAAACATTTAATTTATTCTTACTGGTAAAAATCAGGTTTTTATTTTGATCAAGAAAATGTCATAATGCAAGTTTAAATAAAAACTCTGAAAAGTCTATACTTACTTTGGTTCTGCTTTTTAAAATATTACTATTTAAGCTAATTATTAGCAGGCGATGACAGTCCCAATAATATGGATATTGACACTTTGCCAGGGCCTGGTAAATGGCAGGCTCACAGTAGGTAAATATTTGATAAAGAAGTATCAGTTAGCTTTGTTGTGGGCATGCATATAAAGTTAGGTAGGTGTTATTTTAGAAGTTTTAAAGTAGAGTTAGTTGTCTCGTATGGGATCTAGTCTTATGATATTGCTAGTTTCCTGAGTATTTTCTAATTGTTAACATATTACTGTCGTGTAGAAATGTTAGTATAAAATGTAACTGTGGCTGTTTTGGTTTTAGGTGCACACACTGCATTCACTAGCAGCATCACTTTCCGCATCAATTTACCAAGCATTATGTGACAGTCATAGCTACAGGTAACAAAACAAAAAAGTCACCCCCGAATAATATTAATACAGCAAAAATATTAAACTGTTCCAGAATTATATTAAAGTTCTATTTCCTAGGGACTGAAAAATACTCAAATATGACTGCCATATTTACTTTAATAGATGAGAGAGAATGAAAAAACAAATAATTATTTGTTTAGTTTAGCTGTCAACTTGGTAACAACAGGGACATATACAAAATGACAACTAGTAAATGGAAATTACCATCATCACCGTCTTTTTTGTTTTCAAGAAGAGAAGTGTTGTTTACTATCCAAAATAATTTATAAAATGAAATTAAAATTTGTGTTTTCCTTAGGAACTATTTCTTTTAGCATTGGATTAACTTCTATTTGTTTAACTGGTTTTCAGTTGAAAGAGGAAATACTTTTGAAAGAAGTACATTCCTAATACTGAGTTATTAAAATAAATTTTACTTATGCATTAATGTATAATATAAAAGTCTTTGGATGACATATCAATTAGAAGTAATAATTTGAATTTTTTTTAAACGTGCAATTGCCTCCTTCAATGTATACTTTGCATTTTAATGGCTAGGACAATGAATGTAAGTAGTAAGAAATTGAATCACCTGGAAAGATGACCCAGAATTAAATGAATTATATTAATAAGTGAAAAGTTTGTAATATACATAAAATCACATTAAGTTTATATTAAACATATGTCTAGGGGTTTTTTTTCTTGTAAATTCAGCAGTCTTCTGTGGGAAGATTTGATATTGTATAAGGAATTACTCTCTCAATATGGCCTATACTCTGATTTTAGCCTAATAAGGCCATGTCTAAGTATTCCAAAGACTTGGAAATGTAAATAAAGAAAAAGAATTTATTTAATTGATTGTGGTCATCTTAATGCTCAAAGACAACTTGCTTGTTATCAGTCCCTTGTTAAAATGGTGCCAAATGAGAATTCAAATAAAATTTTTTAGATGTGTTTTTTTCAGTCCTTGAGCTAGAAACCCTCAAGGATGTCACCTTTACTTTGGCTTCTGTATTCTCCTCAATTCCACAAAGATAAGGGAAGTAATATTTAGGCACAGTTTGGTTTTAGGATTGGGTATTTCCAAAATATGATTCTCCAGATTTAATTCAGGGTTAAGCTTGTACAACTTTGCAGAGCTAAGAAATGCAACAAAATAGTACCCTGAAACTTTCTAATATATCCTAGTACCAACAGTAGTCTCCTTACCTCAGACTTTAAAAAAAAAAAAAAAAATGGGTGAATATAGAAGATTTCAAAGTATCAGTGACATCTGGAAAAGATTTTAAAAGACTAAGTAAGAGTCATCTGCCCAACATAGTAAAATTGGTCTTTTGTTTTAAAAAATTATCAATGAACATTTGTAACTAATTTCAAGAACTTACTAAAATAAATTCTTATTAGAACAGTGAATTGAGTTTTAAGAATTTTGTTTTTATTATAATCTTCTAAAATAAATATGTATAAAGTACAATTTCTTATTACCTCTGTGAAGATGATAAAGAACTGAACCTTATGTTTGCTTTAGCAGTCAAACAGAAGGAAACCAGCTTACTGGAATGGCGTACCAAGGACTTCTTTTAAGTGACCGTCGGAGACTAAGGACAGAAAGCATAGAAGAACATGCAGCACCAAATTCTCCTCCTGCTCAATGGCCTGGTGACAACCTGTTCTGTCGTTGTTTTGTTTTGTTTTTTAATCTTCTATTTGGCGATTCCTTTTTTAAAAACTACCAACTGGTTTCCTGATCTTCTTTCTGGATTTGGTGAATGCTTTTTTGTTTGTTTTTGATGATGTTTTCTGCAATGGATTCGGAATTCTTAAATACTGGAATGTTGTCTGAAGACTCTGGAAGTTAAGGCTTCAAAAGCAGCTGTGTTGACCGGCATAAAAAAGCAAGGTTTAACATCCTTCATAAGGGTGAGCACATCATTTCCTTATCCTTAGAAATTCTGATGTGCTCACCCTTATGAAGGATGTTAAATCTTGCTTTTTTATGCTGGTCAACACAGCTGCTTTTGAAGCCTTAACTTTCAGAGCAATATCAGACATATGCTTAAGATATAGCAGGGAGAATACAATTATTTTTGAGTGTAAATTTATATATTAGCATAGGGGTGAGCATTCTGTGCCACATATGTCATGCTCTCTGCCAATCTTTGTTTTTCTCTGGTTACCTCTCTTTCTCATTCTCCACATTTCAAACCTTCTTTACTCTCTTAATAACCTTC
Organism: Rhinolophus hipposideros; assembly: GCF_964194185.1. NCBI lineage: Eukaryota > Metazoa > Chordata > Mammalia > Chiroptera > Rhinolophidae > Rhinolophus > Rhinolophus hipposideros. The sequence goes on along the minus strand of NC_138051.1, from coordinate 46,163,247 downwards.
TTTACTCTCCTAATAGCCTTTTCTGGTCTGCCAAGTTATTTAATTTTTATTCTACTTGCTTTATAACTCTGAGTTTACATGTTAGTGATCATTGTGAAGAGTGGCAATAGAAAGAAATGTGACAAACTCAAAGTGCGTATTTAAAATTCATTTATACATATGTTCATAGAAAATTTCATTTTAACTTTTTATTGAAATAATTTCAGACATTATAAAAAGTTGCAAAAATAGTACAATTTCTCCATAACCTTCATTCAGAAACCCCAAATGTTAATATTGTACCATACTGCTTATCATCATTCATTCCTTTTTTCTGACTCACTTACTTTGTGTATGTATATCTGTGTATTATTTTCTGAAATATTTGAAAGTTGCAGACAAGTTGCCCTTTTAAATCTAAATGTATCAATGTGTCTTTCCTAAAAACAGACATTCTCTTGTATATAACCATAGCACAGTTATCAAATTCAGCATCTTAATATTGATATAATACTGTTCTCTAATCCATAGATCTTTTTCAAATTTCACCAATTTTACCACTTACATCTTTTTTTCTGGTCTGTGTAACATTTAGTTGTAATTACGCATGAGTCTCCTCTTATATGGAGTAGTTCTTCATTCTTTGTCTATCATGACTTTGACACTTTTGAAGAGTACTAGCTAATTACCTTTTAGAATGTCCCTCAATTTGGGTTTTTCTGATATTTTCTTAATTTTAGATTCAGGTTATGTATTTTTGGCAGGGATACCACAAAAGAGATATTGTGCTCAGTGCAAAATATCAAGGGGCATATGGTGTCTTTTGGTCCCATTACTGATGCTATTCACTTTGATCACTTGGTAAAGTGCTTTCTGCCAGATTTCTCCTTTGTAAAGTTACTTTTTTCTTTGCAATTAATGAATATGTTTTGAAGAGACAGTTTGAGAGTGCGTAAAATACAGTTTTACCCACTAATTCTAGCATCCAGTGATGATTGTTGCCTGAATCAGATATTAATGTGGGGATTACTGTTCTGTCATTCCTTCTATTGTATTAGTTGAAATTGTAGTGACATTGATTGTAAGGAAGAGCTTTCTTTTCTCCCCTTTAAATTATTTCTTCTTTCTTTTCTTATATCGCTGTATAGACTAATGGATTCTTGTTTTGTAGACTATAAGCCGTTTTCCTATCATTTATTTTATTGCTCAAATTATGGAAATAATGTTTTTCGTATAATATAGATAAATAATTTGGTTAAATTGAGAATTTGGATTTTTTTTTCTTTCTGGAGCTTTATGCTGATATAGTTCTTATGATATTATATACCCTTACAGGTGTGAGCTCACTTATTAATCTCTTGAGTTCAGCCCAAGATGAAGACCAGCCAAAATTGAACATTTTGTTGTGTGAAGCTATTGTTGCTGTTTACTTAAGTTTATTGATCCATGCTCTTGCCACAAATTCCTCCAATGAATTGTTTAGACTTGCAGCCCACCCATTAAATAATCGAATGTGGGCTGCTGTTTTTGGAGGGGGTGTGAAACTTGTTGTGAAACCTCAAAGACAATCAGAAAGCATTTCAGGTAAGATTAATGTATGTAAATGTAAATGATTTCCGATGTTTAAGTAAAAGACTTTTTAATGTTTTAAGAATTTTTATTTTGAAAATCAGTGATGTTTAAAGTATAATCACTCTTGTTAGGATAGTATATAATTAGACTCATGTTAGAATAAGGAATGTACAGTAATTTCAATTTAACATTTTTAAATACCAGGACAAATTTAAGGAGGATAAAAAAGAAATAGGAGAAAGGTAAAGGTAAGTGAGGAGACAATGTTAAGGAATGAGGTCATGGAAAAAGGATAGTTTTTAATCAGATAAGATTAAAATAAATCCTCATAATCTTTACAGAGCATACCAGCAGTTGGCTTCAGATTAAGTTTATGGTCATGTACAAGATAGCTATTCCACTCATGCACCTGTTTTGTTTATTCCATTTTCTGCATTTTTTTTACTTCCTTTCTGGACTAGAGTATATTTTTCATGCCACTTTTTAAGATGGTAGGATATGGTGAGATATCGACTAATGACATAGGAAAGGTTTCCATCTTTGTGCTGACATATAGAAATCATCTTAATTCATCCTTGGAAATGGTCATATTAAAGATGAGCAATCAGTGGCACAGTTTAAATGACACAAGTTCTAATCTGTGTCCTTACTGCCAAAGGTTGAATTAAATGAGTAAGGGAGGACATCTCACCAGCTCTCCTTATATGTGGATGACTCGTACTTAATCTTTATCCTCCTAAGTAGTAATAGTCTACTTTACACTTAAGAATTTTCTCTCCAAATCACTTCTTCTCTTCCTGAATTTTCTATTATTTTTTTCATGGTAATTCATTCAATCCAGTCATCCATGCTTAACAATCTCTGAGTACACATTTGTGTTTGCATTCACTTAACACCTACTGTCTGCCAGGCAGTGTTCTAGACTTTGGAGATGTGGAGTTAACAAAACAGACAAATCCCTTACCTTCATAAAGCTTATTACGTCCAGTGGAGGTAAAATAAACAAGTAAAACTATTTCAGGTATGATAAGAACTTTGATAAAAATAAAGCAGAGTACCGTATTTTCTCATGTGTCATGTGCTGCTGTGTATAATAATCACCCACGTTTTTGGCCCAAACTCTCAGGGAAAAAAATCTTTTATTTTAATTTTCCAAGGGATTTTCCAATAATTTTTGTAAAACTATCAGCTCGCTTGCTAGTTCCCACCTAAAGTGTTTGAAGAGAAATGTCATGCTGTTCACCCTGTGATAATAAAGTCAGCATCACCGCTTTTATAAGTCAGAGTCACTTACTCTGTGGACAACAGTACATGACTCTTCGTTTCATTTCACTGACTCTTTGGCTGAAATTACTTTCATTGCAAGTTTGTCCTAAGTTCAACAAAACTGAGGATCATATTCCAGGGTATTATTTTACATAGGGATATCGTTATTAATTTCTAGAGTTACACTTTTAACTCATAAGCATAAATAAAAGAACTAGAAACATTTATATAGATACGGAATTAGTACTACCCATGTATAGTGCACATCCTTATTTTTCCCTCACGAATTTGGGCAAAATGTGCATTATACATGGCAAAATACAGTAAGTGGAGAGTGATGAGGCAAAGGGGATGGGGACAGTTTAGTTAGGGTGGTCAGAAGACACATTTCTGATTAGATAGCAGTCAAACAGAGTCAGGGAAGTTAGGGATCACAGCGTGCAGAGCATTTCAGGAACATGGAGCAATGAGGGCAAATGTCATGAGGTAGGACTGAACTTGGCCTTTTCCAGGAACTGCAGAGAAGGTCAGAATGGCCAGCATGAGCCACGGAGTGTGGTCAGATAAGTAAGCTAAATTGCTGGGGGCAAGTTCACTTAGTTTGATGGGTTATGGTAAAGACTTTAGTTGTTGTTCTAAAGAAAGACAGGAAACTACAGGAGGGTTTTAAGCGGAGGAATGACATAATCTGATTTAAGTTTTCAAAAGACCCACTCTAGCTGCTGTGTGGAGAGTAGACTGCAACAAGAATAAAGGTAAGGAGCCTAGGTGGGAGGCTGTAATAGTCTACTCAAAAGATAATCGTGGGTTACCATCAAGAATGAGTGGATTTAATTATTTCATATTATGTGTACATCAGACCATTATGCTGTACACCTTAAACTTATACAGTGATGTATGACAATTATTTCTCAATAATACTGGGAAAAAAAGAGTGGCAATACAAGTGTTGGCAATGGAACTCCCACGTGTGGAAATGTATAACCATTTTGGAAAACAATTTGACAGTTTCTTATAAATTTACCATGTGACCCACTTACCTGGTGTCTCAACAAATCCACTTTTAATTAATTAATAGAAGAAATGAAACAGATTCACACAGAGACTTGTAAATAAATTTGTACACAGCTTTATTCATAATAGCTCCAAACTGGAATTAACCCGAATGTCAATCATCAAGTGAATGGGTTAAATAGAAAAAAGAATGGGTAAACAAAATGTGGTATACATACGTAAATGAGTGTTAGCCATAAAAAGGAATGAATACATGCTACCAGCATGAACCAGCATGAACCTCAAAAATATGCTAAGTGAAAGAAGCCAGACACAGAAGTCACATATTGTATGATTCTGTTTATTTGAAATACCAGAATAGATAATCCATAGAGACAGAAAGCAGATTGTTGGTTGTCATGGGCTAGAGGGAGGGAGGAATGGGGAGTGACTGCTTAATGGATATGGGGTTTTGCTCCGGTGATGAGCACGCTTTGGAACTAGATAGAGATGGTGGTTGCACAACAGTGTGAATGTACTAACTGCCACTGATTGTATATTTTAAAATGATTAATTTAATGTACAGTTCACCTCAATTAGAAAAAAAATTAAAGGTGATTTAGTGTACTGTGGTAGTCATGGGCAGAATGAAAAGTGGTCATATTCTGGATATAATTTGAGGTTATTGCTGATAGATTGTGAATTGTGTGGGGTATGGGAGAAAGGAGTTGGGATAGAGTTGTCATTTTCTGTGATTATCTTGGGACTTGAGGAGCGGTTGACCTCTACTTTCTGGCCATCCCATATCCAATGAGTTCCTGAATCCTTTTGATATTTCTTTTATGTATTCCTTGTATCTAACCCTCCTCTCAGACTTCACCACCCACCATATTAGTTCAGGCCCTTATGTCATCTTCGTCCATCTTCCTCTGTAATTGATCAAGCACATCATGCCTCATCATGTGACTAGATCAAGATGCTTTCATGAGAATACCCATAGGATAAGCTCCAGCCTCATATTCACAAACTATTCCTGGCCTAACTCTAGATTATTGTCAGTATTGCCCTCCCTGCTGCCTGTCTGCCTCATTAACCTAAATCTGTGATCATTTGTGTCCGTTGTCCCTTTCTCTTTTCACACTGAGCTTCTGCCCTTCTTTTAAGGCATGTTTTATATTCTGCTATTCAGTGAATCTTTCTTGAACAACATAAATAATCAGTCAGCACTCTCCTTACGACTTATTGAATATACCATTTATTTAGTGCATTGTACCTAGAATTACTTTCATCCTTTTCTGTATAGCACAAAGACTGCTTCATGGCCACATATCCTTTTATGCTCTGCCCTCACCTGCATCTTTGCCATGATGGCTGGAAAACTGATGCAGTAACTAGAAGTGTTTAGAAGCACAGATGTAAGTAATTTGGTATGGACTAAACCATGGCAAGAATAGGATGAAAAGAAAGTTTAACTCTTTGAGTTAGTAATGGAAAATAAATGCTAATTTTTTTCTTCTATCTATTTAGCACCTCTTGTTCCTTCTGAAGACATAGATAAACACCGCAGGAGATTTAACATGCGAATGCTGGTCCCTGGAAGGCCTGTAAAAGATGCTACCCCCCCACCAGTGCCGACAGAAAGACCATCTTACAAAGAAAAATTTATTCCTCCTGAACTTAGTATGTGGGATTATTTTGTTGCAAAGGTAAGGGGTGTGAGGAATGCAAGTTTTAAGTGTGTCTGTTTTATTAACTCTTGTACATACATCACAGAGGAATGATGGGGCAGCTTCTGGATTGATTAACCGTAGCTTAGACATTCGTTCTCTCAAGTCTAGAAACTGAATAGTCATTCAGCGATGATCAAGTACTTGATATGGATGACACAAATTAAAATCATGTGGGATTTAGGTATAAATTAGAAGTCAGTTTATTAACATGTAATCAGCGTGATCCTTCTCTGGTGACTGGAATACTTGTATGGACCTTCTAAATTCCCTTCATCTGCTTATCAGTAGTTCCTTTGGTCAGCATGGAATTAGGGCAGAAGTAGAAGGATAGATATTTGGGGGATTTATCAGGCCATGGTGAGACCTTATGACACATTCTATTTTCGGGATCAGAATACCCATGGTAACTAGATCCATTATAGTGTCAGTTCTGACCACGTGGGCCACATCACTTGCTTTTCAGCACTTTGTTTTTTTGAGCTTATCGCCTTCCTTCTATTAACGTGTTTGCCTCTTTACATGTGTTACCACTGTTGTCACCTTGCTGGGAGTGCACATGAGGGAGTACATCTCCCATAATGCCTCCTCCCAATGTTAAGTTAGGACAAAAAGAACCCAATTATACATTTAAAAAATAACTTTCCTTTTTATTGCAGCCATTTCTTCCTTTGTCTGACAGTGGTGTTATATATGATTCTGACGAGAGCATTCATAGTGACGAAGAAGAAGATGATGCTTTTTTTTCAGACACGCAAATACAAGAGCACCAAGATCCAGACTCCTACAGGTAAATAGGGATGTTCTTCTTCTTCTTCTTTTTTTGCAATTTCTTTTGTAGAAAATCCTTATATTACTAATTTTAAGTACATCATCACAAATTTACGTAAGAACTGACTTATGTTTTCAGATTAGGAATTCTGTACCTTTGAGGTAAATTTCCAGACAGAATATTTCACATCTGGTTTTCAAGAATAATTTACATACAGAGTGCAAACACAAACATTTGTAGTGAGGAAAAATATGTAATTTATTACACTGTTAGAACTTACATTCATTTACTGATGTGTTTTTAGATTCCCTGTGACTGTGTAGTAAATCTTTTTTCATCAGGTAATTTCCAGATATTGTAAGTGTAATATATTGTTGTATATCTTTTATTTTCAAAGACTACAGAGGTACCTTTTTAAAAAATATTAAGCTGTTAGAAAAAAACAGCTTTTTTTTCTGGGTAGGAGATTGGGCTAAACAACTGGTAGGGATCATTACTGTGTCTCTCTCATTATTTCATTTTTTTATTAAGGAGAATTTTTTTTTTTTGTCCCCCTTTGAACAGCTGGTCTCTTCTGCATTTAGCAATGGTTAAGCTAGTACTTCACAATGTCAAGAATTTCTTTCCCATTGCTGGAGTAGAATTCTCTGGTAAGTTTGGAATTTGAAAAATTAATGTTAATAAATATAATAAATTACCATCAAGTTTTTCTTTACAAAATCCATGTGAAAGGGCATTTGGTACTAAAAAAAACATACTGCATTGGAAATTTAAGAGGCCTTGTTTATTTTAGGCTTCAGTCTATGGTTTTAATGCATAGCAAAAATCACTATCTACTTAGAAAGTTGAAAGAAAAAACAAAAACCCAGACTGGAGAAACTAGACATTTTTTCAGCTCATTTTAGAGAGCTGGCCTTCTGCTTTGTTGAAAGTATTAAGAATCCAAATGATACTAGATTAACATTTTCAGAAGTTATGGCTATAAAACTAGATTTTATCAATATGTGAATGATCTACATTTTTTATCAAAATAAAATAACATATTCTACCACTTTTTAGAGTTGCCTGTAACATCACCATTAGGTATTGCTGTGATTAAAAACTTGGAGAATTGGGAACACATCTTGCAAGAGAAAATGGATCAGTTTGAAGGTCCACCCCCTAACTATATCAACACATATCCAACTGACCTTTCAGTAGGAGCTGGACCAGCTATTCTTCGAAATAAAGCAATGCTAGAACCTGAAAATACTCCGTTCAAGTAAGACTGCTTTTATAATGCTTGGTTTAACCTTTCTGGAAGACATTTTGTCAAAACATGCCAATAGTCTTCAAAATATTCATAACTTTGAACTGCAATCCTACTTCTAGCTGTATGTGCTAAGGAAAACATCAGAAATTTGCTTAGAAAATTATTTTTCTCAGCATTACCTATACAATTCAATAGACATTACTTTTATAATCAGGGAAAAAACCTTTATTGTGTTTTTTTTGTTATTTAAAGAACTCTTAGAGAAATTTTTTGAGATAATCTACATATGCAAACAGGTGTTACTGACCTGACCTTTTTTATTTACATATGCAAACAGTAATTTAATAGTAAATACATTGTTTTCCATTGATGGTTTGATCTTCTACCTGTTCATCTGGGCCCCCCTTTTTTCTTTTTGAGGCAGCGGGCCATGATTGCTCCTAAGCTTGAAAGAGCAGGGCATTTGAGGTTGTTAGGATGTTCAAAATAAAATCTATGACTTTACCTTCATTGGTGATAGTAGGCTTTAACCAACAAGACCAACCTAAAGTATAATTTAAAAATAATAAGAGATTCATTTGACTCTCAGCTCAATCTGTTCATTCAGAGAACCTGTAATTAGAGAATTAACTGCTAGGTGAAGGGATGATTTTTTTTTTAGAAAACTAAAAATTAAAAGTGAAATAAAGTGTAAAATTTTGTTGAGCCTAATGTATCTTCTTTGCAGTAGGTAATTGGAGGTTTTTAACAAAGGCATCTGCAAATATTAAACACATTTTCTACAGACTAAAAGAGTGTGATGTGTTGATTGTTTTAATAGATCCAGGGATTCCTCTGCACTTCCGGTCAAACGACTTTGGCATTTCCTTGTTAAACAAGAAGTTCTTCAAGAGACATTTATTAGATATATTTTCACGAAGAAAAGAAAGCAGAGTGAGGTATTTTGAAAAAAAAAAATTCTGTTGTAATTTTTGTTTAGTTTTCTTTAGTATTTTTAATGAAGTCTGTGCTTAATTTATTTTGAAATTTACTTTTTGTTAGAACTTAGTATCTTTCATATATCATAGGTAATAGTTTACCAAACTACAGTAAATTTCTTTTAAGATAAAAACTTATAATTTTTATTTCGTAACAATGAAATGACATAGGTCCCTTGATAAATCATATATACTTAAGTGAGTATATACTTCCTTTATAATATTTCCCTTTGGGCTTTTACATGTCATAAACATTGTGACAGATGGTGTGGGGAATGTAATATGTAAATGAGTACACTCTATATTAGGATCTCTGTATATCATTTAATTGAAAATACAGTGTAGCCCTTTAAAAGCATTTTATTTATTTAGGATTTAGAAATGAACAGGATAAACTTTAGTAGCAGCAAATTCAGGATAATTTTGTGAGATAATAGACTACAGAAATACTAAATACATGATGAAGTAAGATCAGAGTGAGGCACAGGTTCTACATTGCACGGTGATTTTTAACCTAACTATAAAGTAGTAATGTAATACCGTTCAGGATTTAACAAGAATCAGGAATTTAAGAGACTGCAGTGTAGAATTTAAATTCTATATTTTATAAGGATTTCTTCCTTATAAAATGAGGGGTATATAGATGTTTTATAAGAGAATTTTAGTTCATTTGGCCATTTAATGAGGTAATGGACAGTTTGGAGAGTGTACTCAGTACAGTGTCAGATATGGTTCAAGATTTGGCAAACAAAATTTATGAGAAAAGAAAAATGAATTATATTTCACCTAGGTAAGTGAAAACCAAGAGGGACAGTCTACATGATTCAGTTTTTGTAAGGTAAAATATAGAACTGCTTCTCAGTTTTCTCCCATACCTAGGGCAGCAGAACCTACTGAATTCATTCCTTTCACTAGTCATCCACTTACCTCTATGGTAATTGTGTCAGCCCTGTGAACAGTCATTTATTGTCTGTATGGATTTAAAAATTATGTACTTAAATGAGGAATTAGGGGATTGAATTATAGAGATTCTTTTGAATCATACAAGCTTTTTTGATAACATACAAAAGACCCTGATGGTATTGAAGTTATTGATGTGGGATTTGTTAGAGGACTCATAGAGCCAAATTAATTTCCTTTTTCACTTAACCCACTGTTTACAGCATTTCCTGTAGTGCTGCTGAATCCATATGCCATAAAATAAGATACAGAAATCTAAAAAATAGATTTAAAATAAAAGATACTTATTCAATTAAGTCTCTGTTATCTACAGAAAGCCAGTTCATTAAAGAATCAATTACCTGAGTGTTCTTTAAATTATTAAACATAATGATTTATTGAAAATATGCTTTAACTATTCATAAGGTTTGTGGCAGTTGGATTGTATAGGATTGTCAGAGCCTCAGCCTGCTGTGGGGAGCCAGGTGTCTAGATTGCTTGGACTCTCAGACCCTTGTCTTGCCCTTCAGGTTCTGTTCTCTCCTCTTGGGTTTCCTTCTTCCTTAACTAAGCCTATGCCTCATTCCGCCCCTCTCTCTCTTCTTTATACCCCTCAGTCTCTGTGCTCTTGGCATCAGCAGCCAAGCTATGTGTTCTCTGATATTTTTCTACCAGCAGAGGGTCTCCATGAACAGAGATGTGGGATAGAGATAAATAGAACATTTCTTAAAATGCTCTGTAAGCATTGGTTGGCTTCAGGGAAGGGAAATACATGCCTGGGAGTTGGGACAGGAGGAAGAATTTTTATCATGTACCCCTTTGTACCTTTTGAATTTTAAATTGTTGAATGAAATGATTATCTTGTCCAGTGCTGTGAAATAGAACTTTCTGTGATAATGGAAATTTTATCCGTTCTGTACAATACAGTATTTACCAGACACGTGATTATCGAGCAATTGAAATGTGGCTAGTGTGACTGAGGGACTGAATTTTTAATTTTGTTTAAATAGCCACATATGCTTAGTGGCTACTGTATTGAATAGCATAGATGTGCTGAAAAATTGTTTTCATTAAGGAAAATAATGTTAAAGCTGTTAAGACAAAAACTGGTCACTAAGTTCAGAAATGTGCAACATTATTAAAATGACTCATACAGGAAGAGTTTTATCTTTTTAAATTATTAAATAGGATTTTAATGATCAAAAAATTTAGCAAATTCAGTGAATTAATTAGTAAAACTGGCAAACTAATCCTAAAAGTGCTAAAATGTTAGCTAATTAAAAAAATGACGTAATAAAAATTCTCCTGAGAAATGCTGAAATTTTAGATGTATTCATAAGAAATTTTTATTCATCGAATATATTAAACAAGAATATTCCACAAAACAAGTTTTTGTGAACTTGATAAATGTGGCAAACTCAGCTACTTGATTAAAAGCAAGTAAGTTTGTTAGCACTTGGGCTTTTGCTGAACTGGCCCCTGCACACATTTACCATTCCTTCACTGTCAGCTGTAGCAGCCCTGGGGCGGTAGCTGGAGGCCTGGTCAGAGAGTTTGGCCCTTTTGGCTTTAAATGAAGCAGCCACTTCAAGAGGAATGGATTGCTCTGATCCAACTTTTAGAGGTTTCCACAGCAGAGCAGAAATATTACTTCTGATTGTAACCATCCCTAATGACCCTTCATCAACCAGAAGCAAGTTATTTGTGTTATATTTCCCCCATGCCTCATTTTGTTAAATATTTGTTTATTTATAAGGAGAAAAATCATATGATTGTAGTAAATGGTTGTTGTGAATTTTAATCCCTGACTCTCTCTTCATGGATATATTTCTTATGAATAAGAGTGAAATAATTATCAGTACTTTCAATCTGGGTTTAGAAATAAGTAGTTTCAATTTGTATTTGAACTAAACCCCTATAAGATAGGAATCTGTAGTATAGAATGCCTCTGCGTATGCATGTAGGTTTTATTTTTATGTAACGGATATACAAATATCTAATTTTTATTTTGAAATAGGTTTTGTATAATAGTCACATTAACTTTAATTTTGCCTGGTTTGCTTTGTGTTGTGTTTATCTGATTACATCATGTTTTACTCAGTTTAATTTCTGTCTTGATTTTGTGTTTTTAAAAGGAAGCCTTGCAAATTCATTTTTACTATCTTCACCATTTCAGTTTGAAATTTTTCGTTCTCTTTATAATTTTGTTTCATGCATGTGTTTTGTGTTTGTGATGGTGTGGTGTATTTAGTCTGTAGAAGAACATGTGGAACAGGTCAAACAAAACTACGTAGCAGAAGATTACCACATCAAGGTAGTATTCCAAGTTCTTGTATTTAGCTCATTCTTTAAAGTTCAGGGAGCTAACCCCTTATCTCTAATACTAACCATGACTTCCCCAGCTGGCTAACTAGTAAGAGTACTCATCTCTCCCATACGCCTCAGTGACATACAGTAGGGGACGCTGGGTATGACTGGCTTCCTCTTCCTGCCACTGGTTCTTCTTTTTCTTGTCCATCTCCGCTTCCATCACTTTTTTCAATTTGTTCTTAAACATAATTTTTTTTTATCTTTCTTCCTTCTTCATTCTGCCTCTTCTTTCCTTCCCATCATCTTTGACTCTAAGCCACTATACCTTCCTCTCATCAATCTCCTTCATTCTTTTCTAACTATTCTTCTTTCCAACTTCTCCTTATTCCTATCTCACCACCCTTATTTAAAAATGTTTCATTTCTTATGTGACTCCTTTGTCTATGTCTTTTTCTTCCACTCTGTGCCTCTTATGTATACACATTCCTACTGCAATACCTTTATACACTTTTGGAAGAGATAAGACACATTACTGTCATAAATACTAATGAAAACTTGTTAGCTATCTTTTATGCCAGTTAATCAGTGTCCTATAATCACAATGGAATATTTATAATTGTGGTGATTACAGGGCATCAGAGAATTTAAGATAATTCCAAAGCTAATTTTCAACACACTGAAAATTACCTTTTTGCTTGCTGCTGCTACATTTTCTTCTAATCCTTCCTTAATTTTGTGGAGTGTACAGATTTCTGCATGGAGCTATGCTGCAACAACTAAAGCTGCTGACAAATGTTTTGTAGGTTGAAGCTGATCTGGGCTATCCAGGTGGAAAGGCAAAAATCATTCATAAGGAATCAGATATGATCATGGCATTTTCCATTAATAAGGTAAAAGCTTTAGTCATTATAATTTCACTTTTTTAGTGAAATTGCTTAAATTATTGATTCCGCCTTTGCTTTACAGGCAAACTGTAATGAAATTGTTTTGGCTTCAACACATGATGTACAAGAACTCGATGTTACTTCTCTGCTGGCCTGTCAATCATATATGTGGATTGGAGAAGAATATGACAGAGAATCCAAAAGGTTAATATCTTATGCAGATAATTTTAAATGTAGTTTTCCTCAAAAGGAACCCTTTTGGTTAGGCACATGATTTTGAATTATCTTGAAAAGTATATTTGTATCTCTCTCCCTTCATTTGGATAGGAGACAAATATAATTGGCTTAGCTGCCAATAAAAGGCTCTGTTTTCACCATGAACAAACTACTCATTCTTCATTAGACCTTGAACTAGTGTTTGAGTCAGCATAATCCTCGACGCCAAAGTCTAATGCTGACAACTGCCATTTTGACATTTAACTCCAAAGAAATGTCAGGAATTACACAATATTAAGTAAATTCATCTGATCTGGATAATTAAAGCAAAAAGCGGTATACACAAATGTATTAATTAGACTGATGATGAGTCACATTTACTGAGTAATTTCCAGTATTTCTTCTTATCTCCTTATAAGCATAGCTTTTTTACAGATAAAAATATAGACAACTTTGCTTTTCAGTAAAGCTATAGACACTGTACCAAGAGTGTTTTTGCAACACTTCCCTTTATTGGGGTTTCTCCTCCACATTTATCCTCCCTCTTGCTTTTTTCCAGACTTAAAAATTTGATATGCTTGGGAATGGTGCCTTGATAACATCTGTCTTTGTTCTGTTGAATTTTCTATTTTGTCAGTTTATAACTAGATATCAGTATTACACTTCAGAGTAGATATAACCATGTAATATATGATATGATGTAGTCCATCATAAAAATTACTTCAACATTTTTATGTGATAATTAGTACCTTTAAAAAATCTCTAAACTCAAATTTCTTTAAAAATGTATGAATTTGATACATGGGATAGCTATACTTGAATAGAATACATAGCCTTTTTCTATACATGATGAAAAGAAAAGCTCTGTTAAATACTTCAAAATAAACATTTGTTCCAAGTTGTGCAGCAATAAAATTACCCTGAACAACATTCAACTAAATTTATGTTTTGCTTAAAGGGAAAAAGTTAAACGGTACTAAAGTTGGCTATGATTAGGACATGTAGCAGTTTTTCTCATGGATATTTACTCATTTTTTAAAAAATAAAGGTGCTCCTGTGTGTGTTCATAAGAAGCTCTGTAATTGGAGTTTGTGTTGAGAAAATGCAGTTTTCACAGTAACACGCGAATACTTTTCACAGTTCAGATGATATTGACTACCGTGGCTCCACTACAACCCTTTATCAACCCAGTGCTCCGTCCTCCTCAGCAAGTCAGGTGCCTCCTCCTTCCTCTCTGCCATGGCTGGGCAGTGGACAGACTAGCACCGGAGCTAGTGTGGTATGTTATTTACTTTTAGGTATGGTTTCTGGATATGGACTCCCTTAAAAACAAGTTGATGTCACTTTGACAAACAATGATCCTAATGGTCAGTGGCAGTGACCAGTTATAATAATAGCTAACATATTATGAGTTTCTTTCTGTCAGGTGCATTCTTTTTCTCACAACAACCTGAGGTGGTAGGTGCCATTATTATCCCTCATTATCATCTTACAGATGAGCAAACCATGAGGCACAAAGTGGTAAAGCAAAGTCCAAGAGGAATTCATGTCTATGGTAACATTGTTGTTACATAGTCACTGGAGTTGAAGGGGTCCCATTCTCATGTTCTACTCTGAAAACTGGAGATTCTCCTGCGTGTCCTCAGGAGGGGCGCTTATCATTAGGTGAAGCTGCTTGGAATCCTCACAGGTCACACAGGCGAGGGCTACACCAGTAAGGGACTTCCACAACCTGTTCAGACAAGTGTTGTATGTGCAGTGGTTCAGAAAATCCACTACAGTTTATTTCAGTAATAAGCCAGTTGTAAAATAAATATTATCAGAATTAGAGTTGGCCTGAATCATATCCTTCCTCATCCCTTCTGTTATGTACAAAATACATTTTTTATTATCTTCTTTTAAAGCTTATGAAAAGGAATCTACATAATGTTAAGAGAATGACCTCGCACCCGGTCCATCAATACTGTAAGTATTTTATATATGATCCAAGGATTGCAAATGGCCTCCATCATTTTGAAGTTGATTTATAGAATGGAAAATATCGGAATTCTTTCTTTAGCTTTTTCTGTTCTTATTTTCTGCTTTTCCTTTTGTGTTTCAGATCTTACAGGTGCTCAGGATGGCAGTGTACGAATGTTTGAATGGACACGACCTCAGCAACTTGTCTGTTTCCGCCAAGCCGGCAATGCAAGAGTTACCAGATTATATTTTAATTCTCAAGGCAACAAGGTTAGTTCTTGGGGGTTACTACTAAATTCATGTGAAAATAAGTGTGGATATTTATGAGTAAATGGTTAGTAAAACTATGTCAAAATGCGAATTCAATGACCCTGGATTTGAGCTGAACAGGTAGTTTGTATCTGTTTATATATCACCTCGTCTCCCAATAAAAACATAAATCCACACAATTTTGTATGGATTAATTATCCGCTTAAAGATACTAAATACTCTCTGAGGGTAAAGAGCTCTGTCGAGTGTGTTGGTGGAGCCTGTAATTGCAGTCAAGCACCTGAGAGGACCTTCCAGGTTCTTACTAAATTCTTGTACAGAAGATGGGGAGAAACTGGGAAAGCATTTAAAAGGGGCAGGATGTTGATAGTACTTGGACTTTCTTGGGAACTGTAGCAACAGAAACAGAGGTATAGGCAGAATGTTCAGTGGGGACTAAGTGACTGCTTTCCGTAAATGTTTTCACCTTTGATATGGACACTAAGAAGTTCTGTTCAATGTCTCTGCCTTTCTAACAGTGTGGTGTTGCCGATGGAGAAGGTTTTCTGAGTATCTGGCAAGTAAATCAAACTGCAGCAAATCCTAAACCTTACATGGTAAGTATCACTTAGCATTCCCAGAGTGTGTAGAGGCCACTTGTTTATGAAATGTCTGTTTCAGACAGTGAATCTCATTGGTGGATCTGGTGGGAAAGGCACTTCCATCCAGCAACCATACCATAGCTCAGAACCCATCATTGTCCTAGTTTTAGACTGAAATGACCTAAAACAGCTTGATGAGTAGTCATTAAATTTGAAATATTTCAGGGGCTTTCCCTGTATGTGGTTCTCCATAGAATACATTTTTTTATACTTTTATCCATTTTGAAAATTAACTCTCTTTAATGATAGCATTTTGTAGTAATTGATTTTAGACACCTATATTAAGAATCAATACAGGTTCCATGTACAGTTGTCCCTTGGTATCCATGGGGGATTGGTTCCAGGACTTCCATGGATACCAAAATCTGCACATGCTCAAACCCCTTATGTAAAATGGAGTACTGTTTTTTCCTGAAAATAAGACCTAGCCGGACCATCAGCTCTAATGCGTCTTTTAGAGCAAAAGTTAATATAAGACTGAGTATTGTATTATATTATACCGGGTCTTTTATTAATTTTTGCTCCAAAAGACGCATTAGAGCTGATGGTTCAGCTAGATCTTATTTTTGGGGAAACATGGTAGTATTTGCATATAACCAATGTATGTCCTTCAGTATACTTTAAATCATCCCTGGATTACTTATAATACCTAATACAATGTAAATGCTATGTAAATAGTTGTTATACTGTATTGTTAGGGAATAATGACAAGAAAAATCTGTACTTGTTCCATACAGATGCAGTCATCTGGGGCCTAACTACATAATAATACACATCAGCAACAATGTAACATTTAAAACATTTTTAATCTGTAGATGTGGAGGGCCAACTGAATTCCAGTTTGCTCCAGAATTTTGTTTACTAGGTTATAAAATAACCAATCCCAATAGGCCACCCATTCATTAATCCAAATCATATTAAAACATTTGGTAATGCAGGCAAGCATATCTTCACTTGGTAGGGGAGAGGTGGAAGATGATGTTATCCTATAAGGAACTTCTGGCTTCATATATTTTGATTCTATAGAAAGTCCTGAACCTCCAGGGTTTAGGTAGATTCCCAGATACTTTTAAATTTTCTTTTCTAGTCTATGGACATGTTCTTATGTATGTGGGACAAGCTATTTCTCTTAAATTAGTACACTACAGACTGTATCATCAAGTCTTTACAGAAATGGAAGTGATATTGAATCTATCCTTTACCTTCAGTCAAATCTATACCATGATAATTTCAAACAGAAAAATATCTGTTTTATTTTAAAATACCCTGACATCTTCCTTCTTGGTCCTCACCTTCTACTCATCCAGCGGATCCAACAAGAAAAATCATCCCTGGCTCAGTGAATGGTTTCCCACGGTACTGGAATACCCTTAGGAGCTGTTTGGGACAGTCTTAAACCTCTGGATTATTTGCAGGACCACTTTTGATCTTGTTTTTGTAATTGCTAAAGGTCTTCACCAGGGGGTGAGGGCAGGGAGCACAGTTGTGGTAAGGAAGGTAGATGATAAGCAAGTTAATTTGACTTAAGTTCTTCACACTATAGTCCAAGACTAGATGGGTATGCAAGAGTTTTCCTCCTTGGGTTGTTGTTTATTATGATTTATATTATTATTTAAAGTTTATTAAATATATTTGAGGTCATTAGCACTAAAGTTGCTTGCTTGAGCCCTTAACCAAGCCATTTAACTATATGAAGTTCATGTACTTGTTATCTTATTTTTTTGTTATGTATCCTAAAAAAACAAACAAAAACAACAAAAGAAAACACGTTGAATTCCATGTTTTTACCATCCCTTACAGGTTTTAAAAAATTATTTTATTTTGGCCAAATAATATGCAAATGACAGCTAATTCTCACACTATCACTTACTGTTCTAGACTGTTTTACAAAACTGTACTTAGCTCATGCATATATATATATTAGCAGAATTATGTGTGTGCACTGTACCAAATTTTACTGGATTTTTAAATAACATCAATTGTATTTTGTTTTCCATAGAGTTGGCAGTGCCACAGTAAAGCCACAAGTGACTTTGCATTTATTACCTCTTCAAGTCTAGTTGCCACATCTGGACAGTCCAATGACAATAGGTAGGTTGACAGAGAAACAAAATGAGAAATAAGCAAATTTAGAACAAACAAATCAGAAATAGACTTACAGACACAGAGAACAAATTGATGGTTGCTCGATGGGAGGGGGTGGTAGATGGGAGGAGTGTTGAGGAGATGGGTGAGAATGGCGAAGGGATTAAGAAGCACACATTGGTAGTTACAAAATAGTCCGGGGCTATGAAGTGCAGTATAGGGAACATAGCCAAAAATGTTTAAAACTGTGTATATGGTGTCAAATGGGTGCTGGACTTGACAGGAGATCACTTCGTAAGTTGTATGGATGCCTGGCCACTGTGCTGTACATAAATGTGAGTGAACAAAAAAGACAACAAGATTCAATAAGATATTTGACTTGACAGTTTGCTCCTAGTGATGACTTAGAGCAATTGTTGATGATGTATTTTTCTTATTGTTTCTTTATAAGAAATGTATGCCTCTGGGACACTTTGATATCACCTGGAAACAGCCTCATTCATGGTAAGTTAAGGTCTGTGATTTTTAATACACTATGAAGGAATGCTTTCCTGGTTTTTAACCAGTGAATCTAGTCAGTATTTATTCATGGGTTGACAATAGAGAAATATTTGGAATGTACAAAATTCTGAAAGTTAACTAGAATATCTGGCTACCTTGCTGAGGTAAGTATGTACATGTATGATCATAGAAATCCAGCTAGCCTAGAGCAGTCTTTAGTTGTATTCTATTCAGAAAATATGGTATGGAGTATGGTGTTAATAACAAGGCTGTTTAAGGAATTAGTTCTAAAGTATTCATTGAACTTAATAGACATGAGATTATATTTTAAAGAATTAAACCAAACTATAAAAGTTAACCTTACAGTTAAAGCTAGAAATATGAACAATGCCATTTAAGTAGTATTCATTTTGTTTAAGATAGTATTAGGTTAGTGCAAAAGTGATTGTGGTTTAAAAGGTTAAGTATTAGGTTAGTGCAAAAGTGATTGTGGTTTAAAAGGTTAAAAATTGCAAAAACCGCATCTGCTTTTGTATCAACCTAATATTTCCCAAATTGGTGTCCTAAGGATCTCTCTTCCACATAGTGGTACTGAAAGAGTGCTTCGTCCAATAAGTTTGGGTTAAATAAAGCTGGGTGGGTTAAATAAAGCTGGGTGGATTTTTTTACAGGAAGATTTGAGTGTTTTACTATGATGATGTGCATTTTGAAAGCTGTAGTTATTTCCCAATTTTATTTGATTGCACAATTCTTTTTTCTGTGAATAACTTAACATCTTTTAAATATTTGCCACATAGTAGTTTATGAAATAATCATATTAAAATGCAGAGAATCCTTGGAAGGATAACTCCTTAAATTGTAGCTGGTCATTTGCACACTGATGTACTTGAGTTTCAGTTCCTTACCTGTGAAGTTTTGATGAGGCTGTATATGTGGGCAAGAACTAGGTGAGGGTAAGTACTTGTCATTGGAAGCTGAGTGTGTCATTGAGAAGCTTGGTCACCTCTACATTTTTACTTCTGCATACTACTTACACAGTAGCATAACTTAGTTTGGGCTTAAGGTTTAAACTTCCTGCGTGTGTTTTTATATTGAGATTGTGGGTAAGAATATGTTTTTCTGTCATTGGCTTGGATCTTCTTTAATACTTTGATCATATGATTACAGAAATTAGAATGAAAAAATGTATCAGTAATTTCTATATTATTTAAATGTGCATTTAAATATGATCAGAATTGCCAAGATAGAAATTTTGGGAGAAATGACTTGTTTTCCTTCTTCAGGTTTCACATGCCATGATCATGGTGCCACGGTACTCCAGTATGCACCAAAACATCAACTCCTCATATCTGGAGGTAGGAAAGGCTATGTCTGCATTTTAGACATCAGGCAGAGGCAGCTGATCCACACGTTCCAGGCACACGACTCAGCCATTAAGGCACTGTCTCTGGATCCCTGTGAAGAATTTTTTACTACAGGGTCAGCCGAAGGTAACATAAAGGTAAGTTAGTACAAGAGGTGGGAATGTGCTGCTGTGTGTTGTCTTTACCTGTTGTCAAGACTGGTTGGGAAGAAAAACCCATAAAACCCCACTGTGCTCTTTGAAATGGGGCATAAAGTGACGCTTTGTGGAGCTGTTGAATATTTCTTCCTTCCATGTGGTTCTTTCTAAATTGTTATGGTCCAGAAAACCAGATAATCAACCTCATTAGATGCTCAGGTTGTGAAAAAGCCTTAAAGGACTGTTTTGAGTAAAGTGTATGAATTTAACTAATGCATGGATGTTTTGGTGACATTAGTTTGGCTTCTCAGCACTTCCTCCCCTATCCTCACCTGTGCTCCCAGTACCTAATTCTGTTTTGTATAGTTGAGGTTTCCCGATAAGTGAGATGTTGCTGTTCTTTTATATTGCCCAGGGTCTAGCTTAGCATTAGGAACATTATTTGAATTAACTTAAATAGTTAATTGAATTACAAATGGGGTTTTTGTGGTTAATATGAAATTACAAGAGGACAGGAAGAGAGAAATTTGAAAGAAGGGACAGTGAAGTATTAGTAAATTAATCATCTGAATAATATTATTTCCAATCAGATAAGCTGTTAGGAAAGAGTCAGTGGTTGGGAAAGTTGGGCTGTAATGAGATCATTTGGGCCAAGGGAATAAAAGTGAAGGTCATGTTTTTGCTTTTGGTCTCTTTCTTTTTAAAATGACTTACCCTTTTTGTTTTCACTCTGTTTTTCTTTTAAATTAGGTTTGGAGATTGACAGGCCATGGTCTAATTCATTCATTTAAAAATGAACATGCTAAACAGTCCATATTCAGAAACCTTGGGGCTGGAGTCATGCAGATTGACATCACCCAGGGCAATCGGATCTTCTCCTGTGGGGCAGACGGCACGCTGAAAACAAGGGTTTTGCCCAGTGCTTTTAACATCCCTACTCAAATTCTTGACATTCTATAGACTTAAAAGATTTGGGCTTTATTTTTATAAACATTTCAATTAAAAAAACACACTGCAAAGGTTACTAGGCATTTCTGCTTTCCAAGCAGTTAACACATTGAAAACACTACAGAGAATCTCTGTAGAATTTGAATCTGATTCAAGCTGAGTGTTATGCTGAGTATTGCCCATACAGGTTGGTAGAATGATTGTGCATGTACCTTTTATCATGCTGACATACTTAAAAAAAATCATACCTAATATTGTATGAAGGATAGCTATTCTTTATAGCGTTTATCAAATCTGATTCAGGAAACATTATTAGTCAGTTATAATAATGAGAAGGACCTTTATACCAAATTAAGGAAGAAAATGATAGCTATGCTTTATAGCGTTTATCAAATCTGATTCAGGAAACATTATTAGTCAGTTATAATAATGAGAAGGACCTTTATACCAAATTAAGGAAGAAAATGTTGCTGATTCAGGTTTTTCTTCCTATTCTTACCACCGATTGAAGCATGCCTGCACTCTCCTTTGTTGAGCGAAGGATAGTCATAAGGTGTTAGAAGCTCTAGATTACCAGAAACACTTTCTAAACAGTGGAGCAGTGTGCAGTGACTACTAGTACTCTGCCGAGAAAGGTCATTGCCGAGAGAGGTCATTTCCATTCTTTCCTGCTGAATATTTTTCCTGTTAGTGTTTAAACTGAGCTAGTACTGTAACTTGCAAATGAGTACAAATTTAAATGCAGTGTTTTCCTCACATCTTGCACATTCACATTTTTTGGACTGCTAGTTTTTCTATTTAAACATTTGCCTTCATGTTAGGAATATAATACGTGAACATGGCATATTTGTAGTTAACCAAAACATTCCAGTTTAGTATTTTTTCTTTTCTTAGTCCAGTGTAGTACTTTTTCTTTCATGTATTTAAGGTTAAACACCCACAACATCTTAAGGCTATGTTGTAACTACACCGATAGAACATTTCATATCACAATTAAAATGAATGTTAGGCTTTTTGTGGCCAGTTAATAGTTGATGAGATTGGTGATACTATTTATTACCACAGCCTATTGTATAAACAGTACAGAGCTAAATATTATTTGCTTATAAAATATTAGCCATTGTTGTTATATTTTGATGTACCTCCTTGGTTATGACCAAAAATATGTTGAGATATTGAAATCAGTGTCTGTGTGTTTAAATGTTTACCAGCAAATTGTCTCATCATGTTCATGAGAATGCTTAATGCCTGTGCAGTAAATAGTAAAATATAATGGCATAAAAGCACCTTTCTTGGAAGGCAATGTGATGTTCAGGCTGTGAAATATATATGTAAAGGAAAAATAAATGTTATTTGTTAGAGTTTTACCTTAGTTTGGTCTGGTATTCTTTGGTCTGGTATTCTTTGATAATATTTTAATCAGTTGAGATGATTTTAAATTTGATAAAATGTGTAACTTAAAGAATTTTTAAGCTATTAGGCAGTTCATTCATTCATAAATATTTACTGAGTACCTTATATATCAGTAGCCATTTTAGGAAATGGAATAAAGTGGTGACTCAGGGATGGCATTCATTGTTGGGATTTAGTTGGGTGACAGCTAACCTCACTGTGCCTTTTTGTTCATAGAATCTCTGATTTTGGTGCTGACACTAGTGAAGAAGCTGAGCTGGGAATAGTATTTATGTGGAGTGATGAGGGAAAGAGGAGAGTGGATGCTGAATACATGGGAACACAAATTTGACAAAAATTGCAAACATACATACACTTACCACAGTTTAGTATACCATAAACTGTATATGTTACATCACGCCATCATTGTATATATTACACTAAAATAGTACCAGCTGATTCAGTTGGAATCTGTAAAATATAATTTTGAAACTGAAATTAAAAGACTATGGTGGCTGCTATCTTCTTTCTTTAAGGTATTACTTTATAGTAATCTGCCATGTCACACTAATTTGTGTTATTTCTTTAAGAATTAAAAAATTTAGAACAGTTTTAGGTTTACTAAAAGCCTTAGCCAATACCACAGAGTGTTTTCACTTATTCCCTTTACCACAGTTTCCCATATTAACATTTTGCATTAGTGTGATGTATTCGTTACAACTAATGAGCCAGTATTGATGCATTATTAACTAAAATCCATGGCTTATATTAAGCTTCACGCTTTATGTTGTACAGTTCTGTTGGGTTTTGACAAATGCATATCATGTATCCATTACTACAGAATCATACAGAATAGTGTCATTGCCCTAAAATTCCCGAGTTCACCCATTCATTCTTTTCCCTTTGCCTCCAACCTCAAGCAACCACTGATCTTTTTACTGTCTCCATAGTTTGCCTTTACCGGAATGTCATATAGTTGGAATCATAAACTATGCAGCCATTCCAGATTGACTTCTTTCATTTAGCAATAAGCATTAAAGTTTCTTCATATCTTTCCTTGGCTTGCTAATTCATTTTTTTTGTTATTGATAATAATATTCTACTAATAATAATATTCCACATATGAGTATACCACATTTTGTCCATTTACCTTTTGGAGGACATCTTGGTTGCTTCCAGTTTTTCACAATTATGAATAAAGCTGCCATAAACATGTGTGCAAGGTTTTGTGTGGGCATAAGATTTCAGCTCAATTGGGGAAGTACCTAAGAAGAGATTGCTGGATTGTATGGTAAGATTGTTTAGTTTTGTGAAAAACAGCAAAACTCTTCCAAAGTGCCTGTACCATTTTGTATTTCTACCAGCAATGAATGAGTTCTGTTGAGAATTCCTGAGTTCTTAGACATCCCTTTGTTCCACATCCTCATCAGCATTTGTCGTTATCAGTTGTTTTGGATTTCAGTTGTTATAAAAGATGTGTAGTGGTATTTCATTGCTCTTAATTTGCAATTCCTTAATGACGTATGGTGTTAATAACCATCTTTTCATCTGCTTACTCGCCATCTGTATATCTTCTTTGGTGAGGAGGGCTCTTTTGCCCATTTTAAAAATTGGGTTGTTTTCTTACTCTTCATTAATAGTGTCTTTTGCAAAGCATAAGTTTTTTAATTTTAATAAATTCCAACTTAAAATTGGAGTGACAATTTCCCTTGTGCTTTCAGTTCTCTGATGATCTATGAAAAGCTGTTGATTTTCATTTTGTTCTGTTTTTTTTTTTGCTTATGATAAGGACAGTGTTCCAAGCTCTTTACACGTTGGAGCTGAAACCTGAAGTTCTACTTTGTGTTTGTATAAGCATTATAAACTATTTCTTTTTTAAATTAAATTTATTGGGGTGACATTTGTTAGTAAAATTATATAGATTTCAAGTGTACATTTCTATAATACATCATCTATATATTGCATTGTGTGTTCATCACCCAGAGTCAGTTCTCCTTTTATCTCTATATATTTGACCCCGTTCCCCTCTTCTACCACCCCTCTCCCCCCTTATCCTCTGGTAACCACTAAACTTCTGTCTGTTTCTATGAGTTTTTCTTTGTCTTGTTAGTTTGTTGCTTTGTTTTATATCCACATATGAATGAAGTTATATTGTTCTAACTTTTTCTGTCTAACTTATTATGCTTAGCATGATAATCTCAAGGTCTATCCATATTGACACAAATGGCAGTATTTCATCTTTTCTTATGGCCAAGTAGTTATTCCATTGTGTATATGTACTGCATCTTCTTTATCAAATTATCCATTGAAGGGCACTTTGGTTGTTTCCATGTCTTGGCCACTGAATAATGCTGCAATGAACATAGGGGTACATACATCTTTACAAATAAATGTTTCAGATTTTTTGGGTAGATACATATGAGACAGATTGCTGTCATATGGTAATTCTGTTCTTAATTTTTTGAGGAACCTCTGTACTGTTGTCCATAGTGGCTGTACCAATTTACATTCCCACCTGCAGTATGTGAGGGTTCCTTTTTCTCCACAGCCTCTGCAACACTCGTTATTACTTGTCTTGTATATCTGTTGGCTGTTTGTATTCTTCTTGGAAAAGTGTCTGTTCAGGTCCTCTGCCCATTATTTAAATTGGATTATTTGGATTTTTTTGTTGAGTTGTATGAATTCTCTATATATTTTAGATATTAGCTCCTTATCCCAGGTGTTGTTTACAAATATCTTGTCCCATTCGGTTGTTTGCCTCTTTGTTTTGTTGATGGTCCCTTTTGCTGTGCAGAAGCTTTTTAGTTTGATACAATCCCATTAATTTATTTTAGCTTTTACTCTGCTTGCCTTTGAGGTCAAAGTCATAAAATCTCTGAACCTAAGTCCATAACTTTAGTACCTAAGTCCATAACTTTAGTACCTATCCTTTCATCTATGCAATTTATTGTTTCAGGTCTTATGTTTAGGTCTTTGATTCATTTTGAGTTAATTTTGGTATATGGCGACAGAAAGCAGTAGAGTTCCATTCTTTTGCACGTTTCCCAATTTTGCTGGCACTGTTTATTGAAGAGGCTTTCTTTTCTCCACTGTATATGTTGGCTCCTTTGACAAAAATTTTCTGCCCATATTTATGAGGGTTTATTTCTGAGTTCTCAATTCTATTCCCTTGGTCTGTGTGTGTGTTTTTCTGCAAATACCTGGCTGTTTTGATTACTGTTAGTCAAAGAAGATTAAGAAGAGCAATCAAAAGATACATAGAAAGAATTACGAATGAAAATACATCCTACCAAAATTTTTGGAATGCAGAGAAAGCAGTTTTAAGAGGGAAATTTACATCATTACAGGCCTATCTCAAGAAACAAGAAAAATCCCAAATAAATAACCTCATGTTACACCTTAAACAACTAGAAAAAGAATAACAAATGGAACCCAAGGTTAGCAGAATAAAGGAAATAATAAAAATCAGAGTAGACTAAATGAAATAGAGAACAAAAAGACAATAGAAAAAATGTGACAAAGAGCTGGTTCTTTGAAAAGATTAACAAAATTGACAAACCCTTGGCTAGACTCACTAAGATAAAAAGAGAAAAGACAATAATAAACAAAATCAGAAATGAAAAAGAGCAAGTTATCACAGATGCCACAGAAATACAAAGGATCATACAAGAATACTCAGAAGGACTGTATACGACCAAATTCAATAACCTAGAAGAAATGGACAACTTCTTAGAAACATATAGTCTTCCTAGGCTGAACCATGAAGAGTTGGAAAATCTAAATAGACCAATCACCACTAAGGAAATTGAATCAGTCATCCAAAACCTTCCAAAAAGCAAAAGTCCTGGACCAGATGGCTTCACTAGTGAATTCTACCAAACCTTCAAAGAGGATATAATACCTGTCCTCCTCAAACTCTTCCAAAAATTGAAGAGACAGTACTCCCGAACTCATTTTATGAGGCCAACATTACCCTGATACCAAAACCTGATAAGGATAACACACACACAAAAACAACTACACACCAATATCTCTGATGAATACAGATGCAAAAAAAATCCTAAACAAAATTCTAGCAAATCAACTGCAGCAATACATTAAAAAGATTATTCATCATGACCAACTTGGGTTTATCCCAGAAGCACAAGGATGGTTTCAACATTCGCAAATCCATCAATGTGATACATCACATAAACAAAATAAAGGACAAAAATCATATGATTCTATCCATTGATGCAGAAAAAGCATTCGATAAGATACAACATCCATTTATGATGAAAACACTTAATAAAATTGGTATAGAAGGAAAATACCTCAACATAATAAAGGCCATATACGACAAGCCCTCAGCTAA
This sequence comes from Rhinolophus hipposideros, assembly GCF_964194185.1. Classification (NCBI taxonomy): domain Eukaryota; kingdom Metazoa; phylum Chordata; class Mammalia; order Chiroptera; family Rhinolophidae; genus Rhinolophus; species Rhinolophus hipposideros. Next base: position 46,136,709 of record NC_138051.1, on the reverse strand, counting down.
TCTCATAATTAATGGTGAAAAGCTGAAGCCCTTTGCTCTACGTTCAGGAACACGACAAGGTTGTCCCCTATCACCTCTGCTTTTCAACATAGTGTTGGAAGTCCTTGCCAGAGCAATCAGGCAAGAGAAAGAAATAAAAGGCATCCAAATTGGGAATGAAGAAGTTAAATTGTCACTCTTTGCAGATGACATGATGCTACATATAGAAAACCCTAAAGACTCCACCAAAAAGCTATTAGAAACAATCAATGAATACAGTAAAGTTGCTGGCTACAAAATCAACGTACAAAAGTCCATTGCTTTCCTATATACCAACAATGAAATCTCAGAAAAAGAGATAGAAAAAACAATTCCTTTTGCAATTGCATCAAAAAGAATGAAATACCTAGGAATAAACTTAACCCAGGATGTGAAGGATTCATACGCTGAAAACTATAAGACATTTTTCAAAGAAATTGAAGAAGACACCAAGAAATGGAAAGACATTCCGTGCTCATGGATTGGAAGAATCAACATAGTTAAAATGGCCATATTACCCAAAGCCATATACAGATTTAATGCAATCCCCATCAAAATCCAAATGGCATTTTCTAAAGAAATAGAACAAAAAAATCATCAGATTTGTTTGGAACCACAAAAGGCCCCGAATAGCCAAAACAATATTAAAAAAAAAGAACAATACTGGAGGTATCACACTCCCTGATTTTTGCTTGTACTACAGGCCTACAATCATCAAAACAGCTTGGTATTGGCGGAAAAACAGACACATAGACCAATGGAATAGAATTGAGAACACAGAAATAAAACCACATAAATATGGACAGATAATTTTTGACAAAGAAGCAAAAACATACAATGGAGGAAAGACAGCCTCTTCAATAAATGTGCTGGCAGAATTGGAAAGCCACGTGCAAAAGAATGAAACTGGGCTTGTATCTGTCACCATGTACCAAAATTAATTCAAAATGGATCAAAGACTTAAGCATAAGACCCGAAACAAGAAACTGCATAAAAGAAAACATAAGTACTAAACTAATGGACCTTGGGTTCAAAGAGCATTTTATGAATTTGACTGTAAAGGCAAGGGAAATAAAAGCTAAATTAAATGAATGGGACGATATCAAACTTAAAAGCTTCTGCACAGCAAAAAAAAAAAAAACATCGACAAAATGAAGGGCAACCAACAGAATGGGAAAAGATTTTTGTAAACAGTGCCTCTGATAAGGGGCTAACATCCAAAATGTACAAGGAACTCATATAACTCAACAACAAAAAAACAAACAAACCAATTGAAAAATGGGCAGAGGACCTGAAGAAACATTGCTCCAAAGAGGACATACAAATGGCAAATAGACATATGAAAAAATGCTCAACATCACTAATCATCACAGAAATGCAAATAAAAACCACAATGAGATACCACCTCATCCGGTTAGAATGGCCACCATCAACAAGACAAATAGTAACAAGTGTTGGAGAGGCTGTGGAGAAAAAGGAACCCTCATGCACTGTTGGTGGGAAGGCAGATTGGTGCAGCCGCTATGGAAGGTAGCATGGAGGTTCCTCAAAAAATTATTAATAGAATTACCATATGACCCTGCAATCCCTCTCCTGGGTATCTACCCAAAAAATCTGAAAACATTTATCCATAAAGACAAGTGTGCTCCAATGTTCATTGCAGCTTTATTTACGGTGGCCAGAAAATGGAAACAACCAAAATGTCCTTCAATAGATGAAAAGAAGTTGTGGTATATATACACAATGGAATATTATTGGGCGTTAAGCAAAGATGAAATAGGACCTTTTGTGACAGCATGGATAGATCTTGAGATGATAATGCTAAGTGAAATAAATCAGACAGAAAAAGCAGAGAACCATGTAACTTCACTGACATGTGGTATATGAACTAAAAACAACAAAAGAACAGGACAAGCAAATGAGAAACAAAAACTCAGACACAGACAATAGTTTAGTGGTTACCAGTGGGTACGGGGGTACGGAATGGTAGATGAGGGTAAAGGGGATCAAATATATGGTGATGGAAGGAGAACTGACTCTGGGTGGTGAACATACAATGTGATTTATAGATGATATAATACAGAATTGTATACCTGAAATTTATGTAACTTTACTAATAATTGTCACACCAATAAACTTTAATTAAAAAGAATAATAATCCCATTTAAAAAATGAGCAGAAAATCTGAATCTTCTTTTGTAAAGAAGACAAACATATAGCCTGCAGGTACACAAAAAGATGCTCTACATCATTAATGTAGAGAAATGTCAATCAAAACCACAATGAGATATCACCTCATATCTGTTAGAATGGCTATTATCAAAAAGACAGAAATAAGTGTTGGTGAGGATATGGAGAAAAGGTAACGTCTGTGCTCTGTTGGTGTGAATATAAATTGATGCAGCTGCTATTGAAAACAGTATGGAGGTTTCTCAAACAATTAAGAATAGAACTACCACATGATCCAGCAATTCTACTTCTGAGTATTTGAAGAAAACAAAAACACTAACGCAAAAAGATTCATGCACCCGTATGTTCTTTGCATCATTATTTACAATAGTCAAGATATGGAAACAACCTAAGTGTTCATTGATTGATGAATGAATAATGAAATCGTGGTATAGATATACAATGGAATGGAATTTCGACTCAGCCATAGAAAAGAATGAAACCCTGCCATTTGCAACAACATGGATGGACCATGAGGGCATTATGCCAAGTGAGATAAGTCAGACAGAAGAAGACAAATATTGTATGATCTTATATTAGGAATTGAAAAAAACAAAAACCAAGCTTATGTATACAGAGAACAGATTTGTGGTTGCCAGAGGTGGGTTTGGGGTGTGGGGGTGGGAATGGGTGAATGGAGTCAAAGGTAAAAACTTCCAATTATATAAATAAGTTTTGGCGACATAATGTATAGCATGATGACTATAGTTAACCATAGTGTACTGCATATTTGAAAGTTTCTAAGAGACTAGATTTTAAAAGTTCTCTTCACAAGAAAACTATTATGAGGTGATGGATGTTAACTAAACACAGAGAATCACTTCACAATCTATACATACAGCATATCATTATTTTGTACACTTAAAGCTAATTCAATGTTATGTCAATTATATTGCAATAAAACTGGGGGGGGCGACAAACAACTGATTGCCTTGCCTAAAAAAAGTGAAATAAAGACTTGCAAAAGGTGAAAATCCATCACAAACCTATCTGCACTATAGGAAATGTGAAAGGAATATAAAAGAAGCCAGTCCTTCAAGCCAAAGGAAAATGATGCCAGGTGTAAGTCTGGATCTACATAAAGGAATAAAGAGCACCAGTAGGGGCAACTACATAGGTAAATTTATAATAAAGACTTTTCCCTCATTATTGAAACCTTTTTAAAGGACAATTGACTTCCTGAATTAAAAAATAATAAAAATGTATTGCTGGGTATATAACACATGTACAGGTAAATGTATGGCAACAGTAGCACAAAGGCCAGGAGAGGAGAATGGAAGTGTATTGTAAAGTTTTTATATGAGTGAAGTGCTGTATCCCTTGAAGGTAGACTGTGATAAAGATATATACCTTAAACTTTAAAGTAAAATAATACAATAATAAGTTACAACTTATAAGCCAAGAAAGGAAATAAGGTGAAATTATAAAAAATGTTCAGTCCAAAAGACAACAGAGAAAGATATAAAAGGGAACAAAAAATAAATGAGAATAGCAAGATTGCAGATGTAAACCAACCATGTCAATAATTAGATTCAATGTAAATGGTCTAAATCAAGGTCAACCAACCTTATTATTAAAGGGCTAGATAGTAAATATTTTAATTTTGCAGGCCACAAAGTCTCTTTGGCAGCTACATAAGCCTGGTGTTGTGTAGCACAAAAGCATCCACTGACAATATGTAAATGAATGGATGTGGCTGCATTCTACTAAAACACTATCTAAAAAACCCAGCAGCCCACCAGGCCATAGTTTACTAGTTCCTTGTTTAAATACCTCAAAAGGCAGAAAAAATTGGACTGGGGAAAAAAGCAAGACCCAAATATATGCTGCGTACAAAAACACTTAAATATGACACCAATAGATTCAAAGTAAAAGAATGAAAAAAAGAAGTTTCACACTTGAGTTAAAACTTGCTCATATTACTAAATTAAATCAAGATATGGTGGGGGGAAAAAGAATGGAAAAAGATACACCATGCTCATAGGAACCAAAAGAAAGCTGGAGTAATTATGTTAATATTAGCCAAAATATATTCTACAGCAGACAGAGAGGTGGTTTGGGGAGGAGGAGGGAAGAAAGAAGGGGGGAGAGGGAGAGGGAGAAGGAAGGAGGCAGAGAGAGACCCCCATCCTCTAAGAGTGCTTCTTACCAACCTACTATAGATCAGAGGTTCCCACAACCTCCTCCTCAGATTGAATTAATTTGTTAGAGTGGCTCCCAGTGCTCAGAGAAACATGTTACTTATTAGATCATTGGCTAATTATAAAAGGATATAACTCAGGAACAGCCAGATGGAAGAGATGCATAGGGCAGGGTATAGGGAAATGGAACCAAGCTTCCATGCCCTCTCAAGCTCGCCCCTCTCCTTGCCCCTCCATGCCTTCACCAACCCGGAAGCTCACCGAACGCTGTTTTTTTAAATTATTATGGAGGCGATTGGGGGGAAAAAATGGCGGCGTGAGGTGAGCCTCTGTAGAGCTCCCCTGGAATTTACAACGAATCGGACAACAATAACTCCACAAAGGACTCTCTGCACAGCAGACAGGCAAGTCGAAGGGGTCCACTACTGAATTCACCTCCAGGTGGGTGAATCGCCCAAGCGGGGGTGGGAGGGAACGTGGGGTGGGGGGGAGGAGGCAGAGGAGAAGTGAGGAGACGGAGCTGCGCGGGCGCAGAACGCAGACCTAGCTCAGTGTTCCGAACTCGCTGCTCCCGGAGCTACCACAGCTGCGGGAGAGGGAAGGACTCGGACTGTTAGGGCTCTGCTTACGGCCCAGACGGCTGAGGGGGGCAGCATATAACACGGCTGAACCCAACGCTCACGGCAGACCTCGGAGCAAAGACTGAGGAAAGAGGGCTGAAATCGGTGGTTTAAGCCCTCACTGCCCAGTGAGGAGAATGGAAGCCTTAGGCACAGGAGACTAGCCGCCTCCTCCCTACCCTGCCAGAGCTTGCCCTGCCCCCACCTGCACAGTGCTAGAAGCCATAAAGTAGCACTGTCAGATCAAAGGACAGAATATTTGCTGCTCTGAGAACTGTGGACTGCAGACACAGATTCACAGCTCAACTAGTTCCGTCAAAGGGGAGGGAGCTGTGGAAGCAGGACTGGCTGTGGTGGTGGTCGCCACCACTGCTCTGTGCCACCTCTCACCCCGCCCCTGGCCCCACCTATCTGTGTGGATCCCTGCAGGAGTAAACAGAACTGCTGAAACATAGGGGCTCTGAATCTGGTGCAGAAAGAGCTTTGGAACTTCAAAAGCTCTTCGCATACCTATCAACCTGTTGCAGAAGCCACTCCTGTAGATGTCTAGGAAGAGAAATAGTAAATCAGTGATTGCCATGAATAACCAAGGCAACAAGATAGCTCAGAAAGAAAGTGAAAAGTCTCCAAAAAAGGAACTGAGAGATATGGAAATATGTCATTTAAATGACAGAGAATTCAAGATTGCAATTCTGAAAAAACTGAACGAGATGCAAGAAAACACAGAAAGGCAGTTTAATGAACTCAGAAACACAATCAAAGAACACCATGAGCATTTTACAAAAGAGATTGAAATTTTGAAAAAGAACCAAATAGAATTCCTGGAGATAAAGAACTCAATAGAAGAAATTAACAATAAAATGTCCAACTTACGTAGTAGAGTTGACCAGATGGAGGAAAGAATCAGTGACATTGAAGATAGGAACCTGGAATTTACACAGATGGAAGAAGAAAGAGACTTGAGACTTAAAAGAAATGAAAGAACTCTACAAACTTTCTGACTCCATCAGAAAGAGCAATATAAGAATAATGGGCATACCAGAAGAAGAACAAAGAGAGAAGTGAACAGAATATATTCAAACAAATCGTCGATGAGAACTTCCCAAACTTGTGGAAAGAACTGGATCCTCGAATCCAAGAAGCAAATAGAACACCTAATTACCTCAATCCCAACAGCTTTCACCAAGGCACATTGTATTGAAGCTGTCTAAAATCAATGACAAAGAAAGAAGCCTCAAGGCAGCGAGGGAAAAGAAGACGGGTAACTTACAAAGGAAAGCCCATTAGATCATCATCAGATTTTTCAGCAGAAACTCTACAAGCTAGGAGGGAATGGAACCAAACATTCAAACTATTGAAAGAGAGAAATTATGAGCCAAGAATAATATATCCAGCAAAGATCTCCTTTAGATATGAAGGAGGAATAAAGACCTTTCCAGACATCCAGAAGCTGAGGGAATTTTCTAATACACAACCTGCACTACAAGAAATACTAAAGGAGGCTATTCGACCACCATCAACAGGGACAATTTGTGGCAACATAAAAAGGGGGAGAGTAAAGGCCTGAACCGGAATAAGGGAATAGAGAAAGTAAGCGTGCTGAAGAAACTGGAATACTCTAAATATCAAACTTTCTTTTACATAAACTTAAGGGTAACCACTCAAAAAACATCCAGAACTGAAATATATACTGTAATAAAAGAAGAAACAGAGGGAAACATCATAGAATACCACCACACAGAAATAAGAGACAACAACAAAAAGGCAAAGAAACAATGGAGACACAGCCTTACCAGAAAACTAAAGATAGAATGACAGGAAATCCTCACATATCAATAATCACCCTAAATGTAAATGGACTGAGCTCACCAATAAAGAGACACAGAGTAGCAGAGTGGATCAAAAAACTAAACCCAACCATATGCTGTCTACAAGAGACACATCTCAGCTACAAGGACAAGCATAGACTCAAAGTGGAAGGGTGGAAATTGACACTCCAAGCAAATGGTACCCGGAGAAAATCAGGTGTAGCCATAATGATTTCCGATGAAACAGACTTCAGGGTGAAAAAGATAACACGAGACCAAGATGGACATTTCATGATGGTAAAGGGGACTATACAACAAGAAGACATAACAGTCATCAATGTTTATGCCCCCAATCAGGGAGCACCGAAATATACCAAGCAACTACTAACAGAACTAAAGGGAGAAATTGACCAAAACACAATTATACTAGTGGACTTAAATACATCATTGACAGCTATGGATAGATCATCCAAACAGAAGATAAATAACGAAATAGCAGCCCTAAATGACACATTAGATGAAATGGACATAATTGACATATATAGAGCACTTCATCCTAAAACATCAGACTATACATTCTTTTCTAGTGTACATGGAACATTCTCAAGGATAGACCATATATTGGGACATAAAACCAGCCTCAGCAAATCTAAGAAGATTGAAATCATACCAAGCATATTCTCTGATCACAAGGCTTTGAAATTGGATATCAACTGCAAAAAGAAAGCAGGAAAAAACACAAATACATGGAGATTAAACAACATACTTTTAAAGAACGACTGGGTCAAAGAAGAAATTAGAGGAGAGATCAAAAGATACATGGAAACTAATGGCAATGAAAATACATCCTACCAAAATTTTTGGGATGCCGCGAAAGCAGTTTTAAGACGGAAATTTATATCATTACAGGCCTATCTCAAGAAACAATAAAAAATCCCAAATAAATAACCTCGTGTTACACCTTAAAGAACTAGAAAAAGAAGAACAAGAGAAACCCAAGGTCAGCAGAAGAAAGGAGATAACAAAAATCAGAGCAGAACTAAATGAAATAGAGAACAAAAAGACAATAGAAAATAAATTAATGTGACAAAGAGCTGGTTCTTTGAAAAGATTAACAAAATTGACAAACCCTTGGCTAGACTCACTCAGATAAAAAGAGAGAAGACACTAATTAACAAAATCAGAAATGAAAAAGGGGAAGTTATCACGGACACCACAGAAATACAGAGGATTACCCAAGAATACTATGAAAGACTATCTGCCACCAAATTCAATAACTTAGAAGAAATGGACAAGTTCTTAGAAACATATAGCCTTCCAAGGCTGAATCATGAAGAACGGGAAAATCTAAACAGGCCGATCACCAGTAACGAAATTGAATCAGTCATCAAAAACCTTCCCAAAATCAAAAGTCCTGGACCAGATGGCTTCACTAGTGAATTCTACCAAACCTTCAAAGAGGATCTAATACCAATCCTGCTCAAACTCTTCCAAAAAATTGAAGAAGAGTCAGTACTCGCTAACTCATTTTATGAGGCCAACATTACCCCGATACCAAAACCTGGTAAGGACAACATAAAAAAGAAAAAAAGAAAAAGAAAACTACAGACCAATATCTCTGATGAATACAGATGCTAAAATCCTAAACAAAATTCTAGCAAATCGAATACAACAAAGCATTAAAAAGATTATTCATCACGACCAAGTGGGGTTCATCCCCGGGACACAAGGATGGTTCAACATTCGCAAATCCATCAATGTGATACATCACATAAACAAAATAAAGGACAAAAATCATATGATTCTATCCATTGATGCAGAAAAAGCATTCGATAAGATACAACATCCATTTATGATGAAAACACTTAATAAAATTGGTATAGAAGGAAAATACCTCAACATAATAAAGGCCATATACGACAAGCCCTCAGCTAATCTCATAATTAATGGTGAAAAGCTGAAGCCCTTTGCTCTACGTTCAGGAACACGACAAGGTTGTCCCCTATCACCTCTGCTTTTCAACATAGTGTTGGAAGTCCTTGCCAGAGCAATCAGGCAAGAGAAAGAAATAAAAGGCATCCAAATTGGGAATGAAGAAGTTAAATTGTCACTCTTTGCAGATGACATGATGCTACATATAGAAAACCCTAAAGACTCCACCAAAAAGCTATTAGAAACAATCAATGAATACAGTAAAGTTGCTGGCTACAAAATCAACGTACAAAAGTCCATTGCTTTCCTATATACCAACAATGAAATCTCAGAAAAAGAGATAGAAAAAACAATTCCTTTTGCAATTGCAGCAAAAAGAATAAAATACCTAGGAATAAACTTAACCCAGGATGTGAAGGATTCATACGCTGAAAACTATAAGACATTTTTCAAAGAAATTGAAGAAGACACAAAGAAATGGAAAGACATTCCGTGCTCATGGATTGGAAGAATCAACATAGTTAAAATGGCCATATTACCCAAAGCCATATACAGATTTAATGCAATCCCCATCAAAATCCCAATGGCATTTTCTAAAGAAATAGAACAAAAAAATCATCAGATTTGTTTGGAACCACAAAAGACCCCGAATAGCCAAAGCAATATTTAAAAAAAAAGAACAATACTGGAGGTATCACACTCCCTGATTTTTGCTTGTACTACAGGCCTACAATCATCAAAACAGCTTGGTACTGGCGGAAAAACAGACACATAGACCAATGGAATAGAATTGAGAACACAGAAATTAAACCACATAAATATGGACAGAATTTTTGACAAAGAAGCAAAAACATACAATGGAGGAAAGACAGCCTCTTCAATAAATGTGCTGGCAGAATTGGAAAGCCACGTGCAAATGAATGAAACTGGACTTGTATCTGTCACCGTGTACCAACATTAATTCAAAATGGATCAAAGACTTAAGCATAAGACCCGAAACAAGAAACTGCATAAAAGAAAACATAGGTACTAAACTAATGGACCTTGGGTTCAAAGAGCATTTTATGAATTTGACTGTAAAGGCAAGGGAAGTAAAAGCTAAAATAAATGAATGGGACGATATCAAACTTAAAAGCTTCTGCACAGCAAAAGAAACCATTGACAAAATAAAGGGCAACCAACGGAATGGGAAAAGATTTTTGCAAACAGTGCCTCTGATAAGGGAGGGGCTAACATCCAAAATGTACAAGGAACTCATATAACTCAACAACAAAAAAACCCAACAAAGAACCCAAATGAAAAATGGGCAGAGGACCTGAAGAAACATTTCTCCAAAGAGGACATACAAATGGCATATAGACATGTGAAAAAATGCTCAACATCGCTAATCATCAGAGAAATGCAAATGAAAACCACAATGAGATACCACCTCACCCCAGTCAGAATGGCTTTCATCAACAAGACAAATAGTAACAAGTGTTGGAGAGGCTGTGGAGAAAAAGGAACTCTCATACACTGTTGGTGGGAATGCAGACTGGTGCAGCCGCTATGGAAGGCAGTGTGGAGGTTCCTCAAGAAATTAGGAATAGAATTACCGTACGACCCAGCAATCGCTCTCCTGGGTATCTACCCAAAAAATCTGAAAGCATTTCTCTATAGAGACACGTGTACTCCAATGTTCATTGCAGCTTTGTTTACGGTGGCCAAGACATGGAAACAACCAAAAAGTCCTTCTATAGATGAATGGATAAAGAAGTTGTGGGACATATACACAATGGAATACTATTCGGCGTTAAGGAAAGATGATATAGGAGCATTTGTGGCAACATGGATGGATCTTGAGAGTATAATGCTAAGTGAAATAAGTCAGACAGAAAAAGCAGAGAACCCTATGATTTCACTGATATGTGGTATATAAACCAAAAACAACAAAAGAACGAGACGAACAAATGAGAAACAAAAACTCATAGACACAGACAGTAATTTAGTGGTTACCAGAGGGTAAGGGGGTGGGGGGTGGCTGATGAGGGTAAGGGGGATCAAATATATGGTGATGGAAGGAGAACTGACTCTGGGTGGTGAACACACAATGGGATTTATAGATGATATAATACAGAATTGTACACCTGAAATCTATGTAAATTTACTAACAATTGTCACCCAATAAATTTAATTAATTTAAAAAAAAAGAGAGAATATATTCAAACAATCGTCGATGAGAACTTCCCAAACTTGTGGAAAGAACTGGATCCTCGAATCCAAGAAGCAAATAGAACACCTAATTACCTCAATCCCAACAGGCCTTCACCAAGGCACATTGTATTGAAGCTGTCTAAAATCAATGACAAAGAAAGAAGCCTCAAGGCAGCGAGGGAAAAGAAGACGGGTAACTTACAAAGGAAAGCCCATTAGATCATCATCAGATTTTTCAGCAGAAACTCTACAAGCTAGGAGGGAATGGAACCAAACATTCAAACTATTGAAAGAGAGAAATTATGAGCCAAGAATAATATATCCAGCAAAGATCTCCTTTAGATATGAAGGAGGAATAAAGACCTTTCCAGACATCCAGAAGCTGAGGGAATTTTCTAATACACAACCTGCACTACAAGAAATACTAAAGGAGGCTATTCGACCACCATCAACAGGGACAATTTGTGGCAACATAAAAAGGGGGAGAGTAAAGGCCTGAACCGGAATAAGGGAATAGAGAAAGTAAGCGTGCTGAAGAAACTGGAATACTCTAAATATCAAACTTTCTTTTACATAAACTTAAGGGTAACCACTCAAAAAACATCCAGAACTGAAATATATACTGTAATAAAAGAAGAAACAGAGGGAAACATCATAGAATACCACCACACAGAAATAAGAGACAACAACAAAAAGGCAAAGAAACAATGGAGACACAGCCTTACCAGAAAACTAAAGATAGAATGACAGGAAATCCTCACATATCAATAATCACCCTAAATGTAAATGGACTGAGCTCACCAATAAAGAGACACAGAGTAGCAGAGTGGATCAAAAAACTAAACCCAACCATATGCTGTCTACAAGAGACACATCTCAGCTACAAGGACAAGCATAGACTCAAAGTGGAAGGGTGGAAATTGACACTCCAAGCAAATGGTACCCGGAGAAAATCAGGTGTAGCCATAATGATTTCCGATGAAACAGACTTCAGGGTGAAAAAGATAACACGAGACCAAGATGGACATTTCATGATGGTAAAGGGGACTATACAACAAGAAGACATAACAGTCATCAATGTTTATGCCCCCAATCAGGGAGCACCGAAATATACCAAGCAACTACTAACAGAACTAAAGGGAGAAATTGACCAAAACACAATTATACTAGTGGACTTAAATACATCATTGACAGCTATGGATAGATCATCCAAACAGAAGATAAATAACGAAATAGCAGCCCTAAATGACACATTAGATGAAATGGACATAATTGACATATATAGAGCACTTCATCCTAAAACATCAGACTATACATTCTTTTCTAGTGTACATGGAACATTCTCAAGGATAGACCATATATTGGGACATAAAACCAGCCTCAGCAAATCTAAGAAGATTGAAATCATACCAAGCATATTCTCTGATCACAAGGCTTTGAAATTGGATATCAACTGCAAAAAGAAAGCAGGAAAAAACACAAATACATGGAGATTAAACAACATACTTTTAAAGAACGACTGGGTCAAAGAAGAAATTAGAGGAGAGATCAAAAGATACATGGAAACTAATGGCAATGAAAATACATCCTACCAAAATTTTTGGGATGCCGCGAAAGCAGTTTTAAGACGGAAATTTATATCATTACAGGCCTATCTCAAGAAACAATAAAAAATCCCAAATAAATAACCTCGTGTTACACCTTAAAGAACTAGAAAAAGAAGAACAAGAGAAACCCAAGGTCAGCAGAAGAAAGGAGATAACAAAAATCAGAGCAGAACTAAATGAAATAGAGAACAAAAAGACAATAGAAAATAAATTAATGTGACAAAGAGCTGGTTCTTTGAAAAGATTAACAAAATTGACAAACCCTTGGCTAGACTCACTCAGATAAAAAGAGAGAAGACACTAATTAACAAAATCAGAAATGAAAAAGGGGAAGTTATCACGGACACCACAGAAATACAGAGGATTACCCAAGAATACTATGAAAGACTATCTGCCACCAAATTCAATAACTTAGAAGAAATGGACAAGTTCTTAGAAACATATAGCCTTCCAAGGCTGAATCATGAAGAACGGGAAAATCTAAACAGGCCGATCACCAGTAACGAAATTGAATCAGTCATCAAAAACCTTCCCAAAATCAAAAGTCCTGGACCAGATGGCTTCACTAGTGAATTCTACCAAACCTTCAAAGAGGATCTAATACCAATCCTGCTCAAACTCTTCCAAAAAATTGAAGAAGAGTCAGTACTCGCTAACTCATTTTATGAGGCCAACATTACCCCGATACCAAAACCTGGTAAGGACAACATAAAAAAGAAAAAAAGAAAAAGAAAACTACAGACCAATATCTCTGATGAATACAGATGCTAAAATCCTAAACAAAATTCTAGCAAATCGAATACAACAAAGCATTAAAAAGATTATTCATCACGACCAAGTGGGGTTCATCCCCGGGACACAAGGATGGTTCAACATTCGCAAATCCATCAATGTGATACATCACATAAACAAAATAAAGGACAAAAATCATATGATTCTATCCATTGATGCAGAAAAAGCATTCGATAAGATACAACATCCATTTATGATGAAAACACTTAATAAAATTGGTATAGAAGGAAAATACCTCAACATAATAAAGGCCATATACGACAAGCCCTCAGCTAATCTCATAATTAATGGTGAAAAGCTGAAGCCCTTTGCTCTACGTTCAGGAACACGACAAGGTTGTCCCCTATCACCTCTGCTTTTCAACATAGTGTTGGAAGTCCTTGCCAGAGCAATCAGGCAAGAGAAAGAAATAAAAGGCATCCAAATTGGGAATGAAGAAGTTAAATTGTCACTCTTTGCAGATGACATGATGCTACATATAGAAAACCCTAAAGACTCCACCAAAAAGCTATTAGAAACAATCAATGAATACAGTAAAGTTGCTGGCTACAAAATCAACGTACAAAAGTCCATTGCTTTCCTATATACCAACAATGAAATCTCAGAAAAAGAGATAGAAAAAACAATTCCTTTTGCAATTGCAGCAAAAAGAATAAAATACCTAGGAATAAACTTAACCCAGGATGTGAAGGATTCATACGCTGAAAACTATAAGACATTTTTCAAAGAAATTGAAGAAGACACAAAGAAATGGAAAGACATTCCGTGCTCATGGATTGGAAGAATCAACATAGTTAAAATGGCCATATTACCCAAAGCCATATACAGATTTAATGCAATCCCCATCAAAATCCCAATGGCATTTTCTAAAGAAATAGAACAAAAAAATCATCAGATTTGTTTGGAACCACAAAAGACCCCGAATAGCCAAAGCAATATTTAAAAAAAAAGAACAATACTGGAGGTATCACACTCCCTGATTTTTGCTTGTACTACAGGCCTACAATCATCAAAACAGCTTGGTACTGGCGGAAAAACAGACACATAGACCAATGGAATAGAATTGAGAACACAGAAATTAAACCACATAAATATGGACAGAATTTTTGACAAAGAAGCAAAAACATACAATGGAGGAAAGACAGCCTCTTCAATAAATGTGCTGGCAGAATTGGAAAGCCACGTGCAAATGAATGAAACTGGACTTGTATCTGTCACCGTGTACCAACATTAATTCAAAATGGATCAAAGACTTAAGCATAAGACCCGAAACAAGAAACTGCATAAAAGAAAACATAGGTACTAAACTAATGGACCTTGGGTTCAAAGAGCATTTTATGAATTTGACTGTAAAGGCAAGGGAAGTAAAAGCTAAAATAAATGAATGGGACGATATCAAACTTAAAAGCTTCTGCACAGCAAAAGAAACCATTGACAAAATAAAGGGCAACCAACGGAATGGGAAAAGATTTTTGCAAACAGTGCCTCTGATAAGGGAGGGGCTAACATCCAAAATGTACAAGGAACTCATATAACTCAACAACAAAAAAACCCAACAAAGAACCCAAATGAAAAATGGGCAGAGGACCTGAAGAAACATTTCTCCAAAGAGGACATACAAATGGCATATAGACATGTGAAAAAATGCTCAACATCGCTAATCATCAGAGAAATGCAAATGAAAACCACAATGAGATACCACCTCACCCCAGTCAGAATGGCTTTCATCAACAAGACAAATAGTAACAAGTGTTGGAGAGGCTGTGGAGAAAAAGGAACTCTCATACACTGTTGGTGGGAATGCAGACTGGTGCAGCCGCTATGGAAGGCAGTGTGGAGGTTCCTCAAGAAATTAGGAATAGAATTACCGTACGACCCAGCAATCGCTCTCCTGGGTATCTACCCAAAAAATCTGAAAGCATTTCTCTATAGAGACACGTGTACTCCAATGTTCATTGCAGCTTTGTTTACGGTGGCCAAGACATGGAAACAACCAAAAAGTCCTTCTATAGATGAATGGATAAAGAAGTTGTGGGACATATACACAATGGAATACTATTCGGCGTTAAGGAAAGATGATATAGGAGCATTTGTGGCAACATGGATGGATCTTGAGAGTATAATGCTAAGTGAAATAAGTCAGACAGAAAAAGCAGAGAACCCTATGATTTCACTGATATGTGGTATATAAACCAAAAACAACAAAAGAACGAGACGAACAAATGAGAAACAAAAACTCAGACACAGACAGTAATTTAGTGGTTACCAGAGGGTAAGGGGGTGGGGGGTGGCTGATGAGGGTAAGGGGGATCAAATATATGGTGATGGAAGGAGAACTGACTCTGGGTGGTGAACACACAATGGGATTTATAGATGATATAATACAGAATTGTACACCTGAAATCTATGTAAATTTACTAACAATTGTCACCCAATAAATTTAATTAATTTAAAAAAAAAGAGAGAATATATTCAAACAATCGTCGATGAGAACTTCCCAAACTTGTGGAAAGAACTGGATCCTCGAATCCAAGAAGCAAATAGAACACCTAATTACCTCAATCCCAACAGGCCTTCACCAAGGCACATTGTATTGAAGCTGTCTAAAATCAATGACAAAGAAAGAAGCCTCAAGGCAGCGAGGGAAAAGAAGACGGGTAACTTACAAAGGAAAGCCCATTAGATCATCATCAGATTTTTCAGCAGAAACTCTACAAGCTAGGAGGGAATGGAACCAAACATTCAAACTATTGAAAGAGAGAAATTATGAGCCAAGAATAATATATCCAGCAAAGATCTCCTTTAGATATGAAGGAGGAATAAAGACCTTTCCAGACATCCAGAAGCTGAGGGAATTTTCTAATACACAACCTGCACTACAAGAAATACTAAAGGAGGCTATTCGACCACCATCAACAGGGACAATTTGTGGCAACATAAAAAGGGGGAGAGTAAAGGCCTGAACCGGAATAAGGGAATAGAGAAAGTAAGCGTGCTGAAGAAACTGGAATACTCTAAATATCAAACTTTCTTTTACATAAACTTAAGGGTAACCACTCAAAAAACATCCAGAACTGAAATATATACTGTAATAAAAGAAGAAACAGAGGGAAACATCATAGAATACCACCACACAGAAATAAGAGACAACAACAAAAAGGCAAAGAAACAATGGAGACACAGCCTTACCAGAAAACTAAAGATAGAATGACAGGAAATCCTCACATATCAATAATCACCCTAAATGTAAATGGACTGAGCTCACCAATAAAGAGACACAGAGTAGCAGAGTGGATCAAAAAACTAAACCCAACCATATGCTGTCTACAAGAGACACATCTCAGCTACAAGGACAAGCATAGACTCAAAGTGGAAGGGTGGAAATTGACACTCCAAGCAAATGGTACCCGGAGAAAATCAGGTGTAGCCATAATGATTTCCGATGAAACAGACTTCAGGGTGAAAAAGATAACACGAGACCAAGATGGACATTTCATGATGGTAAAGGGGACTATACAACAAGAAGACATAACAGTCATCAATGTTTATGCCCCCAATCAGGGAGCACCGAAATATACCAAGCAACTACTAACAGAACTAAAGGGAGAAATTGACCAAAACACAATTATACTAGTGGACTTAAATACATCATTGACAGCTATGGATAGATCATCCAAACAGAAGATAAATAACGAAATAGCAGCCCTAAATGACACATTAGATGAAATGGACATAATTGACATATATAGAGCACTTCATCCTAAAACATCAGACTATACATTCTTTTCTAGTGTACATGGAACATTCTCAAGGATAGACCATATATTGGGACATAAAACCAGCCTCAGCAAATCTAAGAAGATTGAAATCATACCAAGCATATTCTCTGATCACAAGGCTTTGAAATTGGATATCAACTGCAAAAAGAAAGCAGGAAAAAACACAAATACATGGAGATTAAACAACATACTTTTAAAGAACGACTGGGTCAAAGAAGAAATTAGAGGAGAGATCAAAAGATACATGGAAACTAATGGCAATGAAAATACATCCTACCAAAATTTTTGGGATGCCGCGAAAGCAGTTTTAAGACGGAAATTTATATCATTACAGGCCTATCTCAAGAAACAATAAAAAATCCCAAATAAATAACCTCGTGTTACACCTTAAAGAACTAGAAAAAGAAGAACAAGAGAAACCCAAGGTCAGCAGAAGAAAGGAGATAACAAAAATCAGAGCAGAACTAAATGAAATAGAGAACAAAAAGACAATAGAAAATAAATTAATGTGACAAAGAGCTGGTTCTTTGAAAAGATTAACAAATTGACAAACCCTTGGCTAGACTCACTCAGATAAAAAGAGAGAAGACACTAATTAACAAAATCAGAAATGAAAAAGGGGAAGTTATCACGGACACCACAGAAATACAGAGGATTACCCAAGAATACTATGAAAGACTATCTGCCACCAAATTCAATAACTTAGAAGAAATGGACAAGTTCTTAGAAACATATAGCCTTCCAAGGCTGAATCATGAAGAACGGGAAAATCTAAACAGGCCGATCACCAGTAACGAAATTGAATCAGTCATCAAAAACCTTCCCAAAATCAAAAGTCCTGGACCAGATGGCTTCACTAGTGAATTCTACCAAACCTTCAAAGAGGATCTAATACCAATCCTGCTCAAACTCTTCCAAAAAATTGAAGAAGAGTCAGTACTCGCTAACTCATTTTATGAGGCCAACATTACCCCGATACCAAAACCTGGTAAGGACAACATAGAAAAAAAAAAAAGAAAAAGAAAACTACAGACCAATATCTCTGATGAATACAGATGCTAAAATCCTAAACAAAATTCTAGCAAATCGAATACAACAAAGCATTAAAAAGATTATTCATCACGACCAAGTGGGGTTCATCCCCGGGACACAAGGATGGTTCAACATTCGCAAATCCATCAATGTGATACATCACATAAACAAAATAAAGGACAAAAATCATATGATTCTATCCATTGATGCAGAAAAAGCATTCGATAAGATACAACATCCATTTATGATGAAAACACTTAATAAAATTGGTATAGAAGGAAAATACCTCAACATAATAAAGGCCATATACGACAAGCCCTCAGCTAATCTCATAATTAATGGTGAAAAGCTGAAGCCCTTTGCTCTACGTTCAGGAACACGACAAGGTTGTCCCCTATCACCTCTGCTTTTCAACATAGTGTTGGAAGTCCTTGCCAGAGCAATCAGGCAAGAGAAAGAAATAAAAGGCATCCAAATTGGGAATGAAGAAGTTAAATTGTCACTCTTTGCAGATGACATGATGCTACATATAGAAAACCCTAAAGACTCCACCAAAAAGCTATTAGAAACAATCAATGAATACAGTAAAGTTGCTGGCTACAAAATCAACGTACAAAAGTCCATTGCTTTCCTATATACCAACAATGAAATCTCAGAAAAAGAGATAGAAAAAACAATTCCTTTTGCAATTGCAGCAAAAAGAATAAAATACCTAGGAATAAACTTAACCCAGGATGTGAAGGATTCATACGCTGAAAACTATAAGACATTTTTCAAAGAAATTGAAGAAGACACAAAGAAATGGAAAGACATTCCGTGCTCATGGATTGGAAGAATCAACATAGTTAAAATGGCCATATTACCCAAAGCCATATACAGATTTAATGCAATCCCCATCAAAATCCCAATGGCATTTTCTAAAGAAATAGAACAAAAAAATCATCAGATTTGTTTGGAACCACAAAAGACCCCGAATAGCCAAAGCAATATTTAAAAAAAAAGAACAATACTGGAGGTATCACACTCCCTGATTTTTGCTTGTACTACAGGCCTACAATCATCAAAACAGCTTGGTACTGGCGGAAAAACAGACACATAGACCAATGGAATAGAATTGAGAACACAGAAATTAAACCACATAAATATGGACAGAATTTTTGACAAAGAAGCAAAAACATACAATGGAGGAAAGACAGCCTCTTCAATAAATGTGCTGGCAGAATTGGAAAGCCACGTGCAAATGAATGAAACTGGACTTGTATCTGTCACCGTGTACCAACATTAATTCAAAATGGATCAAAGACTTAAGCATAAGACCCGAAACAAGAAACTGCATAAAAGAAAACATAGGTACTAAACTAATGGACCTTGGGTTCAAAGAGCATTTTATGAATTTGACTGTAAAGGCAAGGGAAGTAAAAGCTAAAATAAATGAATGGGACGATATCAAACTTAAAAGCTTCTGCACAGCAAAAGAAACCATTGACAAAATAAAGGGCAACCAACGGAATGGGAAAAGATTTTTGCAAACAGTGCCTCTGATAAGGGAGGGGCTAACATCCAAAATGTACAAGGAACTCATATAACTCAACAACAAAAAAACCCAACAAAGAACCCAAATGAAAAATGGGCAGAGGACCTGAAGAAACATTTCTCCAAAGAGGACATACAAATGGCATATAGACATGTGAAAAAATGCTCAACATCGCTAATCATCAGAGAAATGCAAATGAAAACCACAATGAGATACCACCTCACCCCAGTCAGAATGGCTTTCATCAACAAGACAAATAGTAACAAGTGTTGGAGAGGCTGTGGAGAAAAAGGAACTCTCATACACTGTTGGTGGGAATGCAGACTGGTGCAGCCGCTATGGAAGGCAGTGTGGAGGTTCCTCAAGAAATTAGGAATAGAATTACCGTACGACCCAGCAATCGCTCTCCTGGGTATCTACCCAAAAAATCTGAAAGCATTTCTCTATAGAGACACGTGTACTCCAATGTTCATTGCAGCTTTGTTTACGGTGGCCAAGACATGGAAACAACCAAAAAGTCCTTCTATAGATGAATGGATAAAGAAGTTGTGGGACATATACACAATGGAATACTATTCGGCGTTAAGGAAAGATGATATAGGAGCATTTGTGGCAACATGGATGGATCTTGAGAGTATAATGCTAAGTGAAATAAGTCAGACAGAAAAAGCAGAGAACCCTATGATTTCACTGATATGTGGTATATAAACCAAAAACAACAAAAGAACGAGACGAACAAATGAGAAACAAAAACTCATAGACACAGACAGTGATTTAGTGGTTACCAGAGGGTAAGGGGGTGGGGGGTGGCTGATGAGGGTAAGGGGGATCAAATATATGGTGATGGAAGGAGAACTGACTCTGGGTGGTGAACACACAATGGGATTTATAGATGATATAATACAGAATTGTACACCTGAAATCTATGTAAATTTACTAACAATTGTCACCCAATAAATTTAATTAATTTAAAAAAAAAAAGAGAATATATTCAAACAATCGTCGATGAGAACTTCCCAAACTTGTGGAAAGAACTGGATCCTCGAATCCAAGAAGCAAATAGAACACCTAATTACCTCAATCCCAACAGGCCTTCACCAAGGCACATTGTATTGAAGCTGTCTAAAATCAATGACAAAGAAAGAAGCCTCAAGGCAGCGAGGGAAAAGAAGACGGGTAACTTACAAAGGAAAGCCCATTAGATCATCATCAGATTTTTCAGCAGAAACTCTACAAGCTAGGAGGGAATGGAACCAAACATTCAAACTATTGAAAGAGAGAAATTATGAGCCAAGAATAATATATCCAGCAAAGATCTCCTTTAGATATGAAGGAGGAATAAAGACCTTTCCAGACATCCAGAAGCTGAGGGAATTTTCTAATACACAACCTGCACTACAAGAAATACTAAAGGAGGCTATTCGACCACCATCAACAGGGACAATTTGTGGCAACATAAAAAGGGGGAGAGTAAAGGCCTGAACCGGAATAAGGGAATAGAGAAAGTAAGCGTGCTGAAGAAACTGGAATACTCTAAATATCAAACTTTCTTTTACATAAACTTAAGGGTAACCACTCAAAAAACATCCAGAACTGAAATATATACTGTAATAAAAGAAGAAACAGAGGGAAACATCATAGAATACCACCACACAGAAATAAGAGACAACAACAAAAAGGCAAAGAAACAATGGAGACACAGCCTTACCAGAAAACTAAAGATAGAATGACAGGAAATCCTCACATATCAATAATCACCCTAAATGTAAATGGACTGAGCTCACCAATAAAGAGACACAGAGTAGCAGAGTGGATCAAAAAACTAAACCCAACCATATGCTGTCTACAAGAGACACATCTCAGCTACAAGGACAAGCATAGACTCAAAGTGGAAGGGTGGAAATTGACACTCCAAGCAAATGGTACCCGGAGAAAATCAGGTGTAGCCATAATGATTTCCGATGAAACAGACTTCAGGGTGAAAAAGATAACACGAGACCAAGATGGACATTTCATGATGGTAAAGGGGACTATACAACAAGAAGACATAACAGTCATCAATGTTTATGCCCCCAATCAGGGAGCACCGAAATATACCAAGCAACTACTAACAGAACTAAAGGGAGAAATTGACCAAAACACAATTATACTAGTGGACTTAAATACATCATTGACAGCTATGGATAGATCATCCAAACAGAAGATAAATAACGAAATAGCAGCCCTAAATGACACATTAGATGAAATGGACATAATTGACATATATAGAGCACTTCATCCTAAAACATCAGACTATACATTCTTTTCTAGTGTACATGGAACATTCTCAAGGATAGACCATATATTGGGACATAAAACCAGCCTCAGCAAATCTAAGAAGATTGAAATCATACCAAGCATATTCTCTGATCACAAGGCTTTGAAATTGGATATCAACTGCAAAAAGAAAGCAGGAAAAAACACAAATACATGGAGATTAAACAACATACTTTTAAAGAACGACTGGGTCAAAGAAGAAATTAGAGGAGAGATCAAAAGATACATGGAAACTAATGGCAATGAAAATACATCCTACCAAAATTTTTGGGATGCCGCGAAAGCAGTTTTAAGACGGAAATTTATATCATTACAGGCCTATCTCAAGAAACAATAAAAAATCCCAAATAAATAACCTCGTGTTACACCTTAAGGAACTAGAAAAAGAAGAACAAGAGAAACCCAAGGTCAGCAGAAGAAAGGAGATAACAAAAATCAGAGCAGAACTAAATGAAATAGAGAACAAAAAGACAATAGAAAATAAATTAATGTGACAAAGAGCTGGTTCTTTGAAAAGATTAACAAAATTGACAAACCCTTGGCTAGACTCACTCAGATAAAAAGAGAGAAGACACTAATTAACAAAATCAGAAATGAAAAAGGGGAAGTTATCACGGACACCACAGAAATACAGAGGATTACCCAAGAATACTATGAAAGACTATCTGCCACCAAATTCAATAACTTAGAAGAAATGGACAAGTTCTTAGAAACATATAGCCTTCCAAGGCTGAATCATGAAGAACGGGAAAATCTAAACAGGCCGATCACCAGTAACGAAATTGAATCAGTCATCAAAAACCTTCCCAAAATCAAAAGTCCTGGACCAGATGGCTTCACTAGTGAATTCTACCAAACCTTCAAAGAGGATCTAATACCAATCCTGCTCAAACTCTTCCAAAAAATTGAAGAAGAGTCAGTACTCGCTAACTCATTTTATGAGGCCAACATTACCCCGATACCAAAACCTGGTAAGGACAACATAAAAAAAAAAAAAAAGAAAAAGAAAACTACAGACCAATATCTCTGATGAATACAGATGCTAAAATCCTAAACAAAATTCTAGCAAATCGAATACAACAAAGCATTAAAAAGATTATTCATCACGACCAAGTGGGGTTCATCCCCGGGACACAAGGATGGTTCAACATTCGCAAATCCATCAATGTGATACATCACATAAACAAAATAAAGGACAAAAATCATATGATTCTATCCATTGATGCAGAAAAAGCATTCGATAAGATACAACATCCATTTATGATGAAAACACTTAATAAAATTGGTATAGAAGGAAAATACCTCAACATAATAAAGGCCATATACGACAAGCCCTCAGCTAATCTCATAATTAATGGTGAAAAGCTGAAGCCCTTTGCTCTACGTTCAGGAACACGACAAGGTTGTCCCCTATCACCTCTGCTTTTCAACATAGTGTTGGAAGTCCTTGCCAGAGCAATCAGGCAAGAGAAAGAAATAAAAGGCATCCAAATTGGGAATGAAGAAGTTAAATTGTCACTCTTTGCAGATGACATGATGCTACATATAGAAAACCCTAAAGACTCCACCAAAAAGCTATTAGAAACAATCAATGAATACAGTAAAGTTGCTGGCTACAAAATCAACGTACAAAAGTCCATTGCTTTCCTATATACCAACAATGAAATCTCAGAAAAAGAGATAGAAAAAACAATTCCTTTTGCAATTGCAGCAAAAAGAATAAAATACCTAGGAATAAACTTAACCCAGGATGTGAAGGATTCATACGCTGAAAACTATAAGACATTTTTCAAAGAAATTGAAGAAGACACAAAGAAATGGAAAGACATTCCGTGCTCATGGATTGGAAGAATCAACATAGTTAAAATGGCCATATTACCCAAAGCCATATACAGATTTAATGCAATCCCCATCAAAATCCCAATGGCATTTTCTAAAGAAATAGAACAAAAAAATCATCAGATTTGTTTGGAACCACAAAAGACCCCGAATAGCCAAAGCAATATTTAAAAAAAAAGAACAATACTGGAGGTATCACACTCCCTGATTTTTGCTTGTACTACAGGCCTACAATCATCAAAACAGCTTGGTACTGGCGGAAAAACAGACACATAGACCAATGGAATAGAATTGAGAACACAGAAATTAAACCACATAAATATGGACAGAATTTTTGACAAAGAAGCAAAAACATACAATGGAGGAAAGACAGCCTCTTCAATAAATGTGCTGGCAGAATTGGAAAGCCACGTGCAAATGAATGAAACTGGACTTGTATCTGTCACCGTGTACCAACATTAATTCAAAATGGATCAAAGACTTAAGCATAAGACCCGAAACAAGAAACTGCATAAAAGAAAACATAGGTACTAAACTAATGGACCTTGGGTTCAAAGAGCATTTTATGAATTTGACTGTAAAGGCAAGGGAAGTAAAAGCTAAAATAAATGAATGGGACGATATCAAACTTAAAAGCTTCTGCACAGCAAAAGAAACCATTGACAAAATAAAGGGCAACCAACGGAATGGGAAAAGATTTTTGCAAACAGTGCCTCTGATAAGGGAGGGGCTAACATCCAAAATGTACAAGGAACTCATATAACTCAACAACAAAAAAACCCAACAAAGAACCCAAATGAAAAATGGGCAGAGGACCTGAAGAAACATTTCTCCAAAGAGGACATACAAATGGCATATAGACATGTGAAAAAATGCTCAACATCGCTAATCATCAGAGAAATGCAAATGAAAACCACAATGAGATACCACCTCACCCCAGTCAGAATGGCTTTCATCAACAAGACAAATAGTAACAAGTGTTGGAGAGGCTGTGGAGAAAAAGGAACTCTCATACACTGTTGGTGGGAATGCAGACTGGTGCAGCCGCTATGGAAGGCAGTGTGGAGGTTCCTCAAGAAATTAGGAATAGAATTACCGTACGACCCAGCAATCGCTCTCCTGGGTATCTACCCAAAAAATCTGAAAGCATTTCTCTATAGAGACACGTGTACTCCAATGTTCATTGCAGCTTTGTTTACGGTGGCCAAGACATGGAAACAACCAAAAAGTCCTTCTATAGATGAATGGATAAAGAAGTTGTGGGACATATACACAATGGAATACTATTCGGCGTTAAGGAAAGATGATATAGGAGCATTTGTGGCAACATGGATGGATCTTGAGAGTATAATGCTAAGTGAAATAAGTCAGACAGAAAAAGCAGAGAACCCTATGATTTCACTGATATGTGGTATATAAACCAAAAACAACAAAAGAACGAGACGAACAAATGAGAAACAAAAACTCATAGACACAGACAGTAATTTAGTGGTTACCAGAGGGTAAGGGGGTGGGGGGTGGCTGATGAGGGTAAGGGGGATCAAATATATGGTGATGGAAGGAGAACTGACTCTGGGTGGTGAACACACAATGGGATTTATAGATGATATAATACAGAATTGTACACCTGAAATCTATGTAAATTTACTAACAATTGTCACCCAATAAATTTAATTAATTTAAAAAAAAAAAGAGAATATATTCAAACAATCGTCGATGAGAACTTCCCAAACTTGTGGAAAGAACTGGATCCTCGAATCCAAGAAGCAAATAGAACACCTAATTACCTCAATCCCAACAGGCCTTCACCAAGGCACATTGTATTGAAGCTGTCTAAAATCAATGACAAAGAAAGAAGCCTCAAGGCAGCGAGGGAAAAGAAGACGGGTAACTTACAAAGGAAAGCCCATTAGATCATCATCAGATTTTTCAGCAGAAACTCTACAAGCTAGGAGGGAATGGAACCAAACATTCAAACTATTGAAAGAGAGAAATTATGAGCCAAGAATAATATATCCAGCAAAGATCTCCTTTAGATATGAAGGAGGAATAAAGACCTTTCCAGACATCCAGAAGCTGAGGGAATTTTCTAATACACAACCTGCACTACAAGAAATACTAAAGGAGGCTATTCGACCACCATCAACAGGGACAATTTGTGGCAACATAAAAAGGGGGAGAGTAAAGGCCTGAACCGGAATAAGGGAATAGAGAAAGTAAGCGTGCTGAAGAAACTGGAATACTCTAAATATCAAACTTTCTTTTACATAAACTTAAGGGTAACCACTCAAAAAACATCCAGAACTGAAATATATACTGTAATAAAAGAAGAAACAGAGGGAAACATCATAGAATACCACCACACAGAAATAAGAGACAACAACAAAAAGGCAAAGAAACAATGGAGACACGGCCTTACCAGAAAACTAAAGATAGAATGACAGGAAATCCTCACATATCAATAATCACCCTAAATGTAAATGGACTGAGCTCACCAATAAAGAGACACAGAGTATCAGAGTGGATCAAAAAACTAAACCCAACCATATGCTGTCTACAAGAGACACATCTCAGCTACAAGGACAAGCATAGACTCAAAGTGGAAGGGTGGAAATTGACACTCCAAGCAAATGGTACCCGGAGAAAATCAGGTGTAGCCATAATGATTTCCGATGAAACAGACTTCAGGGTGAAAAAGATAACACGAGACCAAGATGGACATTTCATGATGGTAAAGGGGACTATACAACAAGAAGACATAACAGTCATCAATGTTTATGCCCCCAATCAGGGAGCACCGAAATATACCAAGCAACTACTAACAGAACTAAAGGGAGAAATTGACCAAAACACAATTATACTAGTGGACTTAAATACATCATTGACAGCTATGGATAGATCATCCAAACAGAAGATAAATAACGAAATAGCAGCCCTAAATGACACATTAGATGAAATGGACATAATTGACATATATAGAGCACTTCATCCTAAAACATCAGACTATACATTCTTTTCTAGTGTACATGGAACATTCTCAAGGATAGACCATATATTGGGACATAAAACCAGCCTCAGCAAATCTAAGAAGATTGAAATCATACCAAGCATATTCTCTGATCACAAGGCTTTGAAATTGGATATCAACTGCAAAAAGAAAGCAGGAAAAAACACAAATACATGGAGATTAAACAACATACTTTTAAAGAACGACTGGGTCAAAGAAGAAATTAGAGGAGAGATCAAAAGATACATGGAAACTAATGGCAATGAAAATACATCCTACCAAAATTTTTGGGATGCCGCGAAAGCAGTTTTAAGACGGAAATTTATATCATTACAGGCCTATCTCAAGAAACAATAAAAAATCCCAAATAAATAACCTCGTGTTACACCTTAAGGAACTAGAAAAAGAAGAACAAGAGAAACCCAAGGTCAGCAGAAGAAAGGAGATAACAAAAATCAGAGCAGAACTAAATGAAATAGAGAACAAAAAGACAATAGAAAATAAATTAATGTGACAAAGAGCTGGTTCTTTGAAAAGATTAACAAAATTGACAAACCCTTGGCTAGACTCACTCAGATAAAAAGAGAGAAGACACTAATTAACAAAATCAGAAATGAAAAAGGGGAAGTTATCACGGACACCACAGAAATACAGAGGATTACCCAAGAATACTATGAAAGACTATCTGCCACCAAATTCAATAACTTAGAAGAAATGGACAAGTTCTTAGAAACATATAGCCTTCCAAGGCTGAATCATGAAGAACGGGAAAATCTAAACAGGCCGATCACCAGTAACGAAATTGAATCAGTCATCAAAAACCTTCCCAAAATCAAAAGTCCTGGACCAGATGGCTTCACTAGTGAATTCTACCAAACCTTCAAAGAGGATCTAATACCAATCCTGCTCAAACTCTTCCAAAAAATTGAAGAAGAGTCAGTACTCGCTAACTCATTTTATGAGGCCAACATTACCCCGATACCAAAACCTGGTAAGGACAACATAGAAAAAAAAAAAAGAAAAAGAAAACTACAGACCAATATCTCTGATGAATACAGATGCTAAAATCCTAAACAAAATTCTAGCAAATCGAATACAACAAAGCATTAAAAAGATTATTCATCACGACCAAGTGGGGTTCATCCCCGGGACACAAGGATGGTTCAACATTCGCAAATCCATCAATGTGATACATCACATAAACAAAATAAAGGACAAAAATCATATGATTCTATCCATTGATGCAGAAAAAGCATTCGATAAGATACAACATCCATTTATGATGAAAACACTTAATAAAATTGGTATAGAAGGAAAATACCTCAACATAATAAAGGCCATATACGACAAGCCCTCAGCTAATCTCATAATTAATGGTGAAAAGCTGAAGCCCTTTGCTCTACGTTCAGGAACACGACAAGGTTGTCCCCTATCACCTCTGCTTTTCAACATAGTGTTGGAAGTCCTTGCCAGAGCAATCAGGCAAGAGAAAGAAATAAAAGGCATCCAAATTGGGAATGAAGAAGTTAAATTGTCACTCTTTGCAGATGACATGATGCTACATATAGAAAACCCTAAAGACTCCACCAAAAAGCTATTAGAAACAATCAATGAATACAGTAAAGTTGCTGGCTACAAAATCAACGTACAAAAGTCCATTGCTTTCCTATATACCAACAATGAAATCTCAGAAAAAGAGATAGAAAAAACAATTCCTTTTGCAATTGCAGCAAAAAGAATAAAATACCTAGGAATAAACTTAACCCAGGATGTGAAGGATTCATACGCTGAAAACTATAAGACATTTTTCAAAGAAATTGAAGAAGACACAAAGAAATGGAAAGACATTCCGTGCTCATGGATTGGAAGAATCAACATAGTTAAAATGGCCATATTACCCAAAGCCATATACAGATTTAATGCAATCCCCATCAAAATCCCAATGGCATTTTCTAAAGAAATAGAACAAAAAAATCATCAGATTTGTTTGGAACCACAAAAGACCCCGAATAGCCAAAGCAATATTTAAAAAAAAAGAACAATACTGGAGGTATCACACTCCCTGATTTTTGCTTGTACTACAGGCCTACAATCATCAAAACAGCTTGGTACTGGCGGAAAAACAGACACATAGACCAATGGAATAGAATTGAGAACACAGAAATTAAACCACATAAATATGGACAGAATTTTTGACAAAGAAGCAAAAACATACAATGGAGGAAAGACAGCCTCTTCAATAAATGTGCTGGCAGAATTGGAAAGCCACGTGCAAATGAATGAAACTGGACTTGTATCTGTCACCGTGTACCAACATTAATTCAAAATGGATCAAAGACTTAAGCATAAGACCCGAAACAAGAAACTGCATAAAAGAAAACATAGGTACTAAACTAATGGACCTTGGGTTCAAAGAGCATTTTATGAATTTGACTGTAAAGGCAAGGGAAGTAAAAGCTAAAATAAATGAATGGGACGATATCAAACTTAAAAGCTTCTGCACAGCAAAAGAAACCATTGACAAAATAAAGGGCAACCAACGGAATGGGAAAAGATTTTTGCAAACAGTGCCTCTGATAAGGGAGGGGCTAACATCCAAAATGTACAAGGAACTCATATAACTCAACAACAAAAAAACCCAACAAAGAACCCAAATGAAAAATGGGCAGAGGACCTGAAGAAACATTTCTCCAAAGAGGACATACAAATGGCATATAGACATGTGAAAAAATGCTCAACATCGCTAATCATCAGAGAAATGCAAATGAAAACCACAATGAGATACCACCTCACCCCAGTCAGAATGGCTTTCATCAACAAGACAAATAGTAACAAGTGTTGGAGAGGCTGTGGAGAAAAAGGAACTCTCATACACTGTTGGTGGGAATGCAGACTGGTGCAGCCGCTATGGAAGGCAGTGTGGAGGTTCCTCAAGAAATTAGGAATAGAATTACCGTACGACCCAGCAATCGCTCTCCTGGGTATCTACCCAAAAAATCTGAAAGCATTTCTCTATAGAGACACGTGTACTCCAATGTTCATTGCAGCTTTGTTTACGGTGGCCAAGACATGGAAACAACCAAAAAGTCCTTCTATAGATGAATGGATAAAGAAGTTGTGGGACATATACACAATGGAATACTATTCGGCGTTAAGGAAAGATGATATAGGAGCATTTGTGGCAACATGGATGGATCTTGAGAGTATAATGCTAAGTGAAATAAGTCAGACAGAAAAAGCAGAGAACCCTATGATTTCACTGATATGTGGTATATAAACCAAAAACAACAAAAGAACGAGACGAACAAATGAGAAACAAAAACTCATAGACACAGACAGTAATTTAGTGGTTACCAGAGGGTAAGGGGGTGGGGGGTGGCTGATGAGGGTAAGGGGGATCAAATATATGGTGATGGAAGGAGAACTGACTCTGGGTGGTGAACACACAATGGGATTTATAGATGATATAATACAGAATTGTACACCTGAAATCTATGTAAATTTACTAACAATTGTCACCCAATAAATTTAATTAATTTAAAAAAAAAAGAGAATATATTCAAACAATCGTCGATGAGAACTTCCCAAACTTGTGGAAAGAACTGGATCCTCGAATCCAAGAAGCAAATAGAACACCTAATTACCTCAATCCCAACAGGCCTTCACCAAGGCACATTGTATTGAAGCTGTCTAAAATCAATGACAAAGAAAGAAG
Organism: Rhinolophus hipposideros; assembly: GCF_964194185.1. Classification (NCBI taxonomy): domain Eukaryota; kingdom Metazoa; phylum Chordata; class Mammalia; order Chiroptera; family Rhinolophidae; genus Rhinolophus; species Rhinolophus hipposideros. The sequence continues at coordinate 46,106,147 of NC_138051.1, read as the reverse complement.
CCTCAAGGCAGCGAGGGAAAAGAAGACGGGTAACTTACAAAGGAAAGCCCATTAGATCATCATCAGATTTTTCAGCAGAAACTCTACAAGCTAGGAGGGAATGGAACCAAACATTCAAACTATTGAAAGAGAGAAATTATGAGCCAAGAATAATATATCCAGCAAAGACCTCCTTTAGATATGAAGGAGGAATAAAGACCTTTCCAGACATCCAGAAGCTGAGGGAATTTTCTAATACACAACCTGCACTACAAGAAATACTAAAGGAGGCTATTCGACCACCATCAACAGGGACAATTTGTGGCAACATAAAAAGGGGGAGAGTAAAGGCCTGAACCGGAATAAGGGAATAGAGAAAGTAAGCGTGCTGAAGAAACTGGAATACTCTAAATATCAAACTTTCTTTTACATAAACTTAAGGGTAACCACTCAAAAAACATCCAGAACTGAAATATATACTGTAATAAAAGAAGAAACAGAGGGAAACATCATAGAATACCACCACACAGAAATAAGAGACAACAACAAAAAGGCAAAGAAACAATGGAGACACAGCCTTACCAGAAAACTAAAGATAGAATGACAGGAAATCCTCACATATCAATAATCACCCTAAATGTAAATGGACTGAGCTCACCAATAAAGAGACACAGAGTAGCAGAGTGGATCAAAAAACTAAACCCAACCATATGCTGTCTACAAGAGACACATCTCAGCTACAAGGACAAGCATAGACTCAAAGTGGAAGGGTGGAAATTGACACTCCAAGCAAATGGTACCCGGAGAAAATCAGGTGTAGCCATAATGATTTCCGATGAAACAGACTTCAGGGTGAAAAAGATAACACGAGACCAAGATGGACATTTCATGATGGTAAAGGGGACTATACAACAAGAAGACATAACAGTCATCAATGTTTATGCCCCCAATCAGGGAGCACCGAAATATACCAAGCAACTACTAACAGAACTAAAGGGAGAAATTGACCAAAACACAATTATACTAGTGGACTTAAATACATCATTGACAGCTATGGATAGATCATCCAAACAGAAGATAAATAACGAAATAGCAGCCCTAAATGACACATTAGATGAAATGGACATAATTGACATATATAGAGCACTTCATCCTAAAACATCAGACTATACATTCTTTTCTAGTGTACATGGAACATTCTCAAGGATAGACCATATATTGGGACATAAAACCAGCCTCAGCAAATCTAAGAAGATTGAAATCATACCAAGCATATTCTCTGATCACAAGGCTTTGAAATTGGATATCAACTGCAAAAAGAAAGCAGGAAAAAACACAAATACATGGAGATTAAACAACATACTTTTAAAGAACGACTGGGTCAAAGAAGAAATTAGAGGAGAGATCAAAAGATACATGGAAACTAATGGCAATGAAAATACATCCTACCAAAATTTTTGGGATGCCGCGAAAGCAGTTTTAAGACGGAAATTTATATCATTACAGGCCTATCTCAAGAAACAATAAAAAATCCCAAATAAATAACCTCGTGTTACACCTTAAGGAACTAGAAAAAGAAGAACAAGAGAAACCCAAGGTCAGCAGAAGAAAGGAGATAACAAAAATCAGAGCAGAACTAAATGAAATAGAGAACAAAAAGACAATAGAAAATAAATTAATGTGACAAAGAGCTGGTTCTTTGAAAAGATTAACAAAATTGACAAACCCTTGGCTAGACTCACTCAGATAAAAAGAGAGAAGACACTAATTAACAAAATCAGAAATGAAAAAGGGGAAGTTATCACGGACACCACAGAAATACAGAGGATTACCCAAGAATACTATGAAAGACTATCTGCCACCAAATTCAATAACTTAGAAGAAATGGACAAGTTCTTAGAAACATATAGCCTTCCAAGGCTGAATCATGAAGAACGGGAAAATCTAAACAGGCCGATCACCAGTAACGAAATTGAATCAGTCATCAAAAACCTTCCCAAAATCAAAAGTCCTGGACCAGATGGCTTCACTAGTGAATTCTACCAAACCTTCAAAGAGGATCTAATACCAATCCTGCTCAAACTCTTCCAAAAAATTGAAGAAGAGTCAGTACTCGCTAACTCATTTTATGAGGCCAACATTACCCCGATACCAAAACCTGGTAAGGACAACATAGAAAAAAAAAAAAGAAAAAGAAAACTACAGACCAATATCTCTGATGAATACAGATGCTAAAATCCTAAACAAAATTCTAGCAAATCGAATACAACAAAGCATTAAAAAGATTATTCATCACGACCAAGTGGGGTTCATCCCCGGGACACAAGGATGGTTCAACATTCGCAAATCCATCAATGTGATACATCACATAAACAAAATAAAGGACAAAAATCATATGATTCTATCCATTGATGCAGAAAAAGCATTCGATAAGATACAACATCCATTTATGATGAAAACACTTAATAAAATTGGTATAGAAGGAAAATACCTCAACATAATAAAGGCCATATACGACAAGCCCTCAGCTAATCTCATAATTAATGGTGAAAAGCTGAAGCCCTTTGCTCTACGTTCAGGAACACGACAAGGTTGTCCCCTATCACCTCTGCTTTTCAACATAGTGTTGGAAGTCCTTGCCAGAGCAATCAGGCAAGAGAAAGAAATAAAAGGCATCCAAATTGGGAATGAAGAAGTTAAATTGTCACTCTTTGCAGATGACATGATGCTACATATAGAAAACCCTAAAGACTCCACCAAAAAGCTATTAGAAACAATCAATGAATACAGTAAAGTTGCTGGCTACAAAATCAACGTACAAAAGTCCATTGCTTTCCTATATACCAACAATGAAATCTCAGAAAAAGAGATAGAAAAAACAATTCCTTTTGCAATTGCAGCAAAAAGAATAAAATACCTAGGAATAAACTTAACCCAGGATGTGAAGGATTCATACGCTGAAAACTATAAGACATTTTTCAAAGAAATTGAAGAAGACACAAAGAAATGGAAAGACATTCCGTGCTCATGGATTGGAAGAATCAACATAGTTAAAATGGCCATATTACCCAAAGCCATATACAGATTTAATGCAATCCCCATCAAAATCCCAATGGCATTTTCTAAAGAAATAGAACAAAAAAATCATCAGATTTGTTTGGAACCACAAAAGACCCCGAATAGCCAAAGCAATATTTAAAAAAAAAGAACAATACTGGAGGTATCACACTCCCTGATTTTTGCTTGTACTACAGGCCTACAATCATCAAAACAGCTTGGTACTGGCGGAAAAACAGACACATAGACCAATGGAATAGAATTGAGAACACAGAAATTAAACCACATAAATATGGACAGAATTTTTGACAAAGAAGCAAAAACATACAATGGAGGAAAGACAGCCTCTTCAATAAATGTGCTGGCAGAATTGGAAAGCCACGTGCAAATGAATGAAACTGGACTTGTATCTGTCACCGTGTACCAACATTAATTCAAAATGGATCAAAGACTTAAGCATAAGACCCGAAACAAGAAACTGCATAAAAGAAAACATAGGTACTAAACTAATGGACCTTGGGTTCAAAGAGCATTTTATGAATTTGACTGTAAAGGCAAGGGAAGTAAAAGCTAAAATAAATGAATGGGACGATATCAAACTTAAAAGCTTCTGCACAGCAAAAGAAACCATTGACAAAATAAAGGGCAACCAACGGAATGGGAAAAGATTTTTGCAAACAGTGCCTCTGATAAGGGAGGGGCTAACATCCAAAATGTACAAGGAACTCATATAACTCAACAACAAAAAAACCCAACAAAGAACCCAAATGAAAAATGGGCAGAGGACCTGAAGAAACATTTCTCCAAAGAGGACATACAAATGGCATATAGACATGTGAAAAAATGCTCAACATCGCTAATCATCAGAGAAATGCAAATGAAAACCACAATGAGATACCACCTCACCCCAGTCAGAATGGCTTTCATCAACAAGACAAATAGTAACAAGTGTTGGAGAGGCTGTGGAGAAAAAGGAACTCTCATACACTGTTGGTGGGAATGCAGACTGGTGCAGCCGCTATGGAAGGCAGTGTGGAGGTTCCTCAAGAAATTAGGAATAGAATTACCGTACGACCCAGCAATCGCTCTCCTGGGTATCTACCCAAAAAATCTGAAAGCATTTCTCTATAGAGACACGTGTACTCCAATGTTCATTGCAGCTTTGTTTACGGTGGCCAAGACATGGAAACAACCAAAAAGTCCTTCTATAGATGAATGGATAAAGAAGTTGTGGGACATATACACAATGGAATACTATTCGGCGTTAAGGAAAGATGATATAGGAGCATTTGTGGCAACATGGATGGATCTTGAGAGTATAATGCTAAGTGAAATAAGTCAGACAGAAAAAGCAGAGAACCCTATGATTTCACTGATATGTGGTATATAAACCAAAAACAACAAAAGAACGAGACGAACAAATGAGAAACAAAAACTCATAGACACAGACAGTAATTTAGTGGTTACCAGAGGGTAAGGGGGTGGGGGGTGGCTGATGAGGGTAAGGGGGATCAAATATATGGTGATGGAAGGAGAACTGACTCTGGGTGGTGAACACACAATGGGATTTATAGATGATATAATACAGAATTGTACACCTGAAATCTATGTAAATTTACTAACAATTGTCACCCAATAAATTTAATTAATTTAAAAAAAAAGAGAGAATATATTCAAACAATCGTCGATGAGAACTTCCCAAACTTGTGGAAAGAACTGGATCCTCGAATCCAAGAAGCAAATAGAACACCTAATTACCTCAATCCCAACAGGCCTTCACCAAGGCACATTGTATTGAAGCTGTCTAAAATCAATGACAAAGAAAGAAGCCTCAAGGCAGCGAGGGAAAAGAAGACGGGTAACTTACAAAGGAAAGCCCATTAGATCATCATCAGATTTTTCAGCAGAAACTCTACAAGCTAGGAGGGAATGGAACCAAACATTCAAACTATTGAAAGAGAGAAATTATGAGCCAAGAATAATATATCCAGCAAAGATCTCCTTTAGATATGAAGGAGGAATAAAGACCTTTCCAGACATCCAGAAGCTGAGGGAATTTTCTAATACACAACCTGCACTACAAGAAATACTAAAGGAGGCTATTCGACCACCATCAACAGGGACAATTTGTGGCAACATAAAAAGGGGGAGAGTAAAGGCCTGAACCGGAATAAGGGAATAGAGAAAGTAAGCGTGCTGAAGAAACTGGAATACTCTAAATATCAAACTTTCTTTTACATAAACTTAAGGGTAACCACTCAAAAAACATCCAGAACTGAAATATATACTGTAATAAAAGAAGAAACAGAGGGAAACATCATAGAATACCACCACACAGAAATAAGAGACAACAACAAAAAGGCAAAGAAACAATGGAGACACAGCCTTACCAGAAAACTAAAGATAGAATGACAGGAAATCCTCACATATCAATAATCACCCTAAATGTAAATGGACTGAGCTCACCAATAAAGAGACACAGAGTATCAGAGTGGATCAAAAAACTAAACCCAACCATATGCTGTCTACAAGAGACACATCTCAGCTACAAGGACAAGCATAGACTCAAAGTGGAAGGGTGGAAATTGACACTCCAAGCAAATGGTACCCGGAGAAAATCAGGTGTAGCCATAATGATTTCCGATGAAACAGACTTCAGGGTGAAAAAGATAACACGAGACCAAGATGGACATTTCATGATGGTAAAGGGGACTATACAACAAGAAGACATAACAGTCATCAATGTTTATGCCCCCAATCAGGGAGCACCGAAATATACCAAGCAACTACTAACAGAACTAAAGGGAGAAATTGACCAAAACACAATTATACTAGTGGACTTAAATACATCATTGACAGCTATGGATAGATCATCCAAACAGAAGATAAATAACGAAATAGCAGCCCTAAATGACACATTAGATGAAATGGACATAATTGACATATATAGAGCACTTCATCCTAAAACATCAGACTATACATTCTTTTCTAGTGTACATGGAACATTCTCAAGGATAGACCATATATTGGGACATAAAACCAGCCTCAGCAAATCTAAGAAGATTGAAATCATACCAAGCATATTCTCTGATCACAAGGCTTTGAAATTGGATATCAACTGCAAAAAGAAAGCAGGAAAAAACACAAATACATGGAGATTAAACAACATACTTTTAAAGAACGACTGGGTCAAAGAAGAAATTAGAGGAGAGATCAAAAGATACATGGAAACTAATGGCAATGAAAATACATCCTACCAAAATTTTTGGGATGCCGCGAAAGCAGTTTTAAGACGGAAATTTATATCATTACAGGCCTATCTCAAGAAACAATAAAAAATCCCAAATAAATAACCTCGTGTTACACCTTAAAGAACTAGAAAAAGAAGAACAAGAGAAACCCAAGGTCAGCAGAAGAAAGGAGATAACAAAAATCAGAGCAGAACTAAATGAAATAGAGAACAAAAAGACAATAGAAAATAAATTAATGTGACAAAGAGCTGGTTCTTTGAAAAGATTAACAAAATTGACAAACCCTTGGCTAGACTCACTCAGATAAAAAGAGAGAAGACACTAATTAACAAAATCAGAAATGAAAAAGGGGAAGTTATCACGGACACCACAGAAATACAGAGGATTACCCAAGAATACTATGAAAGACTATCTGCCACCAAATTCAATAACTTAGAAGAAATGGACAAGTTCTTAGAAACATATAGCCTTCCAAGGCTGAATCATGAAGAACGGGAAAATCTAAACAGGCCGATCACCAGTAACGAAATTGAATCAGTCATCAAAAACCTTCCCAAAATCAAAAGTCCTGGACCAGATGGCTTCACTAGTGAATTCTACCAAACCTTCAAAGAGGATCTAATACCAATCCTGCTCAAACTCTTCCAAAAAATTGAAGAAGAGTCAGTACTCGCTAACTCATTTTATGAGGCCAACATTACCCCGATACCAAAACCTGGTAAGGACAACATAGAAAAAAAAAAAAGAAAAAGAAAACTACAGACCAATATCTCTGATGAATACAGATGCTAAAATCCTAAACAAAATTCTAGCAAATCGAATACAACAAAGCATTAAAAAGATTATTCATCACGACCAAGTGGGGTTCATCCCCGGGACACAAGGATGGTTCAACATTCGCAAATCCATCAATGTGATACATCACATAAACAAAATAAAGGACAAAAATCATATGATTCTATCCATTGATGCAGAAAAAGCATTCGATAAGATACAACATCCATTTATGATGAAAACACTTAATAAAATTGGTATAGAAGGAAAATACCTCAACATAATAAAGGCCATATACGACAAGCCCTCAGCTAATCTCATAATTAATGGTGAAAAGCTGAAGCCCTTTGCTCTACGTTCAGGAACACGACAAGGTTGTCCCCTATCACCTCTGCTTTTCAACATAGTGTTGGAAGTCCTTGCCAGAGCAATCAGGCAAGAGAAAGAAATAAAAGGCATCCAAATTGGGAATGAAGAAGTTAAATTGTCACTCTTTGCAGATGACATGATGCTACATATAGAAAACCCTAAAGACTCCACCAAAAAGCTATTAGAAACAATCAATGAATACAGTAAAGTTGCTGGCTACAAAATCAACGTACAAAAGTCCATTGCTTTCCTATATACCAACAATGAAATCTCAGAAAAAGAGATAGAAAAAACAATTCCTTTTGCAATTGCAGCAAAAAGAATAAAATACCTAGGAATAAACTTAACCCAGGATGTGAAGGATTCATACGCTGAAAACTATAAGACATTTTTCAAAGAAATTGAAGAAGACACAAAGAAATGGAAAGACATTCCGTGCTCATGGATTGGAAGAATCAACATAGTTAAAATGGCCATATTACCCAAAGCCATATACAGATTTAATGCAATCCCCATCAAAATCCCAATGGCATTTTCTAAAGAAATAGAACAAAAAAATCATCAGATTTGTTTGGAACCACAAAAGACCCCGAATAGCCAAAGCAATATTTAAAAAAAAAGAACAATACTGGAGGTATCACACTCCCTGATTTTTGCTTGTACTACAGGCCTACAATCATCAAAACAGCTTGGTACTGGCGGAAAAACAGACACATAGACCAATGGAATAGAATTGAGAACACAGAAATTAAACCACATAAATATGGACAGAATTTTTGACAAAGAAGCAAAAACATACAATGGAGGAAAGACAGCCTCTTCAATAAATGTGCTGGCAGAATTGGAAAGCCACGTGCAAATGAATGAAACTGGACTTGTATCTGTCACCGTGTACCAACATTAATTCAAAATGGATCAAAGACTTAAGCATAAGACCCGAAACAAGAAACTGCATAAAAGAAAACATAGGTACTAAACTAATGGACCTTGGGTTCAAAGAGCATTTTATGAATTTGACTGTAAAGGCAAGGGAAGTAAAAGCTAAAATAAATGAATGGGACGATATCAAACTTAAAAGCTTCTGCACAGCAAAAGAAACCATTGACAAAATAAAGGGCAACCAACGGAATGGGAAAAGATTTTTGCAAACAGTGCCTCTGATAAGGGAGGGGCTAACATCCAAAATGTACAAGGAACTCATATAACTCAACAACAAAAAAACCCAACAAAGAACCCAAATGAAAAATGGGCAGAGGACCTGAAGAAACATTTCTCCAAAGAGGACATACAAATGGCATATAGACATGTGAAAAAATGCTCAACATCGCTAATCATCAGAGAAATGCAAATGAAAACCACAATGAGATACCACCTCACCCCAGTCAGAATGGCTTTCATCAACAAGACAAATAGTAACAAGTGTTGGAGAGGCTGTGGAGAAAAAGGAACTCTCATACACTGTTGGTGGGAATGCAGACTGGTGCAGCCGCTATGGAAGGCAGTGTGGAGGTTCCTCAAGAAATTAGGAATAGAATTACCGTACGACCCAGCAATCGCTCTCCTGGGTATCTACCCAAAAAATCTGAAAGCATTTCTCTATAGAGACACGTGTACTCCAATGTTCATTGCAGCTTTGTTTACGGTGGCCAAGACATGGAAACAACCAAAAAGTCCTTCTATAGATGAATGGATAAAGAAGTTGTGGGACATATACACAATGGAATACTATTCGGCGTTAAGGAAAGATGATATAGGAGCATTTGTGGCAACATGGATGGATCTTGAGAGTATAATGCTAAGTGAAATAAGTCAGACAGAAAAAGCAGAGAACCCTATGATTTCACTGATATGTGGTATATAAACCAAAAACAACAAAAGAACGAGACGAACAAATGAGAAACAAAAACTCATAGACACAGACAGTAATTTAGTGGTTACCAGAGGGTAAGGGGGTGGGGGGTGGCTGATGAGGGTAAGGGGGATCAAATATATGGTGATGGAAGGAGAACTGACTCTGGGTGGTGAACACACAATGGGATTTATAGATGATATAATACAGAATTGTACACCTGAAATCTATGTAAATTTACTAACAATTGTCACCCAATAAATTTAATTAATTTAAAAAAAAAAAGAGAATATATTCAAACAATCGTCGATGAGAACTTCCCAAACTTGTGGAAAGAACTGGATCCTCGAATCCAAGAAGCAAATAGAACACCTAATTACCTCAATCCCAACAGGCCTTCACCAAGGCACATTGTATTGAAGCTGTCTAAAATCAATGACAAAGAAAGAAGCCTCAAGGCAGCGAGGGAAAAGAAGACGGGTAACTTACAAAGGAAAGCCCATTAGATCATCATCAGATTTTTCAGCAGAAACTCTACAAGCTAGGAGGGAATGGAACCAAACATTCAAACTATTGAAAGAGAGAAATTATGAGCCAAGAATAATATATCCAGCAAAGATCTCCTTTAGATATGAAGGAGGAATAAAGACCTTTCCAGACATCCAGAAGCTGAGGGAATTTTCTAATACACAACCTGCACTACAAGAAATACTAAAGGAGGCTATTCGACCACCATCAACAGGGACAATTTGTGGCAACATAAAAAGGGGGAGAGTAAAGGCCTGAACCGGAATAAGGGAATAGAGAAAGTAAGCGTGCTGAAGAAACTGGAATACTCTAAATATCAAACTTTCTTTTACATAAACTTAAGGGTAACCACTCAAAAAACATCCAGAACTGAAATATATACTGTAATAAAAGAAGAAACAGAGGGAAACATCATAGAATACCACCACACAGAAATAAGAGACAACAACAAAAAGGCAAAGAAACAATGGAGACACGGCCTTACCAGAAAACTAAAGATAGAATGACAGGAAATCCTCACATATCAATAATCACCCTAAATGTAAATGGACTGAGCTCACCAATAAAGAGACACAGAGTAGCAGAGTGGATCAAAAAACTAAACCCAACCATATGCTGTCTACAAGAGACACATCTCAGCTACAAGGACAAGCATAGACTCAAAGTGGAAGGGTGGAAATTGACACTCCAAGCAAATGGTACCCGGAGAAAATCAGGTGTAGCCATAATGATTTCCGATGAAACAGACTTCAGGGTGAAAAAGATAACACGAGACCAAGATGGACATTTCATGATGGTAAAGGGGACTATACAACAAGAAGACATAACAGTCATCAATGTTTATGCCCCCAATCAGGGAGCACCGAAATATACCAAGCAACTACTAACAGAACTAAAGGGAGAAATTGACCAAAACACAATTATACTAGTGGACTTAAATACATCATTGACAGCTATGGATAGATCATCCAAACAGAAGATAAATAACGAAATAGCAGCCCTAAATGACACATTAGATGAAATGGACATAATTGACATATATAGAGCACTTCATCCTAAAACATCAGACTATACATTCTTTTCTAGTGTACATGGAACATTCTCAAGGATAGACCATATATTGGGACATAAAACCAGCCTCAGCAAATCTAAGAAGATTGAAATCATACCAAGCATATTCTCTGATCACAAGGCTTTGAAATTGGATATCAACTGCAAAAAGAAAGCAGGAAAAAACACAAATACATGGAGATTAAACAACATACTTTTAAAGAACGACTGGGTCAAAGAAGAAATTAGAGGAGAGATCAAAAGATACATGGAAACTAATGGCAATGAAAATACATCCTACCAAAATTTTTGGGATGCCGCGAAAGCAGTTTTAAGACGGAAATTTATATCATTACAGGCCTATCTCAAGAAACAATAAAAAATCCCAAATAAATAACCTCGTGTTACACCTTAAGGAACTAGAAAAAGAAGAACAAGAGAAACCCAAGGTCAGCAGAAGAAAGGAGATAACAAAAATCAGAGCAGAACTAAATGAAATAGAGAACAAAAAGACAATAGAAAATAAATTAATGTGACAAAGAGCTGGTTCTTTGAAAAGATTAACAAAATTGACAAACCCTTGGCTAGACTCACTCAGATAAAAAGAGAGAAGACACTAATTAACAAAATCAGAAATGAAAAAGGGGAAGTTATCACGGACACCACAGAAATACAGAGGATTACCCAAGAATACTATGAAAGACTATCTGCCACCAAATTCAATAACTTAGAAGAAATGGACAAGTTCTTAGAAACATATAGCCTTCCAAGGCTGAATCATGAAGAACGGGAAAATCTAAACAGGCCGATCACCAGTAACGAAATTGAATCAGTCATCAAAAACCTTCCCAAAATCAAAAGTCCTGGACCAGATGGCTTCACTAGTGAATTCTACCAAACCTTCAAAGAGGATCTAATACCAATCCTGCTCAAACTCTTCCAAAAAATTGAAGAAGAGTCAGTACTCGCTAACTCATTTTATGAGGCCAACATTACCCCGATACCAAAACCTGGTAAGGACAACATAAAAAAAAAAAAAAAGAAAAAGAAAACTACAGACCAATATCTCTGATGAATACAGATGCTAAAATCCTAAACAAAATTCTAGCAAATCGAATACAACAAAGCATTAAAAAGATTATTCATCACGACCAAGTGGGGTTCATCCCCGGGACACAAGGATGGTTCAACATTCGCAAATCCATCAATGTGATACATCACATAAACAAAATAAAGGACAAAAATCATATGATTCTATCCATTGATGCAGAAAAAGCATTCGATAAGATACAACATCCATTTATGATGAAAACACTTAATAAAATTGGTATAGAAGGAAAATACCTCAACATAATAAAGGCCATATACGACAAGCCCTCAGCTAATCTCATAATTAATGGTGAAAAGCTGAAGCCCTTTGCTCTACGTTCAGGAACACGACAAGGTTGTCCCCTATCACCTCTGCTTTTCAACATAGTGTTGGAAGTCCTTGCCAGAGCAATCAGGCAAGAGAAAGAAATAAAAGGCATCCAAATTGGGAATGAAGAAGTTAAATTGTCACTCTTTGCAGATGACATGATGCTACATATAGAAAACCCTAAAGACTCCACCAAAAAGCTATTAGAAACAATCAATGAATACAGTAAAGTTGCTGGCTACAAAATCAACGTACAAAAGTCCATTGCTTTCCTATATACCAACAATGAAATCTCAGAAAAAGAGATAGAAAAAACAATTCCTTTTGCAATTGCAGCAAAAAGAATAAAATACCTAGGAATAAACTTAACCCAGGATGTGAAGGATTCATACGCTGAAAACTATAAGACATTTTTCAAAGAAATTGAAGAAGACACAAAGAAATGGAAAGACATTCCGTGCTCATGGATTGGAAGAATCAACATAGTTAAAATGGCCATATTACCCAAAGCCATATACAGATTTAATGCAATCCCCATCAAAATCCCAATGGCATTTTCTAAAGAAATAGAACAAAAAAATCATCAGATTTGTTTGGAACCACAAAAGACCCCGAATAGCCAAAGCAATATTTAAAAAAAAAGAACAATACTGGAGGTATCACACTCCCTGATTTTTGCTTGTACTACAGGCCTACAATCATCAAAACAGCTTGGTACTGGCGGAAAAACAGACACATAGACCAATGGAATAGAATTGAGAACACAGAAATTAAACCACATAAATATGGACAGAATTTTTGACAAAGAAGCAAAAACATACAATGGAGGAAAGACAGCCTCTTCAATAAATGTGCTGGCAGAATTGGAAAGCCACGTGCAAATGAATGAAACTGGACTTGTATCTGTCACCGTGTACCAACATTAATTCAAAATGGATCAAAGACTTAAGCATAAGACCCGAAACAAGAAACTGCATAAAAGAAAACATAGGTACTAAACTAATGGACCTTGGGTTCAAAGAGCATTTTATGAATTTGACTGTAAAGGCAAGGGAAGTAAAAGCTAAAATAAATGAATGGGACGATATCAAACTTAAAAGCTTCTGCACAGCAAAAGAAACCATTGACAAAATAAAGGGCAACCAACGGAATGGGAAAAGATTTTTGCAAACAGTGCCTCTGATAAGGGAGGGGCTAACATCCAAAATGTACAAGGAACTCATATAACTCAACAACAAAAAAACCCAACAAAGAACCCAAATGAAAAATGGGCAGAGGACCTGAAGAAACATTTCTCCAAAGAGGACATACAAATGGCATATAGACATGTGAAAAAATGCTCAACATCGCTAATCATCAGAGAAATGCAAATGAAAACCACAATGAGATACCACCTCACCCCAGTCAGAATGGCTTTCATCAACAAGACAAATAGTAACAAGTGTTGGAGAGGCTGTGGAGAAAAAGGAACTCTCATACACTGTTGGTGGGAATGCAGACTGGTGCAGCCGCTATGGAAGGCAGTGTGGAGGTTCCTCAAGAAATTAGGAATAGAATTACCGTACGACCCAGCAATCGCTCTCCTGGGTATCTACCCAAAAAATCTGAAAGCATTTCTCTATAGAGACACGTGTACTCCAATGTTCATTGCAGCTTTGTTTACGGTGGCCAAGACATGGAAACAACCAAAAAGTCCTTCTATAGATGAATGGATAAAGAAGTTGTGGGACATATACACAATGGAATACTATTCGGCGTTAAGGAAAGATGATATAGGAGCATTTGTGGCAACATGGATGGATCTTGAGAGTATAATGCTAAGTGAAATAAGTCAGACAGAAAAAGCAGAGAACCCTATGATTTCACTGATATGTGGTATATAAACCAAAAACAACAAAAGAACGAGACGAACAAATGAGAAACAAAAACTCATAGACACAGACAGTAATTTAGTGGTTACCAGAGGGTAAGGGGGTGGGGGGTGGCTGATGAGGGTAAGGGGGATCAAATATATGGTGATGGAAGGAGAACTGACTCTGGGTGGTGAACACACAATGGGATTTATAGATGATATAATACAGAATTGTACACCTGAAATCTATGTAAATTTACTAACAATTGTCACCCAATAAATTTAATTAATTTAAAAAAAAAGAGAGAATATATTCAAACAATCGTCGATGAGAACTTCCCAAACTTGTGGAAAGAACTGGATCCTCGAATCCAAGAAGCAAATAGAACACCTAATTACCTCAATCCCAACAGGCCTTCACCAAGGCACATTGTATTGAAGCTGTCTAAAATCAATGACAAAGAAAGAAGCCTCAAGGCAGCGAGGGAAAAGAAGACGGGTAACTTACAAAGGAAAGCCCATTAGATCATCATCAGATTTTTCAGCAGAAACTCTACAAGCTAGGAGGGAATGGAACCAAACATTCAAACTATTGAAAGAGAGAAATTATGAGCCAAGAATAATATATCCAGCAAAGATCTCCTTTAGATATGAAGGAGGAATAAAGACCTTTCCAGACATCCAGAAGCTGAGGGAATTTTCTAATACACAACCTGCACTACAAGAAATACTAAAGGAGGCTATTCGACCACCATCAACAGGGACAATTTGTGGCAACATAAAAAGGGGGAGAGTAAAGGCCTGAACCGGAATAAGGGAATAGAGAAAGTAAGCGTGCTGAAGAAACTGGAATACTCTAAATATCAAACTTTCTTTTACATAAACTTAAGGGTAACCACTCAAAAAACATCCAGAACTGAAATATATACTGTAATAAAAGAAGAAACAGAGGGAAACATCATAGAATACCACCACACAGAAATAAGAGACAACAACAAAAAGGCAAAGAAACAATGGAGACACGGCCTTACCAGAAAACTAAAGATAGAATGACAGGAAATCCTCACATATCAATAATCACCCTAAATGTAAATGGACTGAGCTCACCAATAAAGAGACACAGAGTAGCAGAGTGGATCAAAAAACTAAACCCAACCATATGCTGTCTACAAGAGACACATCTCAGCTACAAGGACAAGCATAGACTCAAAGTGGAAGGGTGGAAATTGACACTCCAAGCAAATGGTACCCGGAGAAAATCAGGTGTAGCCATAATGATTTCCGATGAAACAGACTTCAGGGTGAAAAAGATAACACGAGACCAAGATGGACATTTCATGATGGTAAAGGGGACTATACAACAAGAAGACATAACAGTCATCAATGTTTATGCCCCCAATCAGGGAGCACCGAAATATACCAAGCAACTACTAACAGAACTAAAGGGAGAAATTGACCAAAACACAATTATACTAGTGGACTTAAATACATCATTGACAGCTATGGATAGATCATCCAAACAGAAGATAAATAACGAAATAGCAGCCCTAAATGACACATTAGATGAAATGGACATAATTGACATATATAGAGCACTTCATCCTAAAACATCAGACTATACATTCTTTTCTAGTGTACATGGAACATTCTCAAGGATAGACCATATATTGGGACATAAAACCAGCCTCAGCAAATCTAAGAAGATTGAAATCATACCAAGCATATTCTCTGATCACAAGGCTTTGAAATTGGATATCAACTGCAAAAAGAAAGCAGGAAAAAACACAAATACATGGAGATTAAACAACATACTTTTAAAGAACGACTGGGTCAAAGAAGAAATTAGAGGAGAGATCAAAAGATACATGGAAACTAATGGCAATGAAAATACATCCTACCAAAATTTTTGGGATGCCGCGAAAGCAGTTTTAAGACGGAAATTTATATCATTACAGGCCTATCTCAAGAAACAATAAAAAATCCCAAATAAATAACCTCGTGTTACACCTTAAGGAACTAGAAAAAGAAGAACAAGAGAAACCCAAGGTCAGCAGAAGAAAGGAGATAACAAAAATCAGAGCAGAACTAAATGAAATAGAGAACAAAAAGACAATAGAAAATAAATTAATGTGACAAAGAGCTGGTTCTTTGAAAAGATTAACAAAATTGACAAACCCTTGGCTAGACTCACTCAGATAAAAAGAGAGAAGACACTAATTAACAAAATCAGAAATGAAAAAGGGGAAGTTATCACGGACACCACAGAAATACAGAGGATTACCCAAGAATACTATGAAAGACTATCTGCCACCAAATTCAATAACTTAGAAGAAATGGACAAGTTCTTAGAAACATATAGCCTTCCAAGGCTGAATCATGAAGAACGGGAAAATCTAAACAGGCCGATCACCAGTAACGAAATTGAATCAGTCATCAAAAACCTTCCCAAAATCAAAAGTCCTGGACCAGATGGCTTCACTAGTGAATTCTACCAAACCTTCAAAGAGGATCTAATACCAATCCTGCTCAAACTCTTCCAAAAAATTGAAGAAGAGTCAGTACTCGCTAACTCATTTTATGAGGCCAACATTACCCCGATACCAAAACCTGGTAAGGACAACATAAAAAAAAAAAAAAAGAAAAAGAAAACTACAGACCAATATCTCTGATGAATACAGATGCTAAAATCCTAAACAAAATTCTAGCAAATCGAATACAACAAAGCATTAAAAAGATTATTCATCACGACCAAGTGGGGTTCATCCCCGGGACACAAGGATGGTTCAACATTCGCAAATCCATCAATGTGATACATCACATAAACAAAATAAAGGACAAAAATCATATGATTCTATCCATTGATGCAGAAAAAGCATTCGATAAGATACAACATCCATTTATGATGAAAACACTTAATAAAATTGGTATAGAAGGAAAATACCTCAACATAATAAAGGCCATATACGACAAGCCCTCAGCTAATCTCATAATTAATGGTGAAAAGCTGAAGCCCTTTGCTCTACGTTCAGGAACACGACAAGGTTGTCCCCTATCACCTCTGCTTTTCAACATAGTGTTGGAAGTCCTTGCCAGAGCAATCAGGCAAGAGAAAGAAATAAAAGGCATCCAAATTGGGAATGAAGAAGTTAAATTGTCACTCTTTGCAGATGACATGATGCTACATATAGAAAACCCTAAAGACTCCACCAAAAAGCTATTAGAAACAATCAATGAATACAGTAAAGTTGCTGGCTACAAAATCAACGTACAAAAGTCCATTGCTTTCCTATATACCAACAATGAAATCTCAGAAAAAGAGATAGAAAAAACAATTCCTTTTGCAATTGCAGCAAAAAGAATAAAATACCTAGGAATAAACTTAACCCAGGATGTGAAGGATTCATACGCTGAAAACTATAAGACATTTTTCAAAGAAATTGAAGAAGACACAAAGAAATGGAAAGACATTCCGTGCTCATGGATTGGAAGAATCAACATAGTTAAAATGGCCATATTACCCAAAGCCATATACAGATTTAATGCAATCCCCATCAAAATCCCAATGGCATTTTCTAAAGAAATAGAACAAAAAAATCATCAGATTTGTTTGGAACCACAAAAGACCCCGAATAGCCAAAGCAATATTTAAAAAAAAAGAACAATACTGGAGGTATCACACTCCCTGATTTTTGCTTGTACTACAGGCCTACAATCATCAAAACAGCTTGGTACTGGCGGAAAAACAGACACATAGACCAATGGAATAGAATTGAGAACACAGAAATTAAACCACATAAATATGGACAGAATTTTTGACAAAGAAGCAAAAACATACAATGGAGGAAAGACAGCCTCTTCAATAAATGTGCTGGCAGAATTGGAAAGCCACGTGCAAATGAATGAAACTGGACTTGTATCTGTCACCGTGTACCAACATTAATTCAAAATGGATCAAAGACTTAAGCATAAGACCCGAAACAAGAAACTGCATAAAAGAAAACATAGGTACTAAACTAATGGACCTTGCGTTCAAAGAGCATTTTATGAATTTGACTGTAAAGGCAAGGGAAGTAAAAGCTAAAATAAATGAATGGGACGATATCAAACTTAAAAGCTTCTGCACAGCAAAAGAAACCATTGACAAAATAAAGGGCAACCAACGGAATGGGAAAAGATTTTTGCAAACAGTGCCTCTGATAAGGGAGGGGCTAACATCCAAAATGTACAAGGAACTCATATAACTCAACAACAAAAAAACCCAACAAAGAACCCAAATGAAAAATGGGCAGAGGACCTGAAGAAACATTTCTCCAAAGAGGACATACAAATGGCATATAGACATGTGAAAAAATGCTCAACATCGCTAATCATCAGAGAAATGCAAATGAAAACCACAATGAGATACCACCTCACCCCAGTCAGAATGGCTTTCATCAACAAGACAAATAGTAACAAGTGTTGGAGAGGCTGTGGAGAAAAAGGAACTCTCATACACTGTTGGTGGGAATGCAGACTGGTGCAGCCGCTATGGAAGGCAGTGTGGAGGTTCCTCAAGAAATTAGGAATAGAATTACCGTACGACCCAGCAATCGCTCTCCTGGGTATCTACCCAAAAAATCTGAAAGCATTTCTCTATAGAGACACGTGTACTCCAATGTTCATTGCAGCTTTGTTTACGGTGGCCAAGACATGGAAACAACCAAAAAGTCCTTCTATAGATGAATGGATAAAGAAGTTGTGGGACATATACACAATGGAATACTATTCGGCGTTAAGGAAAGATGATATAGGAGCATTTGTGGCAACATGGATGGATCTTGAGAGTATAATGCTAAGTGAAATAAGTCAGACAGAAAAAGCAGAGAACCCTATGATTTCACTGATATGTGGTATATAAACCAAAAACAACAAAAGAACGAGACGAACAAATGAGAAACAAAAACTCATAGACACAGACAGTAATTTAGTGGTTACCAGAGGGTAAGGGGGTGGGGGGTGGCTGATGAGGGTAAGGGGGATCAAATATATGGTGATGGAAGGAGAACTGACTCTGGGTGGTGAACACACAATGGGATTTATAGATGATATAATACAGAATTGTACACCTGAAATCTATGTAAATTTACTAACAATTGTCACCCAATAAATTTAATTAATTTAAAAAAAAAGAGAGAATATATTCAAACAATCGTCGATGAGAACTTCCCAAACTTGTGGAAAGAACTGGATCCTCGAATCCAAGAAGCAAATAGAACACCTAATTACCTCAATCCCAACAGGCCTTCACCAAGGCACATTGTATTGAAGCTGTCTAAAATCAATGACAAAGAAAGAAGCCTCAAGGCAGCGAGGGAAAAGAAGACGGGTAACTTACAAAGGAAAGCCCATTAGATCATCATCAGATTTTTCAGCAGAAACTCTACAAGCTAGGAGGGAATGGAACCAAACATTCAAACTATTGAAAGAGAGAAATTATGAGCCAAGAATAATATATCCAGCAAAGATCTCCTTTAGATATGAAGGAGGAATAAAGACCTTTCCAGACATCCAGAAGCTGAGGGAATTTTCTAATACACAACCTGCACTACAAGAAATACTAAAGGAGGCTATTCGACCACCATCAACAGGGACAATTTGTGGCAACATAAAAAGGGGGAGAGTAAAGGCCTGAACCGGAATAAGGGAATAGAGAAAGTAAGCGTGCTGAAGAAACTGGAATACTCTAAATATCAAACTTTCTTTTACATAAACTTAAGGGTAACCACTCAAAAAACATCCAGAACTGAAATATATACTGTAATAAAAGAAGAAACAGAGGGAAACATCATAGAATACCACCACACAGAAATAAGAGACAACAACAAAAAGGCAAAGAAACAATGGAGACACGGCCTTACCAGAAAACTAAAGATAGAATGACAGGAAATCCTCACATATCAATAATCACCCTAAATGTAAATGGACTGAGCTCACCAATAAAGAGACACAGAGTAGCAGAGTGGATCAAAAAACTAAACCCAACCATATGCTGTCTACAAGAGACACATCTCAGCTACAAGGACAAGCATAGACTCAAAGTGGAAGGGTGGAAATTGACACTCCAAGCAAATGGTACCCGGAGAAAATCAGGTGTAGCCATAATGATTTCCGATGAAACAGACTTCAGGGTGAAAAAGATAACACGAGACCAAGATGGACATTTCATGATGGTAAAGGGGACTATACAACAAGAAGACATAACAGTCATCAATGTTTATGCCCCCAATCAGGGAGCACCGAAATATACCAAGCAACTACTAACAGAACTAAAGGGAGAAATTGACCAAAACACAATTATACTAGTGGACTTAAATACATCATTGACAGCTATGGATAGATCATCCAAACAGAAGATAAATAACGAAATAGCAGCCCTAAATGACACATTAGATGAAATGGACATAATTGACATATATAGAGCACTTCATCCTAAAACATCAGACTATACATTCTTTTCTAGTGTACATGGAACATTCTCAAGGATAGACCATATATTGGGACATAAAACCAGCCTCAGCAAATCTAAGAAGATTGAAATCATACCAAGCATATTCTCTGATCACAAGGCTTTGAAATTGGATATCAACTGCAAAAAGAAAGCAGGAAAAAACACAAATACATGGAGATTAAACAACATACTTTTAAAGAACGACTGGGTCAAAGAAGAAATTAGAGGAGAGATCAAAAGATACATGGAAACTAATGGCAATGAAAATACATCCTACCAAAATTTTTGGGATGCCGCGAAAGCAGTTTTAAGACGGAAATTTATATCATTACAGGCCTATCTCAAGAAACAATAAAAAATCCCAAATAAATAACCTCGTGTTACACCTTAAAGAACTAGAAAAAGAAGAACAAGAGAAACCCAAGGTCAGCAGAAGAAAGGAGATAACAAAAATCAGAGCAGAACTAAATGAAATAGAGAACAAAAAGACAATAGAAAATAAATTAATGTGACAAAGAGCTGGTTCTTTGAAAAGATTAACAAAATTGACAAACCCTTGGCTAGACTCACTCAGATAAAAAGAGAGAAGACACTAATTAACAAAATCAGAAATGAAAAAGGGGAAGTTATCACGGACACCACAGAAATACAGAGGATTACCCAAGAATACTATGAAAGACTATCTGCCACCAAATTCAATAACTTAGAAGAAATGGACAAGTTCTTAGAAACATATAGCCTTCCAAGGCTGAATCATGAAGAACGGGAAAATCTAAACAGGCCGATCACCAGTAACGAAATTGAATCAGTCATCAAAAACCTTCCCAAAATCAAAAGTCCTGGACCAGATGGCTTCACTAGTGAATTCTACCAAACCTTCAAAGAGGATCTAATACCAATCCTGCTCAAACTCTTCCAAAAAATTGAAGAAGAGTCAGTACTCGCTAACTCATTTTATGAGGCCAACATTACCCCGATACCAAAACCTGGTAAGGACAACATAAAAAAAAAAAAAAAGAAAAAGAAAACTACAGACCAATATCTCTGATGAATACAGATGCTAAAATCCTAAACAAAATTCTAGCAAATCGAATACAACAAAGCATTAAAAAGATTATTCATCACGACCAAGTGGGGTTCATCCCCGGGACACAAGGATGGTTCAACATTCGCAAATCCATCAATGTGATACATCACATAAACAAAATAAAGGACAAAAATCATATGATTCTATCCATTGATGCAGAAAAAGCATTCGATAAGATACAACATCCATTTATGATGAAAACACTTAATAAAATTGGTATAGAAGGAAAATACCTCAACATAATAAAGGCCATATACGACAAGCCCTCAGCTAATCTCATAATTAATGGTGAAAAGCTGAAGCCCTTTGCTCTACGTTCAGGAACACGACAAGGTTGTCCCCTATCACCTCTGCTTTTCAACATAGTGTTGGAAGTCCTTGCCAGAGCAATCAGGCAAGAGAAAGAAATAAAAGGCATCCAAATTGGGAATGAAGAAGTTAAATTGTCACTCTTTGCAGATGACATGATGCTACATATAGAAAACCCTAAAGACTCCACCAAAAAGCTATTAGAAACAATCAATGAATACAGTAAAGTTGCTGGCTACAAAATCAACGTACAAAAGTCCATTGCTTTCCTATATACCAACAATGAAATCTCAGAAAAAGAGATAGAAAAAACAATTCCTTTTGCAATTGCAGCAAAAAGAATAAAATACCTAGGAATAAACTTAACCCAGGATGTGAAGGATTCATACGCTGAAAACTATAAGACATTTTTCAAAGAAATTGAAGAAGACACAAAGAAATGGAAAGACATTCCGTGCTCATGGATTGGAAGAATCAACATAGTTAAAATGGCCATATTACCCAAAGCCATATACAGATTTAATGCAATCCCCATCAAAATCCCAATGGCATTTTCTAAAGAAATAGAACAAAAAAATCATCAGATTTGTTTGGAACCACAAAAGACCCCGAATAGCCAAAGCAATATTTAAAAAAAAAGAACAATACTGGAGGTATCACACTCCCTGATTTTTGCTTGTACTACAGGCCTACAATCATCAAAACAGCTTGGTACTGGCGGAAAAACAGACACATAGACCAATGGAATAGAATTGAGAACACAGAAATTAAACCACATAAATATGGACAGAATTTTTGACAAAGAAGCAAAAACATACAATGGAGGAAAGACAGCCTCTTCAATAAATGTGCTGGCAGAATTGGAAAGCCACGTGCAAATGAATGAAACTGGACTTGTATCTGTCACCGTGTACCAACATTAATTCAAAATGGATCAAAGACTTAAGCATAAGACCCGAAACAAGAAACTGCATAAAAGAAAACATAGGTACTAAACTAATGGACCTTGGGTTCAAAGAGCATTTTATGAATTTGACTGTAAAGGCAAGGGAAGTAAAAGCTAAAATAAATGAATGGGACGATATCAAACTTAAAAGCTTCTGCACAGCAAAAGAAACCATTGACAAAATAAAGGGCAACCAACGGAATGGGAAAAGATTTTTGCAAACAGTGCCTCTGATAAGGGAGGGGCTAACATCCAAAATGTACAAGGAACTCATATAACTCAACAACAAAAAAACCCAACAAAGAACCCAAATGAAAAATGGGCAGAGGACCTGAAGAAACATTTCTCCAAAGAGGACATACAAATGGCATATAGACATGTGAAAAAATGCTCAACATCGCTAATCATCAGAGAAATGCAAATGAAAACCACAATGAGATACCACCTCACCCCAGTCAGAATGGCTTTCATCAACAAGACAAATAGTAACAAGTGTTGGAGAGGCTGTGGAGAAAAAGGAACTCTCATACACTGTTGGTGGGAATGCAGACTGGTGCAGCCGCTATGGAAGGCAGTGTGGAGGTTCCTCAAGAAATTAGGAATAGAATTACCGTACGACCCAGCAATCGCTCTCCTGGGTATCTACCCAAAAAATCTGAAAGCATTTCTCTATAGAGACACGTGTACTCCAATGTTCATTGCAGCTTTGT
The DNA here is from genome assembly GCF_964194185.1 of Rhinolophus hipposideros. Classification (NCBI taxonomy): domain Eukaryota; kingdom Metazoa; phylum Chordata; class Mammalia; order Chiroptera; family Rhinolophidae; genus Rhinolophus; species Rhinolophus hipposideros. The sequence goes on along the minus strand of NC_138051.1, from coordinate 46,082,482 downwards.
TTACGGTGGCCAAGACATGGAAACAACCAAAAAGTCCTTCTATAGATGAATGGATAAAGAAGTTGTGGGACATATACACAATGGAATACTATTCGGCGTTAAGGAAAGATGATATAGGAGCATTTGTGGCAACATGGATGGATCTTGAGAGTATAATGCTAAGTGAAATAAGTCAGACAGAAAAAGCAGAGAACCCTATGATTTCACTGATATGTGGTATATAAACCAAAAACAACAAAAGAACGAGACGAACAAATGAGAAACAAAAACTCATAGACACAGACAGTAATTTAGTGGTTACCAGAGGGTAAGGGGGTGGGGGGTGGCTGATGAGGGTAAGGGGGATCAAATATATGGTGATGGAAGGAGAACTGACTCTGGGTGGTGAACACACAATGGGATTTATAGATGATATAATACAGAATTGTACACCTGAAATCTATGTAAATTTACTAACAATTGTCACCCAATAAATTTAATTAATTTAAAAAAAAAGAGAGAATATATTCAAACAATCGTCGATGAGAACTTCCCAAACTTGTGGAAAGAACTGGATCCTCGAATCCAAGAAGCAAATAGAACACCTAATTACCTCAATCCCAACAGGCCTTCACCAAGGCACATTGTATTGAAGCTGTCTAAAATCAATGACAAAGAAAGAAGCCTCAAGGCAGCGAGGGAAAAGAAGACGGGTAACTTACAAAGGAAAGCCCATTAGATCATCATCAGATTTTTCAGCAGAAACTCTACAAGCTAGGAGGGAATGGAACCAAACATTCAAACTATTGAAAGAGAGAAATTATGAGCCAAGAATAATATATCCAGCAAAGATCTCCTTTAGATATGAAGGAGGAATAAAGACCTTTCCAGACATCCAGAAGCTGAGGGAATTTTCTAATACACAACCTGCACTACAAGAAATACTAAAGGAGGCTATTCGACCACCATCAACAGGGACAATTTGTGGCAACATAAAAAGGGGGAGAGTAAAGGCCTGAACCGGAATAAGGGAATAGAGAAAGTAAGCGTGCTGAAGAAACTGGAATACTCTAAATATCAAACTTTCTTTTACATAAACTTAAGGGTAACCACTCAAAAAACATCCAGAACTGAAATATATACTGTAATAAAAGAAGAAACAGAGGGAAACATCATAGAATACCACCACACAGAAATAAGAGACAACAACAAAAAGGCAAAGAAACAATGGAGACACGGCCTTACCAGAAAACTAAAGATAGAATGACAGGAAATCCTCACATATCAATAATCACCCTAAATGTAAATGGACTGAGCTCACCAATAAAGAGACACAGAGTAGCAGAGTGGATCAAAAAACTAAACCCAACCATATGCTGTCTACAAGAGACACATCTCAGCTACAAGGACAAGCATAGACTCAAAGTGGAAGGGTGGAAATTGACACTCCAAGCAAATGGTACCCGGAGAAAATCAGGTGTAGCCATAATGATTTCCGATGAAACAGACTTCAGGGTGAAAAAGATAACACGAGACCAAGATGGACATTTCATGATGGTAAAGGGGACTATACAACAAGAAGACATAACAGTCATCAATGTTTATGCCCCCAATCAGGGAGCACCGAAATATACCAAGCAACTACTAACAGAACTAAAGGGAGAAATTGACCAAAACACAATTATACTAGTGGACTTAAATACATCATTGACAGCTATGGATAGATCATCCAAACAGAAGATAAATAACGAAATAGCAGCCCTAAATGACACATTAGATGAAATGGACATAATTGACATATATAGAGCACTTCATCCTAAAACATCAGACTATACATTCTTTTCTAGTGTACATGGAACATTCTCAAGGATAGACCATATATTGGGACATAAAACCAGCCTCAGCAAATCTAAGAAGATTGAAATCATACCAAGCATATTCTCTGATCACAAGGCTTTGAAATTGGATATCAACTGCAAAAAGAAAGCAGGAAAAAACACAAATACATGGAGATTAAACAACATACTTTTAAAGAACGACTGGGTCAAAGAAGAAATTAGAGGAGAGATCAAAAGATACATGGAAACTAATGGCAATGAAAATACATCCTACCAAAATTTTTGGGATGCCGCGAAAGCAGTTTTAAGACGGAAATTTATATCATTACAGGCCTATCTCAAGAAACAATAAAAAATCCCAAATAAATAACCTCGTGTTACACCTTAAAGAACTAGAAAAAGAAGAACAAGAGAAACCCAAGGTCAGCAGAAGAAAGGAGATAACAAAAATCAGAGCAGAACTAAATGAAATAGAGAACAAAAAGACAATAGAAAATAAATTAATGTGACAAAGAGCTGGTTCTTTGAAAAGATTAACAAAATTGACAAACCCTTGGCTAGACTCACTCAGATAAAAAGAGAGAAGACACTAATTAACAAAATCAGAAATGAAAAAGGGGAAGTTATCACGGACACCACAGAAATACAGAGGATTACCCAAGAATACTATGAAAGACTATCTGCCACCAAATTCAATAACTTAGAAGAAATGGACAAGTTCTTAGAAACATATAGCCTTCCAAGGCTGAATCATGAAGAACGGGAAAATCTAAACAGGCCGATCACCAGTAACGAAATTGAATCAGTCATCAAAAACCTTCCCAAAATCAAAAGTCCTGGACCAGATGGCTTCACTAGTGAATTCTACCAAACCTTCAAAGAGGATCTAATACCAATCCTGCTCAAACTCTTCCAAAAAATTGAAGAAGAGTCAGTACTCGCTAACTCATTTTATGAGGCCAACATTACCCCGATACCAAAACCTGGTAAGGACAACATAAAAAAAAAAAAAAAGAAAAAGAAAACTACAGACCAATATCTCTGATGAATACAGATGCTAAAATCCTAAACAAAATTCTAGCAAATCGAATACAACAAAGCATTAAAAAGATTATTCATCACGACCAAGTGGGGTTCATCCCCGGGACACAAGGATGGTTCAACATTCGCAAATCCATCAATGTGATACATCACATAAACAAAATAAAGGACAAAAATCATATGATTCTATCCATTGATGCAGAAAAAGCATTCGATAAGATACAACATCCATTTATGATGAAAACACTTAATAAAATTGGTATAGAAGGAAAATACCTCAACATAATAAAGGCCATATACGACAAGCCCTCAGCTAATCTCATAATTAATGGTGAAAAGCTGAAGCCCTTTGCTCTACGTTCAGGAACACGACAAGGTTGTCCCCTATCACCTCTGCTTTTCAACATAGTGTTGGAAGTCCTTGCCAGAGCAATCAGGCAAGAGAAAGAAATAAAAGGCATCCAAATTGGGAATGAAGAAGTTAAATTGTCACTCTTTGCAGATGACATGATGCTACATATAGAAAACCCTAAAGACTCCACCAAAAAGCTATTAGAAACAATCAATGAATACAGTAAAGTTGCTGGCTACAAAATCAACGTACAAAAGTCCATTGCTTTCCTATATACCAACAATGAAATCTCAGAAAAAGAGATAGAAAAAACAATTCCTTTTGCAATTGCAGCAAAAAGAATAAAATACCTAGGAATAAACTTAACCCAGGATGTGAAGGATTCATACGCTGAAAACTATAAGACATTTTTCAAAGAAATTGAAGAAGACACAAAGAAATGGAAAGACATTCCGTGCTCATGGATTGGAAGAATCAACATAGTTAAAATGGCCATATTACCCAAAGCCATATACAGATTTAATGCAATCCCCATCAAAATCCCAATGGCATTTTCTAAAGAAATAGAACAAAAAAATCATCAGATTTGTTTGGAACCACAAAAGACCCCGAATAGCCAAAGCAATATTTAAAAAAAAAGAACAATACTGGAGGTATCACACTCCCTGATTTTTGCTTGTACTACAGGCCTACAATCATCAAAACAGCTTGGTACTGGCGGAAAAACAGACACATAGACCAATGGAATAGAATTGAGAACACAGAAATTAAACCACATAAATATGGACAGAATTTTTGACAAAGAAGCAAAAACATACAATGGAGGAAAGACAGCCTCTTCAATAAATGTGCTGGCAGAATTGGAAAGCCACGTGCAAATGAATGAAACTGGACTTGTATCTGTCACCGTGTACCAACATTAATTCAAAATGGATCAAAGACTTAAGCATAAGACCCGAAACAAGAAACTGCATAAAAGAAAACATAGGTACTAAACTAATGGACCTTGGGTTCAAAGAGCATTTTATGAATTTGACTGTAAAGGCAAGGGAAGTAAAAGCTAAAATAAATGAATGGGACGATATCAAACTTAAAAGCTTCTGCACAGCAAAAGAAACCATTGACAAAATAAAGGGCAACCAACGGAATGGGAAAAGATTTTTGCAAACAGTGCCTCTGATAAGGGAGGGGCTAACATCCAAAATGTACAAGGAACTCATATAACTCAACAACAAAAAAACCCAACAAAGAACCCAAATGAAAAATGGGCAGAGGACCTGAAGAAACATTTCTCCAAAGAGGACATACAAATGGCATATAGACATGTGAAAAAATGCTCAACATCGCTAATCATCAGAGAAATGCAAATGAAAACCACAATGAGATACCACCTCATCCCGGTTAGAATGGCTTTCATCAACAAGACAAATAGTAACAAGTGTTGGAGAGGCTGTGGAGAAAAAGGAACTCTCATACACTGTTGGTGGGAATGCAGACTGGTGCAGCCGTTATGGAAGGCAGTGTGGAGGTTCCTCAAGAAATTAGGAATAGAATTACCATATGACCCAGCAATCCCTCTCCTGTGTATCTACCCAAAAAATCTGAAAACATTTATCCATAAAGACAAGTGTGCTCCAATGTTCATTGCAGCTTTATTTACGGTGGCCAGAAAATGGAAACAACCAAAATGTCCTTCAATAGATGAAAAGAAGTTGTGGTATATATACACAATGGAATATTATTGGGCGTTAAGCAAAGATGAAATAGGACCTTTTGTGACAGCATGGATAGATCTTGAGATGATAATGCTAAGTGAAATAAATCAGACAGAAAAAGCAGAGAACCATGTAACTTCACTGACATGTGGTATATGAACTAAAAACAACAAAAGAACAGGACAAGCAAATGAGAAACAAAAACTCAGACACAGACAATAGTTTAGTGGTTACCAGTGGGTACGGGGGTACGGAATGGTAGATGAGGGTAAAGGGGATCAAATATATGGTGATGGAAGGAGAACTGACTCTGGGTGGTGAACATACAATGTGATTTATAGATGATATAATACAGAATTGTATACCTGAAATTTATGTAACTTTACTAATAATTGTCACACCAATAAACTTTAATTAAAAAGAATAATAATCCCATTTAAAAAATGAGCAGAAAATCTGAATCTTCTTTTGTAAAGAAGACAAACATATAGCCTGCAGGTACACAAAAAGATGCTCTACATCATTAATGTAGAGAAATGTCAATCAAAACCACAATGAGATATCACCTCATATCTGTTAGAATGGCTATTATCAAAAAGACAGAAATAAGTGTTGGTGAGGATATGGAGAAAAGGTAACGTCTGTGCTCTGTTGGTGTGAATATAAATTGATGCAGCTGCTATTGAAAACAGTATGGAGGTTTCTCAAACAATTAAGAATAGAACTACCACATGATCCAGCAATTCTACTTCTGAGTATTTGAAGAAAACAAAAACACTAACGCAAAAAGATTCATGCACCCGTATGTTCTTTGCATCATTATTTACAATAGTCAAGATATGGAAACAACCTAAGTGTTCATTGATTGATGAATGAATAATGAAATCGTGGTATAGATATACAATGGAATGGAATTTCGACTCAGCCACAGAAAAGAATGAAACCCTGCCATTTGCAACAACATGGATGGACCTTGAGGGCATTATGCCAAGTGAGATAAGTCAGACAGAAGAAGACAAATATTGTATGATCTTATATTAGGAATTGAAAAAAACAAAAACCAAGCTTATGTATACAGAGAACAGATTTGTGGTTGCCAGAGGTGGGTTTGGGGTGTGGGGGTGGGAATGGGTGAATGGAGTCAAAGGTAAAAACTTCCAATTATATAAATAAGTTTTGGCGACATAATGTATAGCATGATGACTATAGTTAACCATAGTGTACTGCATATTTGAAAGTTTCTAAGAGACTAGATTTTAAAAGTTCTCTTCACAAGAAAACTATTATGAGGTGATGGATGTTAACTAAACACAGAGAATCACTTCACAATCTATACATACAGCATATCATTATTTTGTACACTTAAAGCTAATTCAATGTTATGTCAATTATATTGCAATAAAACTGGGGGGGGGGACAAACAACTGATTGCCTTGCCGAAAAAAAGTGAAATAAAGACTTGCAAAAGGTGAAAATCCATCACCAACCTATCTGCACTATAGGAAATGTGAAAGGAATATAAAAGAAGCCAGTCCTTCAAGCCAAAGGAAAATGATGCCAGGTGTAAGTCTGGATCTACATAAAGGAATAAAGAGCACCAGTAGGGGTAACTACATAGGTAAATTTATAATAAAGACTTTTCCCTCATTATTGAAACCTTTTTAAAGGACAATTGACTTCCTGAATCAAAAAATAATAAAAATGTATTGCTGGGTATATAACACATGTACAGGTAAATGTATGGCAACAGTAGCACAAAGGCCAGGAGAGGAGAATGGAAGTGTATTATTGTAAAGTTTTTATATGAGTGAAGTGGTGTATCCCTTGAAGGTAGACTGTGATAAAGATATATACCTTAAACTTTAAAGTAAAATAATACAATAATAAGTTACAACTGATAAGCCAAGAAAGGAAATAAGGTGAAATTATAAAAAATGTTCAGTCCAAAAGACAACAGAGAAAGATATAAAAGGGAACAAAAAATAAATGAGAATAGCAAGATTGCCGATGTAAACCAACCATGTCAATAATTAGATTCAATGTAAATGGTCTAAATCAAGGTCAACAAACCTTATTATTAAAGGGCTAGATAGTAAATATTTTAATTTTGCAGGCCACAAAGTCTCTTTGGCAGCTACATAACCGTGGTGTTGTGTAGCACAAAAGCATCCACAGACAATATGTAAATGAATGGATGTGGCTGCATTCTACTAAAACACTATCTAAAAAACCCAGCAGCCCACCAGGTCATAGCTTACTAGTTCCTTGTTTAAATACCTCAAAAGGCAGAAAAAATTGGACTGGGGAAAAAAGCAAGACCCAAATATATGCTGCGTACAAAAACACTTAAATATGACACTGATAGATTCATAGTAAAAGAATGAAAAAAGAAGTTTCACACTTGAGTTAAAACTTGCTCAATGTTACTAAATAAAATCAAGATATGGTGGGGGGGGGGAAGAATGGAAAAAGATACACCATGCTCATAGGAACCAAAAGAAAGCTGGAATAATTATGTTAATATTAGCCAAAATATATTCTACAGCAGACAGAGAGGTGGTTTGGGGAGGAGGAGGGAAGAAGAGAGGGAGAGGGAAGGAGGCAGAGAGAGACCCCCATCCTCTAAGAGTGCTTCTTACCAACCTACTATAGATCGGAGGTTCCCACAACCTCCTCCTCAGATTGAATTAATTTGTTAGAGTGGCTCCCAGTGCTCAGAGAAACATGTTACTTACTAGATCATTGGCTAATTATAAAAGGATATAACTCAGGAACAGCCAGATGGAAGAGATGCATAGGGCAGGGTATGGGGAAATGGAACCAAGCTTCCATGCCCTCTCAAGCTCGCCCCTCTCCTTGCCCCTCCATGCCATCACCAACCGGGAAGCTCTCCGAAAGCTGTCCTTTTAAATTATTATGGAGGCTTAATTACATAGGCATGATTGTTTAAATCGTTGGCAATTAGCAATCAAGTCAACCTTCAGCCCCTTTTCCTTCCTGGAGGTCAAGGGGTGGGACTGAAAGTTCCAGCCCTCCAATCACTCAGTTGGTTCCCCTGGCAACACACCCTCATTAGGTTACCCACTCATTAACATAAGAAAAGACTCCTTTATGGCTCTCATCACATTAACTTCTAAGGGTTTTAGGAGTTCTGTACCAGAAATGGACAATAAGACCAAACATACTTATTATAAATCACAGTATCATACCAGGGCTTGGCAAACAGGCCTGTAAGTCAAACTGGGCCCACCACCTGTTTTTCTACATTCTGCTAAAAAAGTAGTCTGCAAACTAAAAATGGTTTTACATTTTTGGATAATTTTAAAAATCAGAAAAACATTTTGCGACTCATGGAAATTATAAAATTTAAATCAATGTCTATAAATAAAGTTTTATTGGAATGCAGCCATGCTCCCTCATTTAAGTGTTGTCTGTGATTATTTTCAGTTACAACAGCAGAGTTCAGTAGTAGAAACAGACATAGTGGCCCACAAAGCCTAAAATATTTATTATCAGGCCTTTTAGAGAAAAAAATTTGCCAACAAGCTTGATTTAATGCTTTCTTAAATTTCCCCTTGATTTCCGAATGACCACAAACACTACATATACTGCATCTTAGGAGTGGAACACCCAGATAGCCCTCCTCCACATGGCTGCGTCCCAATCTCCTTTCCCAGGTCCTTACCTTGGTAAAGCGACTTTACTGTGAGCTCGTCCACTTTCATCTTCAAGTCCCGCTCTGGTCCTCAGCTTTCTCTGGCCTTCTACTACTGGAGATGAGAGCCTCTTATATGCTATTAAAGAGGTCCTGGGCTTTGCCACGTAGTTTTCAGTTAACAATTCATTGCTCTCAGGTTTTTTCTATCTTTTTCCAGATGGTCAATCAAGTTTAGCAATAACCATCTCATCTCATTACGCTTTTAGTCCCTCTTCCTCCGTAGTTTTCAAACATCTCCGTAATTCACAAAGATAACATTCAGCTGTTTGTGGTCAATCTGGTACCAGCAATGGGATCCTCATTACAAACAGGGCGGTGAATGATCCAGCTCCCAAACTAATTCTCAGTGGCTTCTTTCTGGGATTGCATCTGGTTAGGGTTGCCAAATTTAACAAATATAAATATAGGACTCGCAGTTAAAACTGAATTTCAAATAAATAATTTTTAGTATAAATATATGTCATAGATGGGATGTAGTTATGTTAAAAAAAAATGTTGTTCTTTATCTGACATTAAAATTTAGCTGGCTATCCTGTGTTTTATCTGGCAATCCTACAACAGGTTGGGTTCCCCAGGAAGCAAACTCTGAGATGGAGTGTAGCCAGAAAGATGTCAATAAAGAGTGCTCTTAGTTCAATGCCTGTGGAAGGGAGGAGAAAGAAGCAGGAAAGGCAGAGGGAAAGTCAGCTGCAGTGTAGGCCCAGTGACACACTTGGTTGAACCATGGAGTGTGCTGACACTAGAATGGCCCTTTAGAGTAGTTACAAGTTGGGCTGAGCTGTCCAAGCCCTTATACTCACGCATAGAGCCGTCATTGGATGAGGGGGCATGTCCTGGGTCTAGTAGGTCTCTGCAGCCAAGGCAGTTCCTGGAGGGCAGACAGCTGAAGGCTGTGTGCTGACAGCACTCCCAGCACCAGGGGCAAAATGTCTTTCCTGATGTGGAATCCAAGTAGTAGTGAGTGTCCACTACATTTGTAGAGAGCATTAAAACATTGAGGAGTACAGGTGATATTTAAGGACATTTCCATTTGAACTTCTAGGATTAAGTGAAATCGTGTACAAATTGAAATTGCCCAGAAGAGACATGGCATATAGATGGTAAGCACCAAGCACTAGCTGCTTTGATGCCTCTAGAACTTTGAGCCTCGAAGGGTCGTCCACTGGCAGTGGTAGTTTTCAGAATAACAACTGGTACTGGACTTCCGCACGTGTGTCTACTTCCCAGCACATAATCATTGGTATGCCTGTGTTGACAACTTCTTTGCTGGGGCGTGTTCTCTGCCTGACTAGGCTGGGTTTATTCCTCTAGATCCAGCTTTTTAAAAAGGAATGCCTTTAAATATATATATGCAAAGTTAATTATTATCACTTCCCAATTACAAATACTAGCTCCTTCCTTTGGAAGTGGCAGAGGGAGGCGGAAAACATGATCATAAAGTCAGGAAACAGTGTCTCCTCTTGATGCTCGTTCTTAAGTTGTGATGTTGGGTGAATTACTCATCTTCTCTGACCTCTTTCCTAGACTTTAAAATGAGAGGGTTGGATTGGGTAGTCTATAAAGGGCCCATCTTGTGTTGATCTTTTGTAATCTTGTGGCGATGAGTGTGGCCTCTTGGCAAATGAATTTGGGACACCGACAATGCCAGATTGCTAGACACAGAACCCAGCAATTTTATAATTTGTTTTGTTTTGTTTTGTTTTAGATTTTAGAAGTAGTTTAACCACCACTTCTTAAGGTTTTGAGGCTGATCATAGCACATTGCTTGGAGGGAAAAGCAGTGTGACAAATTCATCTCATTCTTGTTTTAAATCTTACAGTGAATGACTATAAGATTGGATATCTTAGCATCACATGCACAGTCTGGTACAAGTAAAGGGGCAAGACTACTATTTTATCTGTGGACTTTTTTCTCTTTTTGCTTTGTATTTGAATGACAAAAGTCATCATCAGTGCATGCCTGGACCACCCACTAGAGACTTTTAGTTAAGGTTATAAAGAAGCTCTATAGGTTAGGGCAGCAGGTTCTTGAACTGTTTTTTATTTATTTTTTCCTTCATTATTTGGGGGCAATTTTATTTAAATTTGTTGTATAACTAAGGGACCATCTTTTTTTGTGGTGTGAAGTGTTACTAGCTAATCAGAGCAGCAGCTAGAAATGATGCTGGAGCCAGAAGAACAAGAGGGTCAGTGTGGTTCCCTGTAGGGATGAACTAAACAGCAACAACTGTAATTTATTCAGGATCACGTATTTTTCAGAGCATTTCTCCTTTCACATAGAAACACCGAAGGAGGTTAAGTAATCCTATTACCCACATTTTACAAAAGAAACAGAGATTCTGAGGCATTAAGAGACTTGCCCAAATTCACACAAATTCAGTTTTTAAAATTTGTACTTTTTTATTTTTAGCCCCAAATGTTGTTCTTTCCAGTTGTCTCGCCTATGCCAATAAATTATCAAATCTGCATTGTATTTATGTCTATGTATATCTAGTTCTAGTTATTAGTTTTACATTTTTCATGATCCTTTGTAGAGAAAACATACTCCATATCATGATTTCTCAGTATTCAGAAGGAGATAGCAAGTTGCAAGAGTTTCATCAGAAGCAACCAATATAATTGTACCACAATATTGTTTGTGGTTGTTTTTTTCTTTTAAATGTTACATGTAAATTAACAAGAGGTAAAAATATAACAATACACTTGTTTCAATAGGTGATTGTATTCAGCGATGATTATTTTATTGACTAAAGTTAAATTACAACCAAAAAAAAGACATTCACCATTATTTGTTCTTCAGAATTGTTCAGAATCTGTGGTTACAGACTAGAAATTGTGGCCTTTAACAACGTGACACACAAGGTCAGCAGCTGGATGAAAACGAAAAAGCCCTATCACAAACTTACTCTTTAGGTGGTTTGACATCAAATAGTCATTTTAGCCAAAATCTGCTCTCTGCAGCTGGAAAATGACACGTGGCTTATCAAGAATTGTAGTCTCACGACTTTTCACCTTGCAGCCTTGAGGGGAATAAAACTGTGATGGTGCCTGAGATCAGAACTCCTCATTTTGAAACTTTCGCCCCAGAACTCTTTCTCTGTCATAACACCTGTGTTTGGTGATACGCTGAGACCATGTCCACCTGCAGCTTCAATAGGACATGTTATCAGTTGAAAGAAAATGCTTTGAAATAGGGTCCAACCTACCCTTGAGGGGGGGAGGTGTGGTTTTATTTACTTTCTAGTGGGAAGCTCTCTAAAAGAATTAGAGAATTATCTGGTTTGATTCTGACATCAGAAGGGCAGATATTTGGAAAAGTGCTTTAAAGCAACTTTGGTATAAGTGACAGTGGAAACTGATAAAATGATATCTTGACCCTAAAACATTGACAATGAGCCCAAACCTTTTTAATTTTTTCTTTAATCAACTACTGCTTGCAGGAAAGAATGAGTAAAATCTTAATTCTTTTCTGTAAAAGGACAAACTTTCAACCATATTATAAAATGACCCACTAAACCTTGATAAAACTCAGTTGTCCTTATATATTACACTGCCATAGAAAATAAAAATCCAGTATAAGCTCCTCCAGTGGTGAGCATGTGATTCCTTACCCACAATTAAGGAATCAAGATAACTCTGACATCAAGCAAGACGGGTTTCTAAAACTTTTTCCTAAAAGGAATATGTGCTAATGTGCTAATTTAATAACTAACCTATTTTGGTTGCTACCATACATACAATTAGTATTGTCTATCTTACTATTGCTCATATGGTTATTACTATGAAATTATATTCATATCCAGGTCCCCTGTATCCAGCAACAGCAACACATTTGTTTCAATACTTTAAAAGAAGACTAGCGTTCATTAGATACATTGATCTTGAACATGAAACTACTTTTTTACAAAACATGAATTTGAAAAGAGTATTTTTAAAAAGCTGTGATGACATGAAACAACCAGTCTAATTAAAAACTTGAGGATGGGGAGGGAAAGTTTCAAATACCCTTATTCTGAGAACACAACAAAAAATTCCCTAATAGCTGCCTAGGTATTTTCAGGGGTGGGGAGATTTAAATAGTTGAATCTGTACATTCCCCTAAGTTTTAAAAAGTATCTATTAATAAAGTATAAAACCAGGACTCAGGTTCAGTGAGAATGGATTTGGCGCCAGTCAGAAAGTTTCAGAAGCTCTCCCCAGCATACACATGTATCCAGTGAGAGCAAATTGCTGAAAAGTCATTACATAAGACTTCCCTTAGGTCCCCTTGCCGCAGGGCCCTAGTAACTTTCTAGATTCCTCTCTACTGTCAGTGGCCCTGCCTGGACCTCAGTGCCAGGTGAAGGATGTTTGAAGTACTGAGTTGGCAGAAAAATACACATAACAAGGACATTTCAGAGCAAGTTAAACTGGATTTTCTCCTGGCATTCAAGGGGACCAGATCACATCCTTTGAAACTATACTAGGGAAAGGACAGTTCACTAACTGCTTTTAGGAAGGCCCCTTAATTTTATGCTGTTCTCACCCTTCCCCTTTACCAAAAATTAAATGACCACTTCTTGATCTGGAACAAAACAAAATATACCAAATAGGCTCTGGTGAGTAAGCCCTTCCAAGAGTCAGGCTCCCTTTATATGCTAGATTAGGGGTCATCAAACTTTTGCTGTAAAGGGCCAGAGGGTAAATGTTTTAGCCTTTACGGACCACTACTCAACTTTCTTGCAACGATTCAACTCTGCCATGATAGCGCAAAAGTAGTCACAGACTATATAACACACACCCAAATGCGTTACACAGTGTAACTGTGTTGCAATAAAACTTTATTTACAAAAACAGTTGATGGGCTGGCTGCGGCCCGAGGGCCATAGTTTGCCCATCCCTGCTCTAGATAATAACCACATGGTGACTCTCTTCTGAAAACTGCAAAGTACTTTCCGCAGTTCTAGCTAGATTAAGGCCCATGCACACAGCATTTAGTATGGAGAGTGGATCCATAGCTGTGGTAGAAAAAGCCAGTGAGACTGGAAGCCAGTTTATGACCTACAGCTGCAAATCAGCATTATCAGAAATTGATAGGAACCTGGAAGGGCCTGTTTCTGTTTTATTAGGACACCTGGGCGTGTAGCTGTTCCTTGCTTCTGCTAATCTTGGAGTGGCAATCAGAAGCTGAGGGTAATAGTCATTCTGGTGCTGTGGTAGCAGGTGCAGATGCCGAGAAGGGTAATAAATTATAGGTAACATGGTACCTCAGCAGCCTTAAAGGGTCAGTGCAGCTTCCCAAGGCACCAAATATAAGTCAGCATTTAGGAATTCATTGCTCAAGCAATCGGGCTGATCAGCTCAGAGGTCAATTTGCTTTGCACATGGCTAAACACCAAAACCCAAGACCAAATATATAAAAGTGGTGAGAGCAGCAATAGCCAAGAGTCACAGAATTCCCTACAGGTAGAGAAAATCTCACCCATCATCTTAGCCAGCCCTTTCATGTTACCAGTGGGGAAAACAAGGCCTGAAGAGGGATAGGTAACTTGTCCAGCTAGTTTGCGGAGGAATCAGCAAGTATCAGCCATTTTGACTTCCAGTCTGTTATTTTCCTCTAAAGAATCTGAATTTAAAGAGCATCACACTCATGTCATGAGAGTACGATAGCCAAGTACCTGGCTACCCTTAAAGATAGTTTTCTGTTGGGATAGAAATGGTACCAGAGAACTGAAATTTCCTGAGGGGAACAGAATGCATCCCGTCACTGGTTGAATGTAGCTGAAAAAAACCGCATAGGATAAAGCATTAAATGGCCATCTTCCCATGAATATAGATGCTGGTCTCTCATATTGTATGATAACATGGCAAGAACAGATGGGGAAGTTCTTAAATCAAAGTTTGCATTGATCTGTTTCCCTCCTAACAAATCAAAGGCAAATGTTACCCTCATGTCTTTGGTGTCCGTGACATAGAGGATCCCTCGGGCAATGAAGGCATTGCCAGCCTTGGATTTGGGGTACGTGGTATTGATGTGTTGCACCACAGAGAATGTCCTCTCATCCAACTGGGCTACAAGAATGCTCGCACCATCCACACTGGAAGCATAGATAATCCAAAGGCCCTTTTCATCTACAGCTAAATTGAAGTAAGTCTTGGAATTGGCAAAGAGGTATTTTCGATCAAAATACAAGGCATTTTCAAGCTTCAGAGTTTGGGACGTTTCTTTGCCAAATTCAAATCTGAAATGTGTAAAAAAAAAAAAAAAAGTAGATTTGAGTCACGACTTTTCTGGACGAGGGTGGTTTTTTAAGTCTCCTTTATTAAACTGGGGTGGGGCCTGTGATTCTGCATATCTAGTAAGTTCCCAGGTCACAGCCGTACTACTGGTCCATCCCAGTGCTATGAGCAGCAGCAGGAGTGTAAAGGACCTCTCAGTGTCCACCTATTAGCCATGTGACCCCAGGGAAATTCCTTAACCTCAAGAATCCTCAGGTGTTTGCTGACCTCCTGAAATGCCGTCTCGAAGATTCCTAGAGTTGCAGAAGCTGCAAAGGACGATCTAGTCCAGTCCTTTCATTTTAACATGTAAAAGAAGTGACTGGCCTAGGAAGACTCAAATAAGTAGCTGAGCCAGAGTTTGAACTTAGGTTTTCTAACTCCGAGTTTGGGGGTTCTTCCTCCACTCCGTGCTGGAATTTTAAGTCAAAAATTTCACCAGAAGAAAGTCACCAGCTGGAAGAGATGTAGTAAAGCCATGGCTGTGAAGTCAGCTTATTTGTCTGGTAAGTGACCGGATCAATGAAGCCACAGCATGGAATCCCACGCCCTCAGCTCCTGGAGGCTACCTTATTTGACCAACTCCAAATTTAGACCATATCAAAAAGTGAATTATGATTCAAAAGGTACCCGATTCCAGGAATGAAAATTCAGGGACATGGGCTAAAAGAAAAGGAAAACACTAGAGGGTGCCATTGAGCAGCAGAAGAAATGTGAAGCATGTGAATCTGGGGATATGCATTGAAGCATAAAAACTTGAAGCCAACTAAGAAGCCCTGAAGTAAGTTTGAAGAGAAACTAGAGAAGAGGGAGGGCTTAAGAAGGCCCTGCCTGCCCATGTCAGCTCCTGGGGCTCGCCTTCCCCTGAACGCCTGGAATTCAGGACTGCCGTTTGCTCCCTGCCTGGCACTGGCACCCAGCAGCGGCAGTCCCTGATGAGGCTCCTCTCTCCCCACACACAAAGGATCTAATTTGGTGTGTCTCTCCCTCTGCTCCCAGCTTGTGGCCTGGCACAGAGAGGGCCTCAGTACAAGTCTCTGAACCAGTGCATCACGCATGGTTAGCTTCGTTAGAAGATTCATTCTTAACGGGGCTAATCCTCTTTCCGGGGCTCATTCACCCCAGAACTCCCCGACCACCTCACCCCCATGTAAAAGCCCTATATAAATGGCAAGAGGGAGCCACAGGGTTAAATGAGGTGAAATGGAGAGGAAAGAGTATGTCTGTGGAATGATGACTTTGGAACAGGAGGTGGGTCCGCTGTCCTTTTCTATTAGCACAAGACTCTTGCCCAAATGAGGTTGCTGGGGACATGTTGGGAAGCGGGGGCAGGCTAGTAAATGATGCGCTGAGAGGCAAAGGGGAGGGCATTTCCAGCCACAGCTGACACGTGTCTCATGTGGCTGGTTTAACTGCCCGTTATACTACAAAGCCCGTCCCCACCCTAACCTGAGCACTCCAGTGCCATCGAGGGTGTTGAGGCTGAAGAAGGAAGGAGGGAGAAGGATCCTAGGCCTCCCTCAAGGAGCTTGTCTCTTGTCTTGAATGCCTAGGACCATGGCTTTCGTCATACTGGGACTGTTGTTTCAAACAGGGCTACAGCTAGAAGGCTGCAGAGGCTCTGGTCCACCTCTTTATTTCTACTGAGGCTGTGCAGACCACAGGAGATGGTGTCTCTCGTCCAAGCCCATGGAGGGAGTAGGTAGAAGAGTCAAAACCGAGGTCACTGCTTTGATTTGCCCAAGATGACCTGCTTCTGCCTCTAAAGCGCAGAACTTGATTTCTTCTCGAGCCATAATGACAAAACTTCAGCAATTCATGTGGGGAGCCAGGAAGACTCGGCTGCTGCCCTGGGCACCTGCTACCGAGGTGACAGCTCCCTGCCCCTCGGGAAAGCAGAGGTGGCCTAGCGAGGGAGCCCTCAGGATGGCAGATCCATCTGAAGGCAGAGGCCCCTGACAATGATCTCAGTTGTGATGTGAAATTCTTCACTCAAAGATTTTCAGAACAAAACTGATTTCGGGGTCTGACACCTTCCTGCCAGAGGTAGCTCTTGTTCTTTTCTCAAAGGATGAGAAAGCTGCACTCCTTCCCACTTCCGGTCTACTTCTGTCTGACTCTGACCTGACTCCAGACCAGCAATAAGTGCAAATCCCAGGCAGGGGCTGGGACATAGGACTCACTTCTCCTGTCCTGTGGTTCATTCGGTCAGCAAACCCTGATTGACCTCTGACTGTGTGCTAGGCCCTGGCGACATAAAGTGATAGAAACACACGTAGCTCATGGATAACTACAGCGCCACACAGTAGGTGATGTCTGGGACATATGAGAAGGTGCCGAGGGGCCCCAAGTGACTCACCTCACTATGGTGTTAGAGCCTCCTTTGTGGTAGTAGAGAGAGCTGTTGTAAACGGCATGCCCACAGCCGTGGAAATAATACGGGAGGTGGATGAGCGAGTAACTGCCATTCAGCAGGGAGGGCTGGTCCTTGAATTCCTTCACCCTGATGCCTGCAGGAGGGAAGTCAGGGAAAGGCTGTTACCACTGCTCTGGTCTGGCAGTCACAGCTTGGGAGTGAGTGGAGGGAGGAAGGTGAAAAGAAGGGAAGTTGGAGTGAGATGTCCTGCAAGCCACCTTGTCCAATTTGAAGAGTCTCAGATTTCCAAACTCAAAAGTCCACTTCTCTCCTATGGATTCTGAAGCGCCTTTCAAATGCAGTAGCCACAGAGTCAGCTTTGCCCCTCCCAGGAAAACTGTGTCACCCCCTCCCAACCCCACTCCAGATTGTTTATAAAATGTTCTGTCAGACTGACATAGGCCTATATTAGGAAGAGCAAATACCTGGCAGTTGTTCAGTCCCTCCTGCCTTCCACAGCAGCCACTGCTAATTCACATTACTATTTCTCTTTCCTTTTGAGCCCCAGAATGCTGCTCAGCTGGTAATCTGGGCAGTCACTACCAGCTGATCAGTTAGCCTTAAAGAAATGAAGCACCATATCTCAGTATTGCTCTGACCAGTGAGTATGGCCAGACCCTTTCTGGAATGAGATCACTGCTACCACGACCAGCAATTCCTGACCACATCCTTTTGGGGCAGTATGACTAGAATCATGCTCCAATGCAGTGTCTCTGCAAGATGGCCCTTCACCTTTTCCCCTGGGCTCTCTGTCCACCAAATACCTGAGAAGACGGTCAAAAGTACTGTCCTGGGGGTGCCAACCTCAGAGATAGATGAACAGTGCAAGAGATTTTGTCTCTGACATTTCTTCCCCATTATGGTTTTGGGGTTTATGAGACCATCAGTCATAATGCTATGTTGTTTCCTTCTGGATACTTTGCCTACAATTGGATAAGCTGCATTAGGGGTGCCCAGTCATGAGCCATCAGTGTGTTCAAAGGAGTAAAGTATTCTGCCCACTCATTTGTGCTTTCTAAAACGGAGAGCAGTTACACCAATTAGCAGGGATTTCAGACACACAGGAAGAGAATCAACCTGAAGGTAGGCAACAGATGAAAGATACCATGACAACTGATACAGATCATGTGCCAAGTGAAAGTACCTGAAAAATGTTCAGTCACCCAGATCCGTTCATCACTCTTGTTAGCAGACTCTCTTATCCAAGTCCCAAATGTCTCTGTAACTTTTAATACTTGTGTTGGATTTCCAATGGAAGTGATCGTGGATTCTACCAAAAGAGGAGAAAGTTACTCGCCCACCAATCATGATTTTGAGGTATCCTATTTCTGAATTTCAAAATAGGGTGTTTTGTTTCTGTACCTGCTCGTGGGGATGAGAAGCTGACTTTCTCATCAGCTTTTCCAACCAAGGTATCGTCATTGGGGATAGCACATGTCTCACCTAAAACAACAATAATCAGAGCACATGCAGTTGGCACAGTGAGATTTGTGTAATTCTATGATTGGCACTTTCCCCACCTCAATACAGACTCTAGGCCCAAGCATCCCTTACAATAGGCCCACCAAGTTTTCTGGTTCCTTGCTTTTAAACAAGTCATACACTTACAAATTTTCCCCCTCCTTGGTGACTACAGTTGCAAAGATGGTACGATGCCAAAAGGATTTCAGTAAAAGGGGAAAAAGTGGCCTGAGCCAGCCCATTCAAGCCCTCAGCCATTGGAGGGAAAGAGAGGTTTCCTGACACTTTCCTGGTCTCTCTGGGCAGGTGGTATTATTACTACTATCATGACTGCATTGTTCTGGAAGGATTTTCACTTTCAGGGAAGCTGACGTAGAGGTGTGAGGAGCAGCCTTATGAGTCGGTGGTCCATTTTACCCCTTCTTCCAGGACTGCTGTGGGAGGAATCACAGAGGAAGAGACTTGAGGCAGCCTGGCCCAGAAACATCTGAGCCCCTCACCACCGTTTCCGCACTTGCCTTGCTTGAAGGCCTATGGGATTCAAGTCTTTGATGGGTACTTGATCCATAGCTGGTTTGAGGCTACACCTGAATTGGAATTCATCTCCTTCCTCTTGTCATTGTTCCCATTGTTCCCAAATAAGCTGAATTCAGACTTTTGGCAAAGAGGTGGCTCAGGGTGGCAGAGGCACGATGGGAGGAGGAGAGGAACATGGTCAGCGCAGACACAGGGAGTGGATTGACTGGGGTAAAGGCCCTGGTCTGGAGCAGGTTGAGGCAAATCAAGCTTTCTGGGGAAGGCCAGGCCTACTGCCTAGACAAGTCTGATGGGTTCCCATCACCTTGTGGTTGCTGGATAGAAAGGAGCAGCTCTGTTGTCAGTAAGGAAGCTCACAGAATAATCTGGAGAGGTTTCTTCATCAGTAAAATAAGGGGGCGGGACCCTCCATGATCTCCAAGCTTCTTCCTAGCTGGAGGAGCCGTGTTTCTCTGAAGCCCTTCTGTCACCCAATGAGAGCAGTCTCAGGGATCTGTTTGGACTCCCCCACATGCAGTGCTGCTGCCTCTGAGTTTCATCTGGAGTTCCTACTTAGGAACTTGGGATTTGCACAAGAAAGGGACAGGGAGACCCTCCTGTTCTTAGTCTGAAGACAAGGTTCTCATTAATTCCTGTTGTGCCAACCTGCTTCTAAAGCTGTGGGGGCAGGAAAGGGGTTAAAGAAATGGAATTTGGCTGGAGAGAGGGTCAAGGTCAGATGCAGGAAGCTTGGCCACCGAGGATTCATTTTTAGGGGGCAGAGTGGAAGATAATGGCCTGTCATTTAAAGCAGTCTTCACAACTGTGGAGCCCAACTCCTGTCCACAGCCTCTCAGTCCACAGGCAGGCAGAGGAGAGCGCTTCTGCGGGCACCAATTGTCACTGGCTGACAGAGCCCTGCAAAGTCGAATTCCACAAGCTCAGTCAGATCTGCCCTCCTCTCGGGCTAAGGTTCCCCCTCAGTTCATTCTCCGAGGGAAGCTGAACAAAGGGCTGACGCTAATGGAAGGGGTGGTGCTGAACACCAGCGTATGAGCAGCTAACTGCTGAGCAGAATTGTAATCAGGCTCCATTTAGGGGTGTGTGTATGTGTGTGTGTGTGTGTGTGTGCACACTTTGAAAGTACATACTCGCCCACTCTGACAGCTGAGTGCATGCCCCCTAAATGCCTTCCAGAAAGAATAGTGCACCAAACAGAACTAAAGACTGTTTAGGAAAGTGGCTGTGAAATCCACAGCAAGTGTGAGGGACACTCGAGCAGGGCCCTCCTCTCTGCCACGGAAGCGAGAGCATCAAAGTTGGGCCTCCTCATGGCCCAAGTAGGTGAGTAGGTCCCAGGTCACCGCTTTTGAGGAGAAGCTTTAGCATCACCCTCGAAGTATTTTCCATTAATATGGCTCTTGATTTCTAATCCTGTGGCCACCTCTGTTACAAACTGGCCAAAGAACAAGTCCTCTTGGTCTACCAGAGATCAGGTGTTCCTTGCCTTTGATTGGCATAGTCTCAAAGTGTGAATTTCCATCTCCAAAAGGAAAACGCTCTAAGAGCAGAGGTTTCATAGACACACCTGGGTTTAAATCCTGGCTCTGTCACTTCCTAATTGAGTGTCCTTCGGCAAGCTATTTAGCAACTGGAGGTTTCAATTTTGTTCTATAAATTGGTGGCAATAACAATGCATATATCCTAGGATTGCTGTGAGAATTAAGTGAACCATGCACTTAGCACCATGCCTGGCACATTGTTAGCACTCAAAGTGGCAATGGCAGTGCTGTGGGGATTTAACCAAACTGAACTTGCCCGTCATCTCCTCAAGCATCGGTTGAGCCCTTCAAGCTCCCAAGTGAACAGCTTAGCCTTTGAGATGATTTCAGGGGAGAAGGATGGTGGATTTGGCAAGGAAGAGGAATAGTCTGGTGATAAGCGAAGGGAGAAGGATAAGAGAGCGGGGTGGGAGGCCGAATTCTAAACTTGCCACCGGTCCTCATTCCCAGGACAGACTGCTTAGGCTTTCCATAAACATGTTGTGAGAGAAAACTCTCACTTTGGACAAAATCTCCTCCCGCTGTTTAAAAAATCTGGTCACAAAACCTGGGTGAAGCCCAAGAGTTGGGACATAAGCAGAAAAGACAGATTCCCTGGGGCAGGTTTGGTGACCTGGGCACTGGCCGTTGAACATGTTTGGCTGCCGAGAGCCTTTAGATCTTCTGCTTCCAGGGGGCCCTGGGGGACCTGGAGGGCCGGGGGGCCCAGGTAGGCCAGGCGGACCTGATGGGCCTGGGTCACCTTTGGCACCTGGAGAGAGAGAAAGGGGGGAGGGGAGAGAGGTTGATTAAAGAGTCATAATCAGAGATGGGTTTCACACCAGGGAACAGGAGAATGAGCAATTGCAGGGAGGCTCACTAAGCAACCCCTCCCAGAAGTGACTGCTCTAGCCTGTCCGCGCAGAGCTGAGGAAGCACCCATAGCAAGTGTTGAGTTCCAACTACATGACAGGAACTGTGTGCCACGAATTTTACAAATCTCCTCCCTGTCGTTCTTCCCAGCAACTCTGTGAAGTAGCAGTAGTAACCCCTCAGTGACTTGAGTCTGAGGGAAATTCAGTGCTTTGCCCAAGGTCACAAACTGAATAGGGCTGGAACTCAACCTCACGTGGGGCTCACTCCAAAGCTCATCCTCATTTCACTGGCTGACGTCCGTGGATCTCAACCCTGACTGCTTATTAGAATTGCCCAAAGAGCTTTAATACAATTCTAATGCCTGGACCCCATCCCAGACCAATTAGATCAGAATTGTGGGGATGTTGCTCATCTGTATTATTTTTTATTTAATTTTGCAAGCACAGTTGACATACAATACATTACTTTCAGGTGTACAGCATAGTAGTTAGACATTTATATAACTTACAAAGTGATCCCCCCAATAAGTTTAGTACCCATCAGATACCATACATAGTTATTAAAATATTGTTGATTATATTCCCTATGCTGCAGTTTACATCCCTGTGATTGTTTTTATTCATCTGTATTTTTTAAAGTCTCTAACTGTGCAGCCAGATATCAGGAGCTCCTGTCCAGCTCTGTGACCTTGAGCAAGCAGTTTAATCCTGCTGAGCCTGCTTCCCCACCTTCAAATTGAGTCTCATACTCCCTGCCCTCCCCTTTAAGGATGACTGAGGTTACTGGGGTGAATGCTCTGACAGCTGGCACCCCTACACATCTGCAGGCAGCCATTCCTCTAACTTCAGGTAGCTAATGTGGAGGCACCCTCTACAGGGGCCATTAGTTCTGGAGTTTTAATAAGGATGCCACTGGGCTGGGTTGTTCAGCTCTTTAGTTCTACCGTCCTGTTTGGGGCTGACACTGGTGATCTAAGGTCTCTTTCGCTGCCTCTTCCCAGTCAGACCAAATAAGCGTTTTCAGTCTCTTTAGGGTGGGCAAGCAGGGATCACAGAGGCTGGAGGTGGGTCTGTGCCCACTCTTGAAGGGGCAGAGATCTGTAGGCAGGGCAGACATGATCAACCCTCCTATGCCTTCTCTACTCTCTGACCACTGAGCTCTGGCTTGGTCTCCTGAATTGGGGTACACTCAGGGAGGTTGCTTTTCTCAAAGGTTTGTCATCACCCCTCACTTGTTCAATATTGGAGAATGCAGTATTCTAGATGTAGAGACTTCCCTTATAACTGAAGTGTAACACAATCTTATATTTTCAAAGTATATTCACATACATTACCCTGTCAAAACACTTCTTAAATTTTATGTATTTTGCATAGCAACCTCTCCTGTTTATGAAATGAAGCATACGAGACACAATTTCATCTTCCCTTGATGCTTTGGTCTTAGCGCAGTGTCTGGCAAATAGCAGGTGATCAGTATATTTTCAATGGATGGATGGGCAAGTGATTCAGGGTCATCATTCTGAATACCTATCATCTTAGCTTCTTACGGACAGAGGTCATGTCTGTCATTTTCATATTCCTAGTCTCAGCTCTTAGCAAAGCCCATAATTCATTAATGGTGCTCTCTGAAACTCAATAGACATTTATTGAATACATTAATAGGATAGTGACGTTTTTATGATATAAATGGTCTCCAAAGCACTGTGCTTTTAAAATTCTCCTGCCTCTTCCTCCTCCATGACCATCAGCTATCACCTATTCTTCCCACTATGTGATTGTCTTTCTGTGGCTCACTGCACCTCCACCTTCACCCCCACAGACACCAACTGTCTGCTTTTAACCAGGACTGAAAACCAGAAAAAGATCGGCAGTGCTGTTTGCCCTGGTATTCTATGTCAAAGGCTGAGGATGAGGGCCAGGGGATGGTCCGACTTCGATGTGAAGACAATGCCTGTGCTTCCTATCAGTTGTTTTCCGAGTATCTTAAATGGCTTGCTTACTTGTATTGTTCTGGATTGTGCTGGATTTAACAGATATTAATATTTGGAAAAATGAAGCTTCCTTTATCCTAATTCAATCCAACCAAAATGTTTAGCTCTGAATTCTTTAACCTACTTTTGCTTAGATCCCACATCTGGTCTTGCCAACATTGGGTAACATGCACAGTTTCCTTCTTTTTGAAAACGCAGAACTCTGAAACATGCTACAAAATGGGTGACCACATACTCGTAAGGCAAATGAAGAGAGAAAAAAGCCCATTAAAAGCATAAAAGAGAAAAAAGCATTAAAGCCCAGGGAGGGCTCGGGGCCTGCTCACCCTGGAAGAGGGCCCAAGCGCCAGCCTCTTACCGGTGGGTAGCACATCATTGGACACGTCCCCTTTGTCTCCCTTTTCACCCTTCTGCCCTGCTGGTCCCTCGTTTCCGGTCAAGCCCAGTTCACCAGTGTCTCCCTTTTCCCCTGGAATTCCTATAGCTCCAGGCAGCCCTGAGAAAAACAATGATTTATTAGTTATTGTGCAAGTAATTCTGGCATGTTTCTTTGTGATATCGTACTGTGTACTTTCAAGGTGATGCAGCTTCAAAAACCAAATACTTGACACATATAACCATTTTAGGACAGCAGTGTAACCATCGTGAAGGAATAGTATTTCCAAGTGGCTCTTTGGAACAGTTTTAGACATTTGATTGGGACAACAGGATGAAGAGAGGACTGAACCACAAGAAGGGACAGTCACAGAAAGAGAAAAAGGTAAGTCCTGATCAGAAGTCTGATCTATCCACACAGGTTGGATGGAGCACTCCGAGGGGTTGGCTTGATGCTAAACGGTGGGTGCTGTGTTGTGCATTCTTTGGTTTATTCCTTACAACATATTGGAGTGTACTCTGGGCACTAATCCTTACTCTCGTTTTGTAGAAGTTGGAACTAAGATCGACAGTTGTTATAACTGATGCTGCTAAGTGATCTTCTGATTCCATCACCAGTGCCCTTTTCTGACATTCCAATGCAAAATGCTTTTAATCAAAATAGCAAAGCAAGTTGCTTTAGGGCAGGATTTAAAAGGGATGGTTATAGTGTGAACAAATTGCAGTGGGTGAAATTTGTGCCTCTGCTCCTGGGGTGCCATTACTACAGGTGCCATGACTACAGTCCTGCCGTACACAGCTAGCAATTGCCAAGATCTACGCCATGACCTGTCTCAGCATTGCACTCGGGGCAGCACAGGGTCCCAGTCCCTGGGAGAAGGGGCACGAGCTAGGTTCACAGGGTCGTCACAGATTACTGTTGGTGGGCAGTTTCCAGCCAGAAGCACAGGGAGGGGGGCCCAAACACAGCCTGGCAATTTCACGGTTCTGAAGAAACAAAAACAAGAATTTAGGGATATAGAGGTGGCTGGAATTTGTGAGACAGAACATGAGAGAGGAGATAGTTGTGTAGAAACTGCTAGAGAACTTCAGAACTTGAGTTCTTGGCTGAGTAATGATCTGTACAGGGTGTAAGACAGGGAAAGGAATGAACAGACAGCATTTCACTGCACAATTCTCAGAGCCGGCACAGGGAAAGTTCTCATTCCCGCCACTCCAGGCCGAGAGATCTCAGAAAATGGTAGGATATGGGGGAGAGTCCTTGGAAAAGTCTTGCTTTAGTACTGGGGCTAAATTAGCCCGAGAGTCGGGGCTGCTGTGGATCCATCATAGCAATGCTTACAAACGATCTTTGAAAGGATTAAACTGATCTGCAAGTAATTTAATCGCATGCCAGAATAAAGTCCAAAATTTGAATCACTCAATGTGATGCTGCAAATTAACAATTTAAGAGGAAATCATACGGTTATCTCAATGGATACAGAAAAAGCATCTCATAAAATTCAACACCCATTCTTAATAAAAATTCTCACCAATATAAACCAAAAAGAACAAGACAAACAAATGAGAAACAAAAACTCATAGACACAGACAATAATTTAGTGGTTACCAGAGGGTAAGGGGGTGGGGGGTGGGTGATGAGGGTAAAGGGGATCAAATATATGGTGATGGAAGGAGAACTGACTTTGGGTGGTGAACACACAATGGGATTTATAGACGATGTAATACAGAATTGTACACCTGAAATCTATGTAAATTTACTAACAATTGTCACCCCAATAAAATTAATTAAAAAAAAAAAATTCTCACCAAACTAGGAACAGAGGAAAAATCCTCAACCTGAAAAAGGCCATCTCTGACAAATCTACAGCTAACATCATCCTTAATAATGAAAGACTGAATACTTTCCCTCTAAGCTCAGAAACAAGGCAAGTTATCTACTCTCATCACTTTTATTTCGCACTACTGGGGATCCTAGCCAGTGCTAAAAAGCAAGGAAAAAGAAATAAAAGACACATTGGAAATGATGAATTAAAATTGTCTTTATTTGTAGGTGATGTGATTATTTATGTAGAAAATTTCAAGGCATCTGTTTAAAAGCTACTAGAACTCATGAGGACCCTGGGGCGCCCTGAAGCCCTGAGACAGAAAGTGATTGCCTAATATTGTGCAAAGGTACTGCCCCATATGGATTAACTAATATGGATCATAATGATCTCCTATTGCAGGGAGACATCTGTTCCTTCTGATGACAGCCTCCTGGAGATACTGCTCAATGGAGAGATGGCTCAAAGTGGCAGAGATTTCAGGCAACAGGAAAGAGCCAGAGGCATGTTTTAGTGCAAGCAAAACTTTAATTCCTCTCAAAGTCTATAACCAAGAGGGCTTAGGATCCACTGCCTTTTCTAATTACCCTGCCAGTCCCCATGTCCCTTCTTATAGGCTGTGGCTAAGTAAGTGCCCATTCACCCCTGTCCTATTACCTATCAACTTGGACAATCCCCACCCTTTGTCATCCTTCTGGCATTGCAGTTGTCCTCCCTCCAGATTTAAAACCAAATCGGGACTGCCCCGACCCTCACTGCCTGCGAGCACCATAGGATTCAATATAACTTCCCAAGGGACTCGTAGAATTCTGGGTTGGAAGGCACCTAGAGGTCATTTATATCGACCTCCCATGCAACTCTCACAGCCTCTCTATCCCCCAGCTGGTTCTTCTCACACCCTTTCAGCAACAGGGAGGTTATGGCATCACATTATGTCATAGCACGTCACAGATCGTACTCAAATATCCTGCATTGCCATTGAAGGTAATTATTCCCGAAAACACAAATCTGGAGCTCTCAGCACCTTTTCCTTTATGCCAAAGGAGAGTAAATATTCAAAATGGTTTCTGCTCTTCCATATTCAAGGGACCCTGTAGAGACTATCCCAAGGAAAACAGCAGTGTACAAAAGAATCTTTAAAGGTTGATCACTATTAGAAAATGTAGTGAACAAAGAAACATTTGCTAGATTTCAGCCAACCTGAGAAAACATCTCAGTAAAAACCATGAAATTCAGCGGTAGCTGGGAGTCTTGGGTCCCCTGCCCCTGCCAGTGGAGGTCTCGGGCAGGTGTCACGCACTGAGAGGAGCTAGGGACATAACAGAAGAGGATGCGAGGAAGAGCGGAAGCCCGTCCATTTTCAGCGTTTGCTCTGCCATGGATTCAGTAACACGGGGGAGAATCGTGCCTCTTGGGTGGGTCATGGCTTGTGATACACGCCTCACAACAGCCCTGGCAACGCATGGGTCTGGGTCATCCCTGCCCAGGGTCATCAAGACATCTTGCAGGGAAAGTGGTTTGCTCACTTAAGAGGGTGATTTGCCCACTGAAGAGGAACCTTTAATCAGGGATCTCTGCATGAGAAGGCGTTCTTTTGTCAGTATTTTAAATAGGCAATTTGGCACCTTATCTGCAGGACAGAAAAGCCGAGACCGTTGCCATAGCGTCCAGTCAGCACAATGCATCAAGTCTAACTGATACTGCCTAAAGGTTTCACATGCCCAGATTTAGCAAAGCTCAGGGAAATGGTATCTTCTAGTTACTTCAGGGTTTTCTTTTTCAGGCATTTATTCTAGTCACAAAAAGCCTTTCTGCATCATCATCCTATTTCCCCTTCTTTTATTCTGTCCTCTTATCCCTTTGATTTTCTTTCTCAAAAAGACCATGTGTGAAACAGGAAAATGTTCCTACTGTAATGCAGCTATTGTAAGGCAGCGCCCACAGGGGTGGGTGTTTACAGCTGCCGATATTAAAGAAGTTTCCTTAAAGGTGTATTTTGAAGCTCATCTGGGTGTGTATCATTATTTTTAAGGTTTCATTAAGAAGGGGTGGGGGACGTTTTGTCTACATATAATCTGTTAACTTGTGACCATTGCCTCTGACAAAGCTTCCCCTTGTCTTTGTTGATGAAACTTCCTCGGCCACACACTGGAGATGCACTGGTCTCAGGTGGCACCGCTACCTAATCACATTCACCATCAGAAGTCCCCTGTGAGGCACTTCCCACCCTGCCCTGACTCAGCTGTCCACAGTCACACTATCACTCTGTGTGGCCTGGACGCAGGCATTGTTTGTCCCATGACGCCTGTCAGCGCATTCTGCCAAAGAAGGGCCAGATTCTGCTTGCCTAACTCATGTACTAGAAGTGGCTCTCTGTTCTTTTTCTTCCCCAATGGCACCCATTCAAAACAAACCATTTCACCATCTTTACAGTTGGGGGTTATGTGATGTTGTGCGGGTCAATTCCAGCCTCCTCCCTGCAGGGGGTGAGGGAGGACAGCTTATTTTTGGCAGGACATCTATCACAGACTGAGGCAGGGGGCAAGGGGACTAGAGAGAGGGCGTAGCATAAAACCCAGCCCCAAGACTGGGATGAATAAAGAGGAGGGTGTTTATTTTTGGTTTTATGGGGCTTTCATTTTCAGAGAAGACACTGTAGCATTAACTCTTAAGTGAGAAAGTGAGACAGATGGAGAGAAAGAAAATGTTTGGTTTTGAGGCAACAGAATGCCAAACTTCTAGTTGAAGATGCTAGTTGCAAAATGACAACATTTAAGTCTCTTTTAGGCTCAATTATTCTCCTCAAATCTAAGTCAGAATTTTCAAATGAATACAGGTATTTCCACGTAGTTTTACTTTTGGTCTAAAACCAAGTTTCTCCGTCCCTGTTTCTGGAAACAACAACAACAAATAACATTAATATAGCACTTACTATTTGTGAGGCTCTACCCTAAATGCTTTACGAGGTGTGGTCAAACAATATGGTGAATGTTTAAATAAAAAAATATATATATATATTGCAGTAAAAGACACAGTGCCATTAATCCCCCTCAAAATACTTCCCCTTACTTCAAACACAAGGTCACGCTGCCAGGGCCTTGGCAGGTGTCCTACGCTCTACCTGGGCCACTCCCTCCCTCCCTTTCATCCTTCAGGTCGGACCTCAGACATGACCTCCTGATTCTCTCTCTCTCTGTCCTGTAGCTCGTAACACCCTGCTCTTTCCTTCAAACATGTATCTCACGTCATGATTACAGATGTATTAGATTGTTGACTGTTAACATCTGCCTTCCTACCAAGGATGGAAATTTCCAGAATAGGGGTTGCATCTGTTTTGTTTCCCCACTAGTGCTTTGAACCTTCACAATAAATCTTTGCTGATGAACATTCCCACCCTCTTCTGCTCAGTCCCATCTTCAGCCTCCTTTGCCGGTTCACCCGCTTCTACTCGGTCACTTGATGCTGTTGCTTCTCAGGGCTGGACCCAGGCTCTCCTCTCCTGTTAGTTCCCTCTCTAAGTGCACACAGCCACGCCCACATGCCCATGGCCTCTGATACTCCCTGATGTAGACCTCTAGCCCCAGGGTCTCCTCTGACTTCAGACCTGCATCCCCAAGGCCTCCTGATTCCCTCTCCCGGGACATCTCAAATCTCAGCACATCCCACCCTGCGCTCCTGACAAGCTCCCTGAACCTGAGTCAGGGAGGAGCAGTCAAGCAGGGCAGAGACCTGTGAGCCAGTCTCAGTGCCTCCCTCTGCCTTCCTCCATATATTCATCCCGCCATGGACTGCTGATTTCACCAAATATCACTCAACTCCATCGGTTGGTCTCTCCACATCCCCACCAGTCTTCCTTTCTTCCTGCAACTGTGAAAAGCTTCTGACCTGTCTCCCTGCCTCCTCTCTTGCTCCTCTTGTGTGTTTTGTCCAATGTGGTCTCATGCAGCAGTGGCAGTGGTGCTTCTGGAAGGCAGAGCTGATCATATCACTCTCTACTACTTGAAACCCCTCAGCGGCTACTCACTGCTTTCAGAATGAAGCCATTTCCCCTCTGTGGCCCTGCCAGCTCAGGTCCCTCTGCAAGAAGGCTGAGTTCTGGGTAGGATGGGATTCATCCTAAGGCTCAGGTAGGGAAGGAAAGCACAGCTCCGGAGCCGTTAGCAGGGTAACCTGGACGTCCCACCCCTTGCTCTGGAGTCTGAGCTGGCCCAGGGATGACCAATGCTTTCAACAACTTCCTTCCATACAGCCAGGCTCTTTAAATAGCCTTTGTCCTTATATGTCTACAAGGGTGGTTAGTCTCCCCTTCCTGGGGCCTGGGGCAAGGACGCCCTACTGGGCCCTTGGTGACTTAAGTTCTAACCTCCACCTTAGTGGAAGCTTCTTGTTCTACGTTGCTGACTCCAGGAGGCCTATCCCTGGGCAACTGCTGCAGGGGAGGTTCTGTGTCTTTGCTGCAGTTCCTATGGGATCTCCAGGAAAACAAGGACGTGGTCAACATCCATGGATAAGCAAACCTAGAGATAAGACTTCTTCCTCATCTGCTGCTGTCTCCTGCTCCAAGCCTTCTCCCTTCCCTCCTGCAGCCGCCCTCAGCACAGCCGCCAGGGCAATCCCTGTGACACAGCAGGTCTCTGCTGTGCTGCCAACCTTTCCCATCTCGTTCTGAGTACAAACCACAGTTCTTCAAATGTCTGGGCCCAACCTGATTTGTTCTTCTTACCTCTCTGGTCTTAACTTGGCCACATTCACCTCTCATTTTCTCTGTCCAGCCGCTGTGGCCTCCTCAGGCTCTATGGACATGCTGGACTCCCACGCTCTGCTGGAGCCCTCTCATCCAGAAGCCCCAGAACTCCCTCTCTTACCTCTTCCAGGTACCTTCTCAGGGGGACCGCCCTGTTGTTACAGTCAGCTCTACAGTCACCCTCCCCCACCCCACCCACACTTCCCACCCCTTCTTCTTGCTCTATTTTTTCTCTTTGGCACTTAGCACCATGTAACAGAGGATATAGTCTACTTATTTATCTTGTTTATTGTCCATCTGCCCAGACTAGAACGGAAGCTTTATGAAGGCAGAGATTTTTGTCAGCTTTCTCATTTCTGGATCTCCAGCGTCTAGGACAGTACCTGCCACATAAATACATGTTACCTAAATGAATGAGCTTTTCCTTTTCCCCTCTCACTGGGCTATGGCTGCATGCTAAGCACATCTCTGCAAAGCCAGGGATCGGTTTCAACCCCTTGTGAAAACCACCCCTTTCCCATCTGCCCCACCCCCAGTGCTAGCATGGTGGGTCCCTCCCCTCATAGTTGTCCCTCATAATATTCATAATACCCATAGCTGAATTCTCGGGACTGGATCACATTTCTGGGGGCTTCCCAGAATAAACCAAATGTCTGTACACTGATGGTCATCATTATTCCACGCTGATATCCATTCATAATTATAATTATTATGGGACGTGTAACAATCCATTACTTCTCTGTAATTCTGGCTATAATTGCCAGTCTTCTGAGGACTGAGCTGACGTGGCCCATGCTGCCCATTTTCACAGAGGCTGCCCCCTAGGAACATGAGTATGTAGATTTTGCCAAGTGGCAGAGACCCTGAACAATTCTCTCCTTCTTCACTGGCTCTCAGTTTAATTGCTTATGGGAATAAGAGCAGAGATGCTGGAAGGAGTTACTGTGCTGTCTGAAATAATTTCCTGTACCTTCTAGACAAGGGCCTGTTCAAGTGAGTTGGGGTAGCAGAGCCAAGTGATTGAAAATAAACAAGAGGGTGTGAAGGAGCCTCCATCCTCCACAGCGGCCGAGAGCCAGGCCTTCCTAGAAGCGTCCTGAGTAGTCTCTACCCCCTGCACTCGAGCTTCCACCATGCCATGTGCCAGCTTTTTTCAGTAAATCTGCTCATGCCTTCTCCACAACTCCCCAGGATTGGTGCTCAGAGCCCTTCAGAACTCGCTCCTGCCTGTCCCTCAGCCTCCTGCCAGGCCCTGCTTGAGCCCCTGCTTCTCACTACCCTCTGGACACACCTGACACCTTGGTGCTTCTGGGCCCTTTGCCAGGATGAGGGCAGTGCTGCTACTCACAGCAGGGAAGAGGAAGTCCCTTGGAGATGCTAGCTACATCTTTGTAATCGTTCTGTGAACCCTGGACAGGAGTCTACATCTGGGACCCTACAACCTGAGTGCCATTCTTCTCGAATCATTTCAATCATTTCAATTCCTCTAGCCAGGAAAACCCAGGAGCTGACGTAGTCACTGATTTTTAATCAAACACAAAGATTTTTCTGGGCAGGAGGAGGCAGTGAAAAGGAAAGGCAGGAACTGTCCCTCCAAAGAACTGGCATTGCACACACAGCCATCACACAACCCGTGGAGTAACCCTCTCCATGGCCACCCCCTCCCCATGGCCACCGCTCCTGCTCCTTCCATCTGTCAGCTTGCATCAGAGCAAGCGGAAGAGTGGAAGTCAGTTCCCAGGGACAATACTTCTTCAGTTGGAAATAAACTGTCCTGAGAGTTGGACCAAAAAGTATGTGTTTGGCCCTGCAGAACATAGCAGCTTCCAGGCAAGAGGTAAACCAGTCTTGCATGCAGAGATGCAACCCTTTATCCCCACTGCACACACTTTGGCCCCTTCCAAATGCGCTAACAGAGACAAGTAACAAGAAAGTAATTGAAGAATTGACAAAATACCCATTTTTCCTCTTTTCCCATTTGCTCCTTTTTCGCCTTTTGGGCCCTGGGGACCGGGTGGTCCATCTGATCCATTGTGTCCTGGTAACCCATCAATTCCTGGGGGTCCTGCATCAAAACATGGGGAACAGGAACATTAAAAAACAAAAGTCTCTTCATTGAAGTTAAGGTCATTTCCTTTAGCCAGTGAAACTGGGCAGATCCTTTTCCAGATCCTTTCCTGCTTCTTCCCTTCCTTCTCTACCTTGGTTGCCCCTGCCTGAAGCTGGGGGAGAGGGGAGGGGGAAGGTGGGGAACGGTGATGGCAGATTCTCAAGTGAGAGGGGACAGGAGAACTTGTGACTGGGCTAGAGAGAGGAGGGGAACACAATCACAGTCAGGGTTACCTCTAGATTCTCCCCACTTCCCCACCTCAGTCCTTCCTGAGTGATCTTGGGGAGCCAGACACCCAGATAATCCCTCTCACCCCATGAAGTAGAAAAATCCATGGACTCTTACCTGGTGGGCCAGGTGGTCCTACAATAGAAAAATAAATTTAGATGAGACACCATGGATGAAAGAAACCAAAGCCAGCTCCATACCCAAAAAACAAAGAGCACCTTCCCCCTCTTAAAAAGTACTAATCACCTACTGGCACCAAGGAACCACCCCATGCATTTTACTTAGAACTCAGTATATTTGCCCAAAAAATTCTTAAAAGAAATTCAACACAGACCAACTTGCCAGTCAAAAACACTTCTGTTTAAGTTTCAACAGACCAAAAATAATTTCTGAGCTGGCTTCATTATAGATTCAGAAATCAGTCACCTCTCAAGCAATCAACCTAATTAAATGACAATTTAAATGACTAATTAAGTGACAATGCAGGTGAGCTAGTGCAGCCTAGCATAGGTAAATGTCAGCAAATGGTAGTGCTGTCATTATAGGGCTGAGGTCCGGCTGTCATGAGAGGAGTCCCAAGTGCTTTTATCCAGCCAGCGTGTCTCCTCTAGGATGCCAAGGTCAGAAGCTGGCTCTTTGGGTCTCTATTTTGTTGCATGAAATAGCCTGAGAAAAACTGAGGACCCAGATCAGGTAACAGATACCTTCCTTAGTGTGTAATTACCCAGAAAATCTAAGAGGTTCAGATGAATCATTTACACAGAATCTAACAAAAAGATTTTGCTTCCACAAATAGGAATCTTATGATCGATTATTCTATCCGAGAACACAAACTAATGAGGTTGTAACATGAGCAGATGAGGTCCTTTCGTTTCTCCAGGCCACATATAATGATGACCAATATTGCAATGGAAAGGTCTTGCCCTAAGTCCAAGCTTCTGACCTTTCAAAACAACCATTATTTACCAAGCACTTACTATGTATGTGCACCAAAACATGCCAAGAAGCAGAAATGTTGGTCACTGTGTCTGTTGTGTTTACAATATACGTAGGGAAGATAGACACTTTGAAATCACAATGAAATGTGAGAAAGCTACAGAGAAGCAACCCCCCAAAGGGGTACTGAGGCAGTCTGTGAGGGCTTCAGAAGGAGGACTTAAGTGGGGCACTAAAGAAACAATGGGCCTGAGATGGCTGCAGGGGTGAGGGCTGGACATCCCACCCAGGGGACCAGCAGGAGTAAAGGTACAGAGGTGGGACCTTGCATGACTCAGGACAAGAAAGGAAGAAGACTGACCAAGCTGGTGCGTATAGAGATGAGGCTGCATAAGTACTTGGTGGGGCGGCAGCACCTGAATACCAAGCAGAGAGGTACTTGTGAGGCAATAGGTTTTTAAGAAAGGGGCTGACACTGTGAAATTAGTGTGTATTCAAGACCCTCTCGGTAGATAGATATTGAAGAGAACTAGGGAATTAGGTGAGAGAAAGAGAGCGATAGAAATGAGGGTGTGGGGAGAAAATACCCAGAGGGTCTTTGTAGTTAAAATTAGGGACAAGATTATGGATAAATGTGGTTGGTGACTGTAGAATTATAGAGAAAGCTAGAAATTCAAGAGGTATTTCAGCAGAAGAATGAGCAGGGCAATATGTCTGACTGGATAAGAGACAAAGAAGGCCTCTGAGACGGCTTGGAACCTAGGATATTGATGGAGAGAGGCTATTTTACAGACGTGAGGACTCTTGGAAGAATACGTGTTTGAAGGTATGCTTTCGATACGTATAGCCCTTCTTATGGCAAACGTGATTTGCTGAAAATGGCATGCTTTGTAGGGTCTGGGTAGCCTGTGGCCACATGACTTCACCACCAGATGGCGCACACTAGTAAAGGAGTAATGTGGATAGTTGACAGAGGTCCAAAGAAATCAATCATCATTCCTGACTACAGATGGAACCAAATTCAGAAGTGCAGATTGGTAGGAAAAAAGGTGAACAAACAAGAATCAACTGTATACAATAGGTTTCAAAAATTCCCAGGACAGTCCAATAACCATTTCTATGTGGTAGGACTATTGGAGAAAAGTCTTGGATGGAGCTATATATTTAGGACACATTAGCCATGGCCAAGGGTGTCACTATGGTGAAGTACTTCGATTAGGGTCCCCTGACAAAGATCCACTTACACCCTATGGCTACAGTTCTTAGTCATTTGAGTCTACAGAATCATCTGGAATGCTTGTTCAAATGCCGCTACCTGGGCCCCATTTGGAGATTCTAGTTCAGTTTGGATTTAGAGGCCCAGGAACCTGTATTTTTACCAAGCACAACAGGTGATTGGGATGCAGATGGTCCTGGGTCCCCTCCCCACTCACATCTGATGTGAACATTTTCTGAGAAAAGAGTCAATCACCATCAGCAAATCCTTAAAGGGGTCTCTGACCCAAGAAAGGTTGAGAGCTATTAGTTTTGAAGCAAAATTAAAATGTTTGGACTAACCAAATTTCGGGATGGAGAGAGAAGGGGACACACCCCATCTGGGGGGAGGCAGGTGATTGAAGAGGCACCAGGAAAGAGAGAGAGTGGACCAAAGTCGTACGAGGGAATCCAGCAGGTCCCAGGCCCTGAAGCTAATGGAAAAGAAAAGTTCAGAAGAGAAAGACAGTTCCAAAGAGCTCAGAAGTAGAGTGCTATAACAATGACCAGCGTCTGTCCCACTGTCCTCTCAGGAGTCCATCTGATCTCCCTAAGGGTCCTTATACCTGGAAAAAGCCCCTGACATATGGCATTATAATAATGTTAAATGTCACATTATTTATATGGGCCAGCTGGGCATTTAGAAAACTCCTGACCGTCCCCTTCTGAATGACAGACCCACTGGGAATACTTGTAGACGGAGACATTCTGTTAATACTGGATGAAGGACTGGTTTCCTGGAGTCACCAGGTGCTTGACAGGGCCCCACACTCAGAAGTGGGCCCTGTGCTTGGGTTTAACGCTCTGTGGTTGCCGGCTAGAAATTTTTAATAATTTTATCTTTGAAAGTGTTTTGTAAATGAAGTCCCATGTGATAAAGACACGTGTTTCAAGGACTTGGAGCCTTGGTTCATATGTGCTCCTGCTTCCACCTGCCTCCCTGCCTCCCCTGGACTGCTCCCCTGCCCCCTTAATGTGGAGCGTTCTCCTGACTCCCCACCCCATCAGTGACTGCTGCCACCTTCCACCCTGCTGGGGGCCTGGGTATGAGTGCAGGGAAGGCTAGGGTTGGGTGTGTGCCTAGCAAGCCTGAGTCACAGAGTGGGGCCCCCTGTGCCCATGAGGGTCTGTACTCACTAGGTGAGTATCCCATGCCTCAGGGAGTCTGGCATTAAATAGCAAATAAAAAGCCCCTCCATAGCAGGTTGAGAGTGAGACCACGAAAGAAAGGAGGAAAGGAGGAAACCCTTTTCCCTGCTTTTAAAGGGCCCCTCCCTTTTCATTTTGCACTGGGCCCTGCAAATGATGTCGCTGGCTCTGACTATCCCCACCCCACACTCCTAGCCAGCATCGATTAGAATTGGCTAGATGCTTGATAATCGTTGAGTCACTTAGATTCTTCTCCTTGAGATCTAAAATTGACCCACAATGCTCCGAGTTATGTAAACTAGAGATCTTTGGATGGCCATGCACAGTAAAGAAAAAATTTAAAATGTCAGTCTTCTGAGAGAAGAGAATGAAGTAGAGAGAAGCAGAGATGAGAGTCTGGGTATCATAAGAAAGTCAGATAGACTGAGAGAGGAGGATTCTCGGTGTGGATTCTCGGTGGCTTTCCAGTTCCTGATTCCACCCCACTGAGGCCCGAGTGCTTTCCTGCTGTCCCATGGAACGGTGTCAGAACAAGTGTTGCATGATCCAAGGCACCTGCTTAACATAGCAATGACCACAGAGGAAGTAGCTACACATTTACCAAAGTCTTGCTGATAGAAGAAAAAAAGCCAAAAAACCTCAAATAGAAACATTTCAGAAAGTGAAGTCTGGTTCTATTTGCTTTAGAAAGAGCTAGTGAAAGACCCAACTTCATAAACCTGATACAGTCAGGCCTGAAGCACATCTGAGGTCTGAGGTCTGGAGTCCTGAGTCTCTTCCACTCTTACCCCAGCAAAGACTCCCTGGGGCTCAGGGTCATGCCAGCCACAGTTTCAGGGCCAGACAGGAGCCCTGGCCAGAGGGGGTGTTGTCTCCCCTTCACCCTGGGAGTCAGGCATGTGTGGCTCTCCTGGAGGGATGGCCTGAGAGGGCGCAAGCTCTCACACTTGGTTGGAATCTGCCAACACCAAGATCACCAGCTAGTTTCTTGGGGAGGCCAGTTGAGTGAACCCCATCACATGCACTAGCTGAGAAGGACCTGTCCATTTGCTACCAAAGGTTGCACTGGCTACAGCTTTGAGGCCTCAGTTCCCATCCTATGAATGCTGGTACACCCACTGTAGCTGTCCAGGACACCTGACTTGAAAAGTTATCTTCCCTCACATGCCCCCGTTAAACTGCAGCTTTGGTCCAATTCCATTTATTTGGTGCATTTCAACTTTGAACTATGGCTATGGTAACCTTAAAAAATTAGAGTAGGGATGGCAAACAGGTTTTATTTCAAGTGCCAATTCTAATCAATTAGTACAGCTTTTTGGAGCACCAGAAAAGAATGACATGAGGCCATAGTCAGCAGCAACTGTGATGCATTATTGCTGTCTGCCTGGTTAAAGGATAAGGAGCAGTGATGTGTGCCATCACTGGATTGGAGTTACCTGGCTGCAAGGAGAATGGGCACTATAGATTTAAAGCACGTCAGTCCTGACAATCAGTTCAGCAACATTATGGTTTAGAGATTTTCCAACAAGTCCACATGTGTAAACCATTAGAAATGAAGAATAACTCAAGAACCTGCCTTCTTCAAGATACCTGCTCTCCCAGAAGGTATTCTGGGGTTCTAAGACAATATGGGCTCAGGGGGTAAGATACCTCCAGAAAAGCATATGTTATCTGATAAACTCTGCACCAGTAAAAGCCCCTAACTACTCTAGCTAGTGAATTGCCCTCATCTTCACCTGAGATGTCACGTGCTACCCAAAACTACACAGCATCTATCCTTGTCTCCATAGCAACCACAGCTAAGTCCCGGAAAAGGGACAAGAATGGGGTCTCATGGTCACAGCTGGACTAGTCAGAAGCGCCTACTTTTTCAAAGATGAATCTAATGTAAAAAGCTAGACCTTGTTCTCAGACCCCAAGCCCAGGGTCTGCCCTGGCAACCCTTGCTGCAGGCGTCTTCTTGGGCCTCTGGACCAAGGAAAGCTCTCTCCCCACCCCCCGCAGTTGCTGATTCAGTTTTGGGTCCTGTCACCTCCTCACCCCCAATCCAGACAGCTTGGCCTAAACCAAGCCACCACCTCACTTTGTAATTTGTACTTTTCATTCTGAAGTTTTAATGGAAGAGCTTTCTGTGTAAAAGGAGGCCCAATTTCAAGCCGGCATGAAAGGAGAAGGTAGGAGCTGGCTTTTGAAAACCATTTTGAGGTGCCAAAGAATAACCTCCTCAACCCATTTCCAGTATGAATTGGATCCCCTACCACCTGTCAATCTCCCCTAAGTGGTCTCCATAGCTCCATCCTCCATCCACTGAACAGGCTCTCCTTCTCTCACTAGATACATAGAAGGCTCTCCTTCTATCACTATAAACATCAAAAAGAAGAGGATTTTCCTGTGCTTCTCAACAGGGCTTTTGTGCTTGTAATTCTATCCACCTGAGCGTTTCTCTAGCATTTATTACTGTCACACGCAAGAATTCTGAAAAGGGACTTAAGAAAGGTGCTTAAGCTACAAGAGTTTCAGAATAAAGAACCAAGCTGTTCTCAAGATATTTAATTTTCTGTAAGGGCTGAAATGTGACTCAAGTAATTCAATTAGCGCTTCCCCAGAAGCCACAGGATTACAGCTTTTCTCTCTGAGGCCAAACTAAGTGAAGGAGAATCAGACTCAGACTCGGGGTTCCTCAGGGAAGTGTTTCTTACCAGCCCACCACCCCCATTCAATCACTTATATAACCCCCAGATTTAGTCATTCGACACACTCCCATTGAGCACCTACTGCACGCAGGTAACCTGAGGTACTGGGGCAAATACTGCAGAAAAGGGTGAGGTTTCTTACACCTGATACACACCATGCAGGGTTTTTCAGCCTCCACTAGTGTAGCCCTGGGTGCAAGTGGAATGTGAATGGGACCTCCCCAGAGCCTGGAGCCATAGACTAAGGTGGCACAACAATGCTGCAGATTGCTCCAAAGTCTTTGGTTGCCTTTTAAAGTCCACGAGAGCTGTGCATTTACTCCATAATAGACTTTTAAAGCAAAAAAAAGAAAAAAAATTCTCCCTGTTTCCTCAGAATGCTATACCCTCTTTGGAGAGGCAGGAAACGCAGTGTCTGAAATCAGACTGTATCAGCCCATCCTGGGGTAGAAGGGCACACACACAAATTGGGTGATTGCTCCAAGGTCTATGTTTTACTTTGTCCCCAGGTTCTGGAGGCAGGAGGCAGGCACCCTTCCCCTCAGGCAGGATGCAGGACTCGGTGAGACTCAGGTACAGACAATTGCATTGAAACCGCTCCCCTCCTCTCCTGCCCCATATACCAGCCATTCCTTGTTCCAAGGCTGATGTGCCTTGAGATTGATTCCCTCCCTCCTGGCTATTTGTTCTTGATTCATTGACTAGAAGGGGGCAGCATGGGACCAACCACCCGTCCCACCTAACACATAGCAGGCACCACACAGCGCAGTCCTAATGAAACAGTGTCTTCTTGACTACTTAGCGGTTTGTTTCTAGAGCTTCCCATCGATGCTATATGTATCCTATATGTATGATGGAAGCAAATAAGTACTTCTGGTAAAAGAACACTATTCTCAGGTAAAAAGAACTCTATCACTTAGCAAGGTCTTTTCCCTTTTAAAAACTAATGGGAATAGGGAAAACATCTTTGGCACCAGTTCAAGGTACTACACGTTTCCCATTACCCAACACCTATTTATTTTCCATGCTTTATTTCTATGGCAATACCAAAAATATTATTATTATCAGCATTTTTATATTTATATTACAATTGATTTTCAGCCCATTAAAAACATCTGGTAAAAGTAAAGCAACATGTATTTTTATAACCTAAAGTGTTGCGAGGCGTTCATTCTGCCCCGGCCCTTGGGCTAGCACACACGTTCTCCCTGTGAGCAGAGCGGCCAGCCTACCTGTCAGGCAGATCCCCTTGGTGCTGTTGCACAGGTCCAGCATCACTCGGATCTGCAGGGAGAGAAGGTGGTTAATAGCAGCACAGCAGGCAGTGGGCCCCAAACTTGCCCTTTATTCAGACAAGAAAGCAATTATAAAAATGCATGAAGTAACTTTGGGAGAATATGCAGAAGTCCGAGGAAAAGTTCACCTAAAACAGAAGAGAAACCCTTAAGAGATCTGAAGACATTTGATATCAGAAGCTCATCTGTCAACATTGTCAATAGAATTTCCTTGATTTCTATCCAATTGGGAAAAGACAGAGGATGGCGAAGGAATTGCCAAATTTGACTTTCGAGGCTGTAATGAGCCGGCCCCCTAGCATCTGACAGGCTCAATTTGTGAGCCTGAGTAAAGAGGGTCGTCGGCTTACTGGCGAGGAGCAAGCATTCACCAGCTGGGTGAGCAGGGATGAGGTAACCTCTTGACACTTTGGTTTTCTCTGAAAATGTAAGTAATATAAACACCTGTCTTGGGCTCTGTCCCTGGCCGCCAGGGGCAGTAATCCTCATGCCATGTGGACACTGCCTAGTCACCGCTGGAAGGCCGTGTGCGGTGGGGACCACTGCAGTCTGGTCTTCATCTGATATCTGGTTCTCCCACACCAACTGTGCAGCCCCTTCCCACTTCCACTCTCCACGCTGCTCCTAATGAGCTTCACAAAAACCAAATCTGATCGGGTCAGCCCCGATTCAAACACTTTCGTGATTCCTTGCTGCTCCAAAGATAGAGCAAAAGTGCTCCTTCTCTGGACTCATCTCACACCACTCCTCCCTCCCTTTCTATCCTCCAGTTATACTCTGCTTCAGTTTGCTCGTCCGTAAAATGGAGATAGCAGTAGTGCTTCCTTCTTAGGATTGTTGGAAAGACTAAGTGAAATTACACTATGTGAAGTTCTTAGAACAGTGCCCAGCATGTAGGAAGCACACACGAAAGTGCTCTCCGTTTTGTGGAGGCAGCAGAGTGTTGGATAGAAGCATGGATTCGAAAATCAAACTATCTGTGTTCAAATCATGACTTTGCTCTCTCACAAGAAGTATGACTTTGGGCAAGTTACTTAACCTCTCTGTCCTTTAGTGTCCCTGTCTGTAAATAAAGCTTACAGCACCTACCTTATAGCATGGTCATGTGGATTAAATGAGCAAATACATGCAACACACTCAGAACAGGGCCCAGCACGTGATAAGCACACTCTATTGATGCTATTGTTTTGATGGTTCCTTGAATTTGCCTGGAAAGACTTGGTTAATTTATCAATTTACCATCCAAGAATTTAAAATTTCTAGATACAGCAATTTTTAGACCCAAATAATGTGGCATTTCAGAACTATGGGAAGAAAATGCATTAGTTAAAAAATAGAGTTGACACAACTGGATAGACATCTGGGGAGAAAGCAAAAAGCTGAATCTTGATTTCATTCTTTACACTAACTAAGTTGATTAAATGATATTCTTCAAAATTGAAAAGTGAAAAAAAACTAGTAAAAGTACTGGAGGAAAATATGTATAATGGAATTAGAGTAAGAAAGACTTTCTAAGAAGGAAATAAGCCTCATACTATATATATGTAGGTGGAATGCAATGCATTTGACTATCTAGTTATTAAAGATTTCTGCAAGAGGTAAAACTCAAGCAGTAACAAAGAAGAAACACAAACCTGGAGGCTAATTGCAAAGGGCTCATGTATAAAGAGCTGTTCCAAAGCAATAAGTAAAGGAACCAAAAGAAAACTGGACAATGGACCCAAACAGGAAATACAGAGAAAAAAAAAAGAGTGCCTTATCTTCACTTTGAGTTAAAGAAATAAATCCAAATGACAAAATACTATTTTCACCTCTTAGGTTTGATAAATAGGTAAATAAAAAAGACTAGCAGAGCACATATGACAGGGGTGATAGGCAGCGCTCTTACATCCTGTTGATGGAAGTACACTGTCTCTTTGGAGGGCATTTTGGCAATCTCTCCTGAAATGTAAACGGATCTACCTTTTGATTCATCAACGACACTTTGGGATTTATTCTACAGATGCACTCATATATGTGTGAGAATATCTGAACATGAAGATGGGTGTCGCGGAAATGTGGGCCAGAGCAGAAACTGAAAACAACCTAAATATTTATCCATGAGGTCTGCTTAAATAGAGTGTAACATAGTCATACAAGGAAATACTGTGAAAAGAAATTTTTTAAAACCATACTGTGAAAAAACATTTTTTTAAACCATAAGGCTGATATTTTAAACCATATGGTTTAAAAATTTTTTTGAAGCCATAAGGCTCCAAGATAAATGAAAAAAAAAAAAAAAAAAAAAAAAAGCAAAGTGCAGAGCAGCATGTATAACATACTTCCATTTATGTAAAAAAGTGGTGCACACACAAATGCTTCTATATGCTTCTTTCTTGCCACTATCAAGGTTCTTTGTCTTTGGCTTTCTAGACTATTTCTGGAGAGAAATCTACGAAAACCTCACGTGAGGAGGGGTGGAGGGCCAGGTGGGATGGGTCAGTACTGAGCATGATATGCCCTTTTGTTTTATTCGTTTCACTGATTACTCTTTCAATTAAACTCTTTTTAAAAAGAACATGTTTTGATTTGAGGGGAATAATTGTTTTGTCTCCTACTGAGGTTTATTCTCTTTGCTAGGAGGTCCAGAGGAAAACTCATACTATATTTACTTTTTGTCAAGTCTGTCAATGAGTATTGACTGACTGCTTCAGCAATTTATTGTGAACTATATCGCATTATATCACAAATATATGAAATGTACATGAACAATTTAAAGATGAATATTAAAACAAACATGTGTATACCACCCCCACGGTAAGAGCTGGAAACTTACCAATGCCTGGGAACGTTGCAGGTGTCCCTTCCCTCCCTGCTTCAACAACTCTCTGGGTTGAAGTATATTGGGACGTATTATCCTCCCTTTTATACAGATAAAAACAGGGGCTTAGAGAGGTGGCATCATTTACTCAAGGTCATACTGCTGGCTCGTAGATGAGCTGGGCTCAACTCCAGGTTTTCTGATTCCAGGTCTACTACACGTTTTATTATGGCTCTGATGATTATCTGAACAGAACCAGACAGAAAAAAATGTTCTATCTACTGTTTTTAGTCATTTTCATAAATGAATGTAATCAGCTGCACTACTGACAAAATTTATTGTGTAAAAAATGTGTAATTGCCCATTGCGAGAACCATTAAAGACTTTACAATGCTTCATTTGTTGCCTGGGGGATCACAGAAAGATTACTTTGAAACAACAGAAGCATCAATAGGGAAAATTAGCATTTCTCTTTTATACTCATCACTGGTCTGGATAGGCCCAGATTCTGTAAAGAAAGGAAAAAAAAGGACAAGCTTTCGTTTCCTGATCTTTTGGCTTCATTTATATTCTAAATGTGAACTTAGATATTTACCAGTAAATTGTGTTACTCTTCACTCAGGAATATTCTGTTAACAAACTTGGGATGTATAAGATTGCATCAAGGTGAAACCGGATATGAAAAGGTATGGCCACAAGAAAATCAGAAACATTTTTTTCCCCTGATAATAATGATTAAGAATTTGGATGAAAATAAGAAAACCCCAAACTGAAAGTCACAAAATCTAGACTGTCAAAATAAGGAGTCCCTTTCTGGCATAGAGGGCTTCCTAAATCTTGATTTCAGATTTGAGAACGGTGATGTTGGAAGAAGCCTTAGAGCTCACTGTCCTGGGAGTGTCTGGCAAGTCCATTCAGGAGGTGGCCCTGCCTGGAGGCCACCTCCCCCCACTCTCTCCCGTCGCTCTGCTCCAGTCACATTGGCCATTATCATACAACAGTCTTTACAGTGTCTAGTGTGCATGTGTGGTGCCCTCATCTTCACTGAGGCTGTCACCTTGTGAGGAGGGCTTTCTCTGACTCCTCGACTGAAAGTCGTCCCAGAAGCTACTCCCGATCACCTCATCTGGCTTTTTGTCTCTGTGACACTTATCGTTATCCAATATTGTCATACCTATGTATACATTTATTTATTACCTGTCCCTGCTCCCCAAAGAATGAAGCATTTTGTTGAGCAGGAAAACTTGCCCTCTCTTTTGTCTGTATCACTGCAGAGAAATGCGCCCTGTTTTGTTGCAGGAGGAACTGGGAATTCTTGGTAAACACGGGAAGGAATTCCAGGACATACCAAAAAATTAATCCATGTAAACAA
Source organism: Rhinolophus hipposideros (assembly GCF_964194185.1). Taxonomy (NCBI): domain Eukaryota; kingdom Metazoa; phylum Chordata; class Mammalia; order Chiroptera; family Rhinolophidae; genus Rhinolophus; species Rhinolophus hipposideros. The sequence continues at coordinate 46,037,999 of NC_138051.1, read as the reverse complement.
AGCCAAGTAACCCAAGCAAGCAGAGGGTTTATTTAAAAAAAGAGAATATACTCCAAAAATGTGGAAGTGGGCAGGCCCAGGAAAAAGGGCAACTGCTCCAAAGAACAAAGAAATTTAGGATTACATTTCAATGAGGGCATGAAATATTCAGGGCATTCTCAGAGTGGGACTCCACTGACCACTCCTTCCCATGGGGAGGTGAGATTCCCTTGTAGGAACTGTCATGGTAACACAGAGGATAGAGATTTTTCCCTGCCCGCAATGCTAATAATGTTATAATCCATTAAAATTAGCTGTAGCTGCACCTTTTCTTAAGAATGATCTCATCTCCTCTTTTCTTTATTTCCCTCACTTCCTCCCCCCGCCCCATCCCTGCGGTTTCTGCGCACAGTGACAGTTTCAGGTCTAGAACTTTTCCACTGAGGAGATAGGGTTCAAGTCAGAAAGCACATCAATGGGTTCCCAGGGAGATCTTCCTTTGAGAGAAGATGACAATGAATTGCTAAGCTGGGTTTATGATGTGAAAACGCGATAATGTTGGGAAGAGGGTGGATGAGGCACAGAGAGCCCTGGTGGGAAATCTCCCACTCCAGCCACACTAGCTTGGAGGACACATTTTATGGGAACAACAGCTGTCACCCTGAGTGGCCTTAGTTACTTATTTGTAAAATGTAGACAGATGATTTCAAACTCTGCTCCCACCAAGGGGGTGGTGGGGAGGAACACCTAGAAAGCTAGAGTCAGGGATGAGAAAGCTGAGGTCCAGAGAAAGCAAGTGGAGCAGCTGGCCCAGGCTCACCCACAGCTTCCGGAGCTCAGTACTACTTTCTCCCACATACACTTTTCCATACTGCCTAGACTTGGCAAAAGGAATCGTCTGAATTCAACTTGAAATGCAAATTTTTCCTTTAGGTTGCTTTGAATATGAACAGAATATTAGATTTTTACTAGTTGAAAATGCATCCATTTCAAGAAATCTTTTCTGTGCAGAAGTGAAAGGTTTTCTTTGCAAAAGCGTTTCTTCCTCATCAGAACGAATAGCGCTGAATGTGGTGAGCTGCCACTGCTCTTCTGAACACAAAACCTTGCGGTGGTGGTTGGCTGGCTGCCTTCTTGAACTCCCTTCCTTTCACCTTTTACTCTCAGGACTGATTCATGAAAAAGAAAGGGAGAAAACTTGCCCGATGTCACCAGCTTGCTCTGGTTTGCACGTTGCTAAAACAATGTGTCCTGCCATGGTTTCTCGGAAGTCCCTAAGTGCAGGTTCCTGTCTGCTAGCTGGAACACTTTAAAGTCTGAGTCACCTTTCAGATCTGACCTATTTTGTAACTTAAAGTCCATTTTTTTTAGACAATTGAATACTCTTTATGACTCTCCTTAATTATGAAAATTGCTATTATTATGTGCATGCAAATGATCTTTTAGAAACAGCTCCAGCGAGCCTGCCATTGACTGAGGTTCCCTGGCCTGCAGAGATGGCGCTATCAGTGTGGTGGCCCAGCTGTTTGTACTTGAGGGTTAGACTGCAGGTGTTATAGGAGTCCCTCATGACTGTCTGAAGCTGGGGTCAGCTCATCTCTGGGAAAGGCAGGAATTCACACTGGGACCAAAACGTGGTGACAACAATCTGCAAACCTCAACAGGAGAATGAGGTTTGCCTTGTATGGGGGTGAAATTCTGGGGCTTGATCTCCTTCTTGCAGCCCCACAGGGGTCAGCCAAAAGTCAAGGCATTTGTGAGCTCCAGGGAGCAAGCCCTGGCCATCCCACATCGGCGGCCTGGGGGCCCTATGCTAGTGTTGGTTCATCCTGCTTGGGATCCTGAGAACCCAGCTAAATACTGCCCGGCCTTCCCCAAAGACCCTGCATCCCACGGATTGCCCCTTCCTGAGCCCACCAGTGTCACTGTGTGGCTGATGGTTGGCACGCATTTTTGTGTGTTATTCTGGCTTCTAACCAGAGAGGCTCTTATTGGTAGGGACAGTTTCATCTTTTTTTCTGTGTGCCCCATTCACTTATCCATTCCCTTTCCCACCACTGGGATGAGTACCACCACTGGTATTCAATAAATACTTCATTATTGATTACTAGTTCAACTGGGTGGGAAATGTGCTCCTTAATCAGTGATATTCCTTTCTGACTGGCAGTAACATTGTTTATGGGACCTGAATATCTAGCATGTGGTTACCTGTTTCTCTTTGTGCCCGTTTGCTTAGGATAACTTTATTTTAGCAAACACTCCACTAATCCCTAGAAAACAGGCACTTGCAGAGGCTAGGGTTCTCCAATTAGGGCCTCTGAGACATGGCTGTCCTTCTCCTGCCTCATATCAACATCACTACAAAACCAGAAACCATGGAGGTGCCCCTGGCCTGCCGGGTAATAACACAAACCTTTCATGCCTGCATGAGCTGTGACACCCACGGCCAGTTAGGGCTGGGTCAGCCGGGCAGAGACTGGAGAGCTGGCATGTAAAGGAGGCTCAAACATCATTGAAAATGCAATGCCATGGGGAAAACATGGTATTCACCAACTCCTCCTTTGCTCGGTGCATTAGGATGGGAGTGGAGGCCAGCCTACTCTCCAGAGAGTGGGGGAGGGGACTGGGAGGGTTTCAATTTATCCCTATGGCGTTTACTTTGCTGAGTTGTTTCTGAGGAGCTGAACTGTGTTGTCAGAGCCGAAGCCTGAGTGCAGCTTCCCATGGCTGTCCTTCTCTCCGTGCCTCAGTCATTGCCTGGATTCTCTAATAAAATGCTGAACAAATAACTAATGAGTGTTGATTTGGAGTCTACCCACAAGCCTTGGCCAGCCCACTTGCACGCAAAGGCTGGGAAGTCACAGAAGCTGAGGCAGCTCCTTTGGGCTCAAGACTCCTCAACAATCCCAGTTGCAAGGGGTGGTTCCAGCAAACGCCCTCACCCAATGTCTCCAGGAAAATTACTTGCAACTGGGATAGGGCCTTGGGGAACAGCCCAGTATGACATTTATTAACACTGGACACATCTGAAAATGCACGACCATAGTCCCTGAAGGAGCACGTCCTCCCCCAGGTGTGCCTCAGGCTTTCTTCAGGCTCTGACCCTGGGTCAAACAGGGGGAGGCAGATGACTGTTGTTTCTAGTTGACTGCACAGGGCCCTGCACAAGCTCCCCCGCCCCTTGACAAAGTAGGACCATGGCAATACTTTCCCCAGGGAGCAACTGTGAGGAGTAAATGAAGTTCTTATAAAAACAACTCTGGTGTTACAAACACATATTATTTCATGATTTGAATGTAAATCAGCTGACTCTGCTTTTTGAAAAATCAATGCATACTATTTTAATAAAAGTAGTTAACTAAAGTCTACTTACTATCTCAGTTTAGCAACTAAATTCAAACTGTAATACAGAGGATTTATAGAAATAACCGATACAAATTGATAAGCACCCTAACCCACTAAATATAAGCCACCATTGGTCATTACAACCCCCTTCCTAAACCTTTCTCTTCTTCCACCGGGAGAACCTTACGTGCCAACAAACCCCAGGTTCTCAGCCTTGTCCTGCCTGCAGTTCAAGTGGCTGCCTCTCTGGAATGGCCAGTCCTTTTGCATTTCCTCCTCTGGCCTGTGACTCACTGGCAGCAAGAATTCCTACTGGCAGCAACTGGCTAACCCAGCTCAGGGACCAAAAACACTGGGCTACCTTCAGAAAAGGCTCAGGACGCGGTCTCCCACCATCTCCTGTGCTGGGTCTTCCTTCCTCCAGGTTGGAAATAGACACAAATATGGAAACAACATGGTGTTGTATCTACATATACTGTGTCTCATCTTGAGACAGTTCTCCTCCAGTCATCAAAAAGAAGAAATTGCCACTAAATGTCAAGTTACTAATTTCAAATTCCTGTCTGTATTTTTAAGTTGTTTTGTTGTGAATTGCCTATTTGCAAGTCTAGCAATTTTACAACTTATTCTTGCCAATTTTTTCCTAAAGGGGAAAGGCTCTTTTTCTCTCTATATTGTAAACACATACAAATGTAATGGAATAGCTTTTAAATGAAATTATGTGTAACTATGAGAAAATAGAGGTGACTATTGGATCTTGAGATTCTCGAGGTAGGGAAGAACATTCTAAGCATGGAAGCAAGAGAAGAGCCTATAGAAAAAAGGCTTTATAGATCTGACCTATAAACAAAACTAAAAGGCAGTAAGGGCGAAAGTGGTGGCATAAAGAACATGGGCTTTGGAGTCAGATATGCTCTGTCTGATCTGAGTTCCAATTCCTTCACTCACTGGCTTTGTGATCTTGAACAGGATGACTTACCTCTTTAAGGCTTGATGACCTGTCTGTAAAATGGGAATGATAATAATGGTGATCACTTCATAGGGTTGTGATCAATATAAGGACATTTTTGACATACTTGCAGCTCTTAAGATAGCATTTGGCAAGTTGTAAGTTCTCAATAAATGTTATAATCTTTGTTGAGGGGAAAATATGTGTGTAATACACAAAAAACTAATAACTTTCCTATAAAAGGGTCATTGTAAATTAGTAAGAAAAAATATTTTTAAAAATAAGCTAAAACATGAATGAGCAAATCTCATACAATGAAAAAAATTTCAAATTACCAATAAATATGAAAAAATACTTTCACCATAATCAAATACCTGCAGCCCCCTCCCTGGTGTTAGAGATCCAGCCTGTCCCAGAGTCAGTTGGGCCCTGCTCTTTTAAACCTCAAACTACCAAGCCTCTAGTCCCTTCTCCCACCCAGTGTGGCTTAATTCCATTCCTGTGATTCTCCAATTTAGGGTGTATTAGAATCATCTAGGGAGCAATTTACATGCAGACTCCCAGGCGGGACCTCCATCAATTCTCACACGGGAAATCCAGTGTGGAGTCCAGACATCAGCATTTTAAACAGACGCTCCTAGGTCTTTTTGATGCAGATGGCCCCCACCCATGCTTTGAGAAGTTCTATTTGTACCAATCAAAACAAAGGCCTGTTCCAGCATCTTCCAAGTTTCTCTCTCTCTCTCTCTCTCTCTCTCTCTCTCTCTCTCTCTCTCTCTCTCTCTCTCTCTCTCCTCCCCCCCAGAAAACTTCATGTAAGCTCAGACCTCGAGAACAGAACCCTGCCTAAAGAGGTGGGGATCTTTTTCTTTTCCTGATGATTCTTTACAAGTTTTAAAAAAACAAAGCAAAGCAAAAGGATCACAGGGTAACTTCTCCATACGTTACATGCTACATTAACTTATTAATTTACAAAATAAAGTAATTTAAAAATTTCAGTTTTTAAACCTTTCTGTGTTTTCCAATTTACTATAATGGGCACACTGACAATCAGAAAAAGGTTACAAGACTCTAGTCACTCCTTCACATCATGTATCATTCTAGTTGTAGCTTAGGTGTTGCTTTCCTGGAAACTCTTTCCTCCTGTCCCAGGTTGGAGATGTTCCTATGCGGTCCCACAGCAACCTGCTCTATTCCCATCAGGGCACTTATGTCATTGCCTGGTTACTGGTTTGTTCCCTACTAACTGTAAGCATTTGAGGGCAAGGGAAGTATACATCTTATTTATTTTTATAATACCAACATATAGTCTACACCTTCCACATAGTAAGCTGTCAATGAGTAGATTCTTTGTCCCTCCTTAGGAAAGAGAAATGACCACTTTCCCTTCCTGAGCATCCTGGAATCAAACTGGATTTATCTTCTGTTCTTTTTGTGCTTCCTTTGATTTCTTACATAAGTGCTAAAGAAACAGTAGGACTTTCTTGGTATGAAGTTAGAATGTGTCATTTCTAGGATGGTCAGCCATGTGGAACTTACCCAAGGCAGTATGTTTCCTTCCTTTGGTAATCAAAGGGTACCTGATTAAGCAGTAGCACATAAAAGGTAAAATTCACAATGTCTAGCATTCAACAGAAAATTACCAGGCCTGCAAAGAAGCAGGAAAACACGACACATAATGAAGGGGGGAAAATCAATCAATTGAAACGCATCCAGAAATGACCCAAATGAAGGAATTAGTAGACAAAGACAATGAAACAGTTATTTTAACTGTGTTCCTAATGTTCAAGAAGCTAGAATCAAGATTGAATATGTTAAACAGAAACATTAAAAATATAAAAAACACAATTTAAATTTCTAGATATGAAAACTACAATGAGATGAAAAGTACAGTGAATTGGACTAAGAACAGATTAGACATGGCAGAAGAAAGATTAGTGCACTTTAAGGCACAGCAATAGAAACTAGCCAAAATGAATCATATGGAGAAAAAAAGATTTAAAAAAACCCCAGATTATGAGTGAGCTGATACATGTGTAATTGAAGTCTCTGGCTGACAGGGAGGGCAGAACAATATTTGAAAAAACAATGGCAGAAAACGTTAAAAAAATTAATGAAAACCATAAACCTGTATCTCCTATAAGCTCAACAAACCCAAGCACAAGAAGCATGAAGAAAATGACACTAAGGCATATCATAATAAAACGGCTTAAAACATGCCAATAAAGGGGAAATCTCACTCACATTTCTGAAACAAAAATATTTTCATTTCTATACTCAAAATAATTTTCAAGAACGAAGGCAATGACTTGTCAGACATTTTTACATCAACGATGCTCCATCTAAAATGAATCACCTGCGGTTCAAGTGCCTTCTTCCTCCTCCTGAAGTTCTGCACAATCCTTCCAGGCTTGGCTTAGACGCCGCCTCCTTCTTGAAACCTTTCCTGATCGCCCACTGGATTTTAGTCCTACTTCTCTTAGGGTCCTATTATCCGTAAGTGTTTGAGGATTTGTCTTTTCCCTCCCACTAGCCAATACATTCCTCGGGGGCTCCTTCGTTGTTGTTCCTCACCACCCACAGAGTGTACCCACACTGCCCAGAACAGGCGCTCAATCGTTTGTTATACTGACTTACAGAGTGCTCCCTTGGTAAAAGCTTTCTTTTAAACTCCTTTCCAAGATATTTCTGACTGATTTAGAAGTACCTATTTATTCATCGGCAGACACCTGATAAGCTGGGCCCTGGGCTTAGAAAAGTAAGATAAAAATCTCTGGCACAAAAGGCTCACAATACAGTTAATTGATTTAATTTGGTTGTTTAGAAAAGAGCTCTTTTTTTTTTTTTAATTTCTTATTGGGTTCAATAAGGAATAGACAAACTTTTGGTTAGAGCCTCCCTGTGTCCAGGTAATGACTATTCTCACGCTCAGCATCTCCACTTCTTCCTGGTACATGTCTAGCCGGGTTCCCCTCCCAGACGCTGATAGGCAGCTGCCTCTTCCACATCTTCATGGGACATCTAGTAGAAATCTCAATGCTAACACGTCCCAAATGGAACTCTTGATATTCCCCTCACACCTGTTCCATCTGCAGTTCTACCATCTCAGTGAATGGCAATTCTATCTGTGCATTGCTTGGGTACTAATCTTAAAGTCATTTAACTCCTTCCTCTACCACACTTCACATTAAAGCTAGGAGCAAATTCCATCAGCTTGACCATCAGACATATCTAGACACTGTCCACTTCTTATCATGTCTACTGCTATACCCCTGGTCTAAGCTACTCTTTTTCACCTGGATTATTGCAAGAGTTAATTAATGGCCTCTTCGCTTTCACTGCTCACCCTGCCCATATACAGAGTCTAGTCTCATCGTAGTGACTCTTGGAAAAGGTACGTCAGATCATGCTACTCCTCCGCCTAAAATCCTGTAAAGACTCCCCATAAAGACCAATATCCTTACAATAGCTTGCAAAGTCCTACATGAACTGACTCCCTTATTCCTCCTCCCCCAGTTATTTTTCTGTCTTCCTTTCCTACTACTCCCTTCCACTCTGCTCTAGTCTCCATCCTGCTCCTTGAGCTCTCCAGACACTGTCCCACCTCCGGGCCTTTGCACCTGCTGTTCCTAATGCCTGAATGGCCCTTCCCCAGATAGTCACATGGCTCACTTTTTCTTACTTCAAGTTTTTTCTCAGACCTCACCTTTTCAGTGAGGCCTTTCCCACCCACATGACATAATTGCATCTTCCCCTTCGCCCTCCCTAAACCTCATCCCTTTATTGTTCTACATAACGTTTATCACCTTCTAATATTGTAAATAATTTACTTCATTTTTTTTTCTGTCCCTCCCCATCAGAAGATAAAGTCCAAGAGGATGGAGATTGAGTGTTTTGTTCATATTGTTTCTCGTGTACCCACAATAGTGCCTGGGACAGAGTAGGTGCTCAGTGACTATGTGTTGAATGAATAAATGAATCTCTGACAGGTAGAGCAAGCCTCTAAGTCAGTTTTACCAATACCTGACACCATCTCCTATTTGGAGGGTAGCACGAATTTTGAGGAAGGAATTTAAAATGTGTTCTAGGACCCACCTTCAAAATTCTTAGCATGGAAAGAAACTAGATTCAAAACTGGGCTTAGTTTGTATTTACACTTGTTGAGTTGTGGATGAATTCATCTGTGAAGATGTATTCATTAAATCCCTCATAGAGGCCCAGCAAAGAATAGGGAGCTATATTTAAAGGGACACGGTGACTAAAGGTGACAGATTAGAGACCAAAATTGTATACAACAAGGTTTTAGTTGTGCTATGCAGACAAATAAGTGCAGAGGGAATTAGCGGACAAAGAGATGAGTGTTTTGAAGTGAGATGAGAATCACTTATCTCCTCCAGGCCTCTAATGGACTTTTCTGAAGCAGGAGTGCTGCTGAAATAATCTTTCACTAACTGTTAATAACAATATTTTGTGCTCACATTGTTCCTTTCAACAAACATCTTCAGATAATTTCTGTTTTTTATCTAAGCATTCTTATCCTCACCTTATAGTCAGAAAAGTGTACCTAACGATAGTTAAGTGACTCGTCTGATGTTGAGGGAATGGACAAAGAAATAAACCATTATCCCCAAACTCTGCCCTGTGGCATTCTTTGTATTTAGCAAAAACATTTGTGAAGATGTTTTGTCAACCTACTTCCTGCTCAGCCCCCTCTTCCCTCAGAACAGGGAACGTCTACAAGTGATTACTCCAAAAAACATTTGGAGGCGGTCCTTAGGGTGAGATGCTCACTCACAAAATAGTCGTTGATGCTGTTAGCACGAGAACACTGGTTGAATGTGACCATTGGTCTGACAAACTTGCTGTTGCTGTGGGGTTCAAAATGATTTGGTCAATGAAACAACGAATGCATGAGTTCACATTGGACCTAAATAAAAATATTTGCAAATTATGCTTAGTATAATTAACTTCCCTGAAGTCGATATCTGAAATATTTTTTTTTTCCTTTTGGACCCATCAACCAGAAAAAAAATGACTATCTGGGAAACAACATTCTTTCTAGAGGTCTATGTGCACCCGAGGTCTGCGTGTTCCCCCAGGAACCCAAGATTCCAATCTTTAAAGTCATCCTTGTCTCTGACAAGTTCTGTTGATTCCATTTCTATTGTTTTTATCATAAGCCTTCAAAATTTCCTGAAGCACAGAAAGGAAACATTTGAGAAATACTCAAGTATCAGTAACAATAAGCTAATACATACTGAGTTCTGGGAACCATGGTAAGGACTTTGCATGGATTATTGAATTGAATCCTTATGATAACGCCTAAGGTAGACACTGCTATCACTGCCTTCTTAAAAAGGAGGGGCCCGAGACATAGAGAGAGTTTGAGTAATTTGTCAAAGGTCACACAGCTAATAGGGGAGCCAAGAGTGAGCACACACTATGATTCCAGCACTCATTATAAAGGCCCTGAGGTCTGCCCTTTCAGAATTGTGAAGACGTCTCTCAGGAAAACGACAGTTCTTAGAAGCAGGATGTTTTCCTCTCCCTGAATATTCTTTCATCCCTCTGTTTTATTCTCCCTTTTTTTCTGTCTTTCCAGCTCATATACAGTCTTAAGACAAATACAGCATCCTCACTTCTAAACTAACCTCCTTGTGTGTGTTTCCTCAATTCTGTCCACGATGCCACTATCCTCTCAGTGTTAGATGGGTCCAGACCAGATGGACCATTTCTCTTTCTTATATCCAGTTACTAGTTACCAAGTTCAATTCATCCTTCTCTCTTGATAGTTCAAAGATATATACCTTCTTCTCCATTTCTGATGCCACCACTTAGGCAGAAATGAATCATTTTTTGTCTGGACTAACACAACAGCTTCCGAATTTTCTTCCTGCCCTGGTCTCTCCCCTTCCAGTCTTGCCTGCACCACACCACCAGATCAGTCCTACAAAACCACTGTCCTCATGACTCCCCCTGGTAAAGGGTCTACAGTACCCCCAACTGCCCATCAGATTCGTTTCTCAAAAGTGGAAAGTCAAGGTCATTCTCACCTAGTCACCTGTAGTTCCACCTCTACCCGCCACCCAAACTCTCCAGGGCAGGAAGGTCTGTTTGGCTTCTTGCTCTTCCAGCCCGGTACAATTTTTATTCCAGTCCCTAGATCTTGGCTCAAGTTATCACCTGTGCTTGGAATGATTCACCCTGCCCAAATCTCACCAACCACACTGCCCATTTCAAGTTCTGTCTCCTCCATGAAACCTTCCTTCATCATTTTAGTGAGGATTGATTTTTCTCTCTTCTTGACGACCCTGATGCTCATCACACAACACACTATCATGGGCTTTCCTCTAAAGGTCTTCCTGTTCAGAGGGATTGAGTCCAAGGTTCTCAAGTGTTGCTTATAGGGAAAGGACATTTTTCACCTTTGAGTGAAAAGGACTCCAGACTCCAACACTCACCCACTAAGTTACTGAAACATGGGAATGATTTTGCAGTTGCCAGCTCATCATTTTAGGTTGGGCACAGTTATCCACAGCACATTCCCAGCCACTTTACAGTTTTTACATACATTCCAGGCTGAGTATCCAAAGTTCCCAGCACTTGGGTGAGCACAAGAAGCTTTTTCTTAGTGGTACACGAAAGGGTTACTCTAGTTATTGCATTCAGAACAAACCAAAATTGCACTTTAAATGATCATTAGTTGCCCTTGTTGTTTTAACTCTACCTTTCAGTAAAGACAATTGTGTTGAACTTTAGTTAAACTAGAAGTCAATTATACCTGCTTAAAATATAGAGCTGTTAAAACCCAAAGAGCTACATAAAAGCAACTGATGGGCTGAAAAATGCTTCCTTTGTAAGTAGAATTACAACCTAAAAGCTTCAGCTTGTTTCACACAGTGACCTTTAGTCTGTAGATAAAGTACATGTAAATTAAGCTTGAATGGCAACTAGATTTAGCCAAGGATTTATTTTTTGAGGGGAGAAGAGAAAGAAAGTTTGAGGAATGTGAGAAAAAATATATGTGTGTGTGTGTTTTTTTCTTCAGATAAGTGTGTTTTATCAGATCTAAAGACTGTTCTGATAGTTCACGCACATGTAACATTATCCTCGAGAACATGAGACCCCAACAAATAAGTTGTTCTTCTTTCTTAGAAGTTGTTTCACTCTATCTTCCACTTACATTTTATTAATTTTCTAAATAAAAGCATCCAAAACTTTTTTCAGGACTGCCACCAAACAAGAATCAACAGAATTTAACGACAGCTGAGCCAGTCAGAAAGGGGGTGAAGATGACTCTCTGTTAGTGGGTGTCAACCTTTGTCATCAGTGGCCATTCAGAAAGGGTGAGGGTCCAGGAAATCCTGAACCTCTGAAGAAGCTCTGTTACCATACCAAGGCTAACTCTCTTTTTGTTTTCAATGACAAGATAATTTAAATTGGTGTGATGTCAATCTAGGCTTTGAGATGCCAAATATTATCCCAAAGCAGCAGCCAAAGCACAAATGAACGGACAGTTTGGCATTCTGAAAAAAACTGGAGGTAAAGAGTAAACCCAGAAATAAAATGCTGAGAGCATGGGGCACACAGGGCTAATAATAAAGTAATAGTGATTAATCTTAGTAACAACAACAATGAGCGCTTATTGGGAACCTGACTATACCTGGCACTGTGTTTCAGCAATAGCGTTTCCCTTAAATCTCCTAACAACCCTATGAAGTGTATATTACTATCTTAATCTTACAGATGAGGAAATAGAGGCTTGGAGAAGTTAAAAGAGGTCCACCAGCTACTGAGCTGTGAGCCCAGGATGTGAATCTGTCTGACTCCTAGGCCCACAGAGCTCACCATAACACACCTCAGGGAAGCACCAGGGACAGAGAACTTGGCTGGGAACCTAACAGTGAAGAAGGAATCCCAGGTTGCTCAAGTAAAGAGCTGGCACACAAAGGCGAAAGGCGGCCAAAGCACCATGTGGCGATAACCCTGGGCCAGTCACAGAGAGATGCTGGGATACGGGCATTCAGGAGATGAACCACCTCTTCTTGGCACTGGAAGGCCCGGAAGTCGCTGAGAAAGGGCGGTCTGCTCAAGGATCTCTCAGGCAGTGATCTAGTGGGAAGTGCCACTAAATAATGGGCTGGGCTGGGGGTTTCTGCTGCCTCCTCAGAGTCGCGTAGCACTTTTCGAGTGCGGGAATGTGGCTTTGAGTTTCAAGGGGAAAATCCATTTTACCCCTGGCATAGTGGCAGTGGATATTGAAGGTGAGGCAGGGATATAGTAGATAAAGAGTAAATAATTCACCAAGCCCCAGGAGATCCGTCCTGTACAGGCTGTCAAATTTGGCTCAGTAGGCTTGTTCTTGCTGCCCCCACCTCTGCTGCTTTGGCTAGAAAGAGACTAGGGGCTTGTTAATAGCTCCAGGATCTGGGAGCAGGTCCAAATGGTTTAATGCCATTCCTGTGGTCAGTACAACTAACCTATTCTCAGGGGTCCAGATGCTCAGTCTTGACCCACTTATTTCTTGCATATGGCCTTGGAGAATTATGACAACTATATATCTACACTGAATGTTCTATTTCATGTGTGCAAAATAGGTGTTGATGAAACAAGTGTCTGAAGCATGTAGCTAAGGGGCCATCTCTCTCCTGTCTTCCTCAACATACCATCATGACCTGAGGCACGAGTTAGGATTGTGGGTATGTTCAGAGCACCAACACAGACACAGTCTTTGCAGAGGTGTGGCTTCAAGTTCTCTCCCACCCTTCACTGACATGGAAATAGCTTCTGACATGGAAACCAAGCACACAGTGTCAGGCGTGACCTCCCAAGTGCCCAAGTGCGCTTGCTGCTATGAGGAAGGCCAGGGAGACACACCTCCCAGGCTCTGCATGTAGGTTTATGACTTTGGCTGCCCTTTTTTTTTTTTTTTTGTCTTGCTATATCAGGCCACTGATCTCTTCATCAGGGCCTACTGCATACTGTAGGACCTACGGGGTATAAGTTTCTCCCCTTCAACTGAAGAGAACAGATGGGGTTTGAAACAAGGCCTAGATATGGGGTTAATAGATGGTTAAAAGCTGACTTAACATTCACTGCTCTTGACTTGGGAAGCTGGCCTGGAAGGAGCAAGGCTTGAGGGCAGACTCACCCCATGGCCTCCTTCTACAGTGCAATCACACTCTCAGGATGGCTATGTTTTGTATTCTGTTTCCTTCTGGGAGGTCTTAAAACCCAAGGTTCACCAAAGGGAGAACAATCCTAATCTAGTAGATTGGGCTTTCCAAAGGAATGACCCCTAATGTCCCTCCACTCTGATGGGCCGCAGTCTAGATGAGGGGTTGGAAAACTTCTATAAAGGACCAGACAGAAAATAGTTTAGGCTTTGTGGGCCATGTGGTCTCTATTGCAATTACTCAGTTCTGTGGTTATTGTGTGAAAGTAGCCACAGGCAATATGTAACACATGGGCATAACTTATGCCAATAAAACTCTATTTATGGTTACTGAAATTTGAATTTCATATAATGTTGATGTGTTATGAAATATTATTCTCCTTTTGATTTTTTTTCCTAACCATTTTTAAATGTAAAAATCATTCTGACTTTGAGGGCTGTAGAAAAACAAGTAGCAAGCTGGATTTGGCCTGTAGGCCACATATGTTGACCCTTGGTCTTAATCCTCAGCTATTACACCATCTGGAAGTGACCCAGTCCAAGGGGGGAAAAGGAGGTAAAACCTGGCACAGCCAATTGAAGGCATTCAGGGAAACATAGCAGCCATGCAAACTGGAGCTGTGACTATAGATAATTTGATTTTTTTCCCCTTTAAACAAGATAACATTAGATCCATGTAAGTGTACTTCACAGCAGTCATCATGAAAAGCTGTTTGTGACAACAATGTCTTCCTGCTAAACACAGCTGGAATCTCCTCCTTGGGAACTACCCTCAGCACATGTTTTTGAAAACCCACAGTGACAGGAAATCTCATTCCACTGGATGTGGAGTTGATTTTTAGAAACAGCCAAAAAACAAAACAAAACCCAAACCAAACGAAATGCCATAATGCCATCTCCAACCAACCAACAACAATAACGATGGTAGCATTTCTACTATCCTTTTAGAATCAGGCTGGGAAATCAGGGCGGGGTTGGTGGGCGGTAGTGCATGGAGTTGTGGTTGAACAAAATAAAGCCATTTTTGTTCAAAACCACTCATGATCATAAGACGAGACCGCTGCAAACTAAGCTTGGAAGTCCTAACATGGCCCCTAACAATGTGACTGTTGTTTGAAAAACTTTTCTGTAGAATTCTTGTCAATATTTAAAAGCCATGGGATTTCACATAAAAAAGTCAAATTTTTTACTTCTCTTGAAAAAAATCAAAAGATCAGGTATAATCGCTTTTACACAGCAACAATCACCGAAAGCCTCCCTTTTAGACAGAGCCCATGAACCTCAGGCTGGCAGTCCCTTCCATGCCCTATTATTTCCAGCCCAATGGCAGCTGCCATGTTCTTATGGCCTTTTCACTCACAATAAGAGTACACAATCATGTGGTTCAAAAGTCAAAATAATACACAAAGCTATATAGTGAAAGCCTCATTTCTACCTTATCCCCAACCTCCCTAAACACTTTGGTTAATTTCTTTATTTTTTTCTCTTCTTCCTTACGCAGATAATACAATATATATTTTTTCTCTGCCTTGTTTTCTTCACTTAAAACATGTATATCCTGGGGATTGTTCCAATAGTAGTACGTAGAGAATTTCCTCATTCTTGTTTTACAGCTACCTAGTATCCCGGTGGGTGTATAGGTCAGTTTGTTTAATGGACATGGGCTGTTAAAATCAACCAACAAATATTGCGCAATGAATATGTGCATAAGTCATTTCATAGGTGATAAAGTCTGTTGTGTGGGATAAATTCCCACAAATGAGATTGCTGGGTCAGAGGAAAATATATTTGTAATCTTTTTAGCTATTGACAAATTGCCTTTTACATGGATCGTACCATTTTTCACTCCAAACAGCAATGCAAGAAACAGCATGTCTGTTTCCCTTCAGCTTCCTCAATGGAATGTGTTGTCAAACTTTTGTAGATCTGTCATTCTACAAAATGTAAAAATTATTCAGAGCAGTTGTAATTTGCGTTTCTAAATCAAGAAATCTTTTCTCACATATTTAAGAGACATTTGCATTTCTTTACTTGAGAACCATCTGTTCCATTTTCCTATTGGATTCCTATTTCTGTTGCTGATTTTCCTATTATCCTTGTATTTTTTCTTATCAACTTTTAGGAGCGCTATGTACATATATTCAGAAGATTAGCCCATTTCTATGATATAAGTTGGAAATCTTTTTTTTCTAGTTTGTCATTTATCTTTTGGCGTTGTTTATGGTGTGTGTTTCTTTTTTGTTACTGTTTGCCATACAGAAATATTCTTGTTGATTATGCTTTTTAATTATAGTTAAGCTTATTTATTTATTGTCTGCTTTTAGCTTTTGAGTTACAGTTTGAAAGACAGGCCTCCATTCCAAGATTAAAAATTAAGTTACTCATATTTTCTTCTACCGTGTTTCCCCCAAAATAAGACCTAGCTGGACCATCAGCTCTAATGCATCTTTTGGAGCAAAAATTAATATAACACCAGTCTCATATTACATTATATTATATAAGACACGGTCTTACATTATAGTAAAATCAGACTGGATCTTATATTAATTTTTGCTCCAAAAGCGCATCAGAGCTGATGGTCCGGCTAGGTCTTATTTTCAGGGAAACATGGTAGTAGTTTTAGAGTTTCCTTTTTTAAACAGATGAATCTTTGACACTTTCGGAGCTTGTTAAGGCTCACACTGTGAGAAGTAAAATGTTTTTTTCTACTGGGAGCTCAATCCTAGATTTGGGGCAAGATGATAAAGCTACCAGAACATCAGTAAGGCTAGACCTGGAAAATGGGATGAGAGAGAGTAGCTGATAGGAGACATGAGAGAGGGCAGGGGCAGGGGTGGAGACTAAACAGAAGCACATCTCCTGCAGGAAGGAGTTCCTGGCTGGATTCCCATTACTGGTCTAGCTCAGTGGTTCCCAGGGCTTCTTTTATTGCTTCTCTCCAAAGTACCTACTTACTTTTAAAAATTTAATATGTTTGGCTGTACCAAACTGTATTTGAGTAATAATTAGTTATGTTGCCCTTTTTCATTGTTTTTTTGTTTGCTTGTTTTTATTTTTATTTATTTATATTTTTGTATTAGTTTCAGGTGCACAAGACAAAGTAATACTTAGACGTTTATCATTTATAGCCCTCACATTGTCATTGTGTGAACTCCCCTCCCCCCAAATGTTGCCTTTTTAAAAGGCAAAAGATTGATACGATCTGAAGAGAAACCAGAGTATGTTGCCCTTTTAACAAAGTCACTTATAGCTGCCAACCAGTCTCTAGTCAGAATGTGCTAGCCAGAATTATCATGCTGAGTTGATGTGCTTTCAGCCAAAAGCACAGAACTCTGAAGTATCTGTCAGCTTGAGGAGGCTTATCATGGATAAATGAGCCATTTTGGAAGACTTTTTGAAATGCTGACATTAGTCTGCGTACAGCTTATTTCTTTGTTCCTGAGTCTCTAAGGACATGGGACTTCAGTGAGGGGCCTTCTGAGCTTACCCTCATTCGAGACCTACTGGTGCTGTATAAAAGAGCAAGGGAAGGTGGAAACTTCAACCATAAGAAGCGTGCACACCGATAGTCATGCTGTATACTAAACAGTTCTCTAAGCAACTTTTCTACTAGAGTTGCCCTGGGAAAGCTCTTTTTTAAAAGTTATTTTCTCATGTAAATAATTCTCTGTTCTGAGAAAACCAGTAAAGATGAGAAAAATTTTAAAAGGTGAATGGTGAGAATGTTGCCGAAAAAAAAGTCTTTTTTGGTAATCAAATTGGTTTCTCTGCCTGAAGCAGAGACTTCAAGGGGGACCCAGTGGTGGTGAGAGTCAGATGCTTATGGCAATTCACTCTCATCTGAAAGGAATGCCAATGCCCTTCCTGCTGGTGAGTGGGCACCTCTCTCAGGCTGCATCCCTTACAATTAATTCAGACTCTTTGGGACTGGGATCTATGCATCAGCCATGTTAAGGCTCCCCATTTAATTTCAGTGTGCAACCACTGCTTTACAACCATGCTACTCAAAGTGTGGTCTCCAGAACTTCACTTCGGTAGCCTTGGTATCCGTCGGAACTTATTAGAAATGCAGAATCTCAGGTCCCAGCTTAGATCTTCTGAAGCAGAACCAGCATTTTCACAAGATACCTAAGATATATGTGTGCACGTTAAAGTTAGAGAAGCAGAATAACGTTTCTCAAAGTGTAGCTTCTAGACCACCTGCATCAAACTCACCAAGGGGATGGGAGGGTGGGGAAATGGGGGTTAGGGGACTTTTGAAGACAGCCAGATCTAGAGATTACAATTCTATAAGTCTGAGGGTGGGGCCCCTGGAACCTTCATTTTTAATGTGCTTCTAGGTAATCCCTAAGCCAAAAAGGAAAGCCAGCAATATTATGCTTGCTTTCTCTGGCCTGCATGGAAATGCCCTCAGTGACTCTAAAAGGTCAAAGCATACCTAATGCGAATGGGGGATGAGTTCGTGATAATCTACAAATGCTTCTCAACCTGACAAATGTGACATTTCTGCTCTCTGACCCGTCATAGAGCAGGTAATGGTAGTTCAATCCAGCTTTCAGATGACATAGAAATGAGTTTCTCTGTTGGGTTAGTGACTGAACAGGCTGCAATTTGGATACATAAGCCTGTACCTTAAAAGCAGGATTGAAAATATAAAATGTTGATGCCCAGATGTATCCTTCTTGGAGGGTTTCAAAAAACCCCCCCTCAAAATGCATAGCAGAGACACAAGAGAAAGAGCAAATTCCCCTAATGATATGTCTTCATTTTACAGAGGTCTTTTTGAAATTTTTGCTTCTACCAGGTTTTTAAATGTTTAAGAGTAAAAAAGTGAAGCGAGGAGTGGAAAAATTGATCTCTCTCAAAAGATGTGTTTGCAGTGTGTAGTACTTCTATGTAGTTTTAAAAATATTTCAGCTCATATATTTAAAAGCTTCTATGATAACAGACGCTTTAAGTAAATTTATCTTTAAATACGTGGGATTCCGAAGTACTCTTCACACTTGATTTGAGGTGATAGAACTGAAATCTTTGTAATTATAAAGTGAAATAAGACCATTGTGGTTGTAATGGATAATAAAATGGAATGGGGAACTGCAATGTGATCTAAATGTAATTGTTAATTATTGTGGTAAAATCAGGAAAAGCAAAGAAACTTAAAACTGGGGGAAAAAAGATTTTTGAGCCTTTGCTTTAAAGACTTTCTTTAGAGCAGTGTTTCTTAAACCTTTTTGGGAGAGTGCAATGGAGGCCCATTGAAAACCTAATGAAAAGCTACTCACTCTCTCCGGGAACCACACACCCGGGCATTTTCTGGAGTTCCACAGACTCCCTTGAGCCACATTAGAACCACCAGCGTTGACATTGAATTTTAAGAAAATTGCCCTCTAATCATCTCTCCCATTTGGAACTACTTTAGGCCTAGGAGCAACTTTCTCAGCATCAAGGTCCCAGGTGGTTGGTAAAATTAGGGCTGATTGTTTTCACTTAAACCGAGAAAATTAGGTCAGCAATCTCCTGGGGATGGGCTGAGGCCAGGTGAAAAGCCAGACCATTAGATTATGCCGGGGAAGAATCCCTTTATTGAACAAGTGTGAGCTCTTTCAGAAATGCTGCCTTCGTGCTCTCAGGAGACCCAGAGAGGTGCACTGGGGCTGCTGTGGCTCCCTTCCTGCACACCAGAAGGTGAAATTTTGTCCAACATTAGGAAGGAAAGTAGGCTCTTAAAAACACTGCCCATACCCCTCATTTTCCTACAGACTCAACGACGTCAGAAGTGAAAGACTTACCCCTTCACCCCTCCCTCTTTTAACTGATGAGAACACTGATCCCAGAGGCTAAGGTGCTTGCCAAGGACACATCCCCAGGGTCTTCTCTCCGCAGCACCTTGCCATCTGGCCGGGGGAGGAGAGGGCGTCGGGGCCCTTTCCCCACACTGCCCGCCGCCCACCCGGGCAGAGGCGCCACGGGGAGTGGAGCCCCGCCTACCGGCACCATGGAGTAGGTCATCATCATCAGCATGTCGTGGCTCTCAGCGCGGATGTGCGGCGCGGTGTCCCGGCTGTGGCTGCGCTTGTTGCGCGCGGCGCTCGCGGGGTCCAGGGGTGGCGCGGGCGCCTGTGGCGGCGCGCGACTCAGCTCCGCCAAGAAGGCACGCAGAGCGCTGTCCTCGCGCTGCTCCCTGCCCCGCTGCGCCTCCAGCGCCTGCAGCGCCGCGCTCAGCCCGCGCCACTGGCACAGAGCAAACACTGTGCCCGCGGCATTGAGCGCCGAGAGCAGCGCCACCGCGGCCAGAGCGCCGCGCAGCCCCCAGCTTGCGCCGCCGCAGCCCCTCTCCGCGCTGCGGGCCATCCTCTGCGCGCCCTGGGCCGGCGGGCTGTGCTGGGCCGCCTCCCGCCCGGGCAGCCTTTATACACTGCTGGCAAGCCGTGGGCTGGTGGCAGTGCTGTGAGTCACACCGCCCTTTGGCCCGGCTGGCGGGAAGAATTGGGGACAGTAGCAGTGGCGCCCAAGCCGCCCGGAGGGACAGGTGGGCGGAGAGGGGGAGAGGAGAGAGTGGAGACAGACCTCGGAGGAGGGGCGGGCAGGGCTCATGCTCCCGGTGCCCGGACAAACCAGCAAACTTGCCTCTCCCTCCCTTTCCTGCGGCCCTGCCAGTGGGCATTGCGGGGGACCAGACGCGCGGATGAGGTCAGACTGAGCCGGACAGCAGGAATTCTTATGGCGGGAGAAGTCCCTGGATTCCTCCTCGTTTCCCCCACACTCCCCTCTCTGGAGAAAAGTATCAGCATGCCCAGATGCCAAGGCACGTGCAGACTGTCCATGGAAGGTCTACTGTTGCGCCGGGTCCCAGGCTGCCCATCCGTCCTCCCCAGGTCACAGGACCCCACTAGCCACTGAAGAGCCCACTCGGTCTTTCCCTGGAGGAGGATGGATAGAGACAGCAAGACAGTTGGCATTGGAGGGTTAAGAAGGCCACTGGTCAGAACTAGAAAATCCCAACCATGCCTGGCAAGCAGGAGTCATCTGTGAAGGGAGATTTCCAGGATTTGACAGGCCAAGAACTCTTCCATGAGACCCATATCTGGGAGGAGGCAGGGTGACAAGAAAAACATTTGAGAGTGGGAATCAGGAGACCTGGTTCTAGCCCCATTCTACCACTACCCAGCTGGGAGTCTTTGAACATGTTCCAAGACAACTCTGGACTGATTCTGGGTGAAGGGTTGGGACTGTAGCCAGGCCCCTTCTGGACCTTACTTAGCCTGCCTTGCTTAAGGGGATGCCTCATGCCTCCTGAGTTATCCCTTCACAACACCCTCCCTTTTCGGTCAGCCCAGATGCCTGCTGTGCCTCAAGGGCCACTGTCCCCCAAATGCAGAGTTACTTCTCAGCCTCTTTACTCCCTGTCTTTCTCAGCTTTCCCCTGGGAATGGCTCTTGCCTCCCTAAAGCTCCAATTATGGGGACATGATAGCTAGGAGGGGAGTAAGCTGATACAGACAACTTTGTTCAGTCCTCCCAACTCTAACATACTGTGACTTATTTGAAGAATTGCCATGTCCCCTTATCATTTTTCCATCCAGGCTTATAATGACAATTGTCAGGACCAATGGGGAAAAGACACAGAGAGTCCGAGTTGGGGTTCAGCCCCAGTAAGATCTTCATTTCATTCGCAAAAACTTACTGAGCACCTAGTGTGTGTTGAGCACAATTATGGGCTTTGGAGGTACAGCAATGAACAAGACAAGCAGTTTGCAGCGTAAGCAGTTGGAATACGATGGAGCCTCCTGAGCTTCTCTTTATTATAACACACAGGACAGTTACTGTTGCCTGACCATCTGTCACCAATGCCCACCATCAACAACGGAGTATACAGCTCCTGAGGTTAGGGGATCACATTTTGTTTGACCTTGTCTCCCCAAACAGCTGGCACAGTTCCTGGCTTGAAATGACCATTTAATAATTACCTGTTGAATGAACAAATGAATGAATGAAAGGCTGTAGCCTGAGGGTTTTTCTGTGTGAAACGGTGTGTGTAGTGGTAGTAGGGCTTAAGTATGAAACTCTGCTAATGCCACAGACCTAGCACCACCTTCCTTGGAAGGCTGTCTGTCTAATAGTTGGGAGAGTGAGTGTAGCCTGACACACATACCCCCAGTCCTCTCCGGTTCAGAGCCGATAAGAGGAATTGAGTTCCAGTTCCACTTGGAACAGGCAGGCTCTATCTGACAACCTCAGGCCAAGACGCTACCCCTTTTCGGATGTAGTACTCCAAAAGCTTGTGGCATGGATAATAATGCTGGCTGGGTGGAGTGCCCGAGATATTGCACTGGGACCAAGGGAGGGACAGAAAGAAGGAAAAACACCCAACCCTTTTCTACCCAACCCTCCTCCTACTTCCTTCTCCAAGTATTTGTGTGTAGGAATATGATATTTTGCCAGGAAGGAGATGGTGGGGTATGTTGCTGTGACCTACAACACAGATTATCTTCACTCATCCTTCACTCCAAAATGTCTGTATCCTTTCCAGCTGGCCTTTCTCTGTTCTCCTTCCACTTTTTCCTCTGTCCTCTCTCTACATCCTCTCTCCACCACACATCGATTTTTCCCCTTCTTTGGCCCATCTCAGAGTTGCCCTTGTTTAAGGTCTAGCTCAGAGCCTTCTTCCTCATCAAGACTTGGCTTCATGCCAGCCTCCATCTCTCTCTCTCTCCATGAACTGTGCAAGCCCCAGGGACTCAGAGGTTATGAGCATAGGCTTTAGAATCAGAAAGAACTTAGCTTGAAACCACTTTTTACCTTTGTGACTTTGGGCATGTTACTCAACTTCTCTAATTTTATCTATCTCATAGGGTTGTGAAGATTTAATGAGAAAATACATGTAAAGCACTTGGCATACAGTAAATGCTCAATGAACCTTAATGCTGTTGGCTATAAGCTATCTGAACTTGCTGACACCCATATGGTGACTTGTGCTGTTGACCAACATTTCAGTTCTTCCAAATCTTAGTGTGTTTTTTGTTGTTGTTGTTTTTAAATATTTTATTGGGGAAGGGGAACAGGACTTTGTTGGGAAGTGTGTACTTCCAGGACTTTTTCCAAGTCAAGTTGTTGTCCTTTCAATCTTAGTTGTGGAGGGAGCCGTTCAGCTCCAGGTCCAGTTGCCGTTGTTAGTTGCAGGGAGCGCAGCCCACCATCCCTTGCGGGAGTTGAACCTGCAGTCTTGTGGTTGAGAGCCCATTGGCCCATGTGGGAATCAAACCAGCAGCCTTCTGCGTTAGGAGCTCGGAGCTCCAACCACCTGAGCCACCGGGCTGGCCCCAGATCTTAGTTCTTTAGCTGGGTTATGGTATGCTTAAGAAGAGACCTCTCTTCACTGTGTCTCTCACAACAGGGGCTTGTGCCAAGTGGGAACATTTGATTAATAGATTGATTAACTAATCATACTTTGTTGATGCTTTTTAAGGAACAAAACTTTTGAATGAGTGGTAAACTTGGCCTGTTGTCTGAATACAGAACCTCTCTCTCTCTTTCTCCCTCCCTCCCTCCCTCTCTCCCTTCCTTTCTCTCTTTCTCTTCTTTCTCTCTGAAGATTTTTATTAAAAAGTATACGTAACATGCAACATTATATTAGTTTCAGGTGTACACCATAGTTGTTCAACATTTATATACACCTAAAGAAGTGATCACCGTAATTCCAGCAACCATCTGACATCATACTATGCTACCACAATATTATCAACTATATTCCTCATGCTCATGCTGTACATTACATCCCCATGACTTACTTGTTTATACCTGAAAATTTGAATCTCTTATTTCCCTTCACCTCCCCCCCCTTTTAAATGTTTCAATTACAGTCAACATTCAATTATTTTGCATTAATTTCAGGTGTATTTTGTTCTTTAGATTCCACATATAAGCAAAATCACATTGCATCTGTCTTTCTCAGTCTGACACACTCCATTCAGCACAATACCCTCCAGGTCCATCTATGCCGCCGTAGATGGTGAGAACCCATTCCCTTCCATAGCCAAGCAATAGTCCATTGTATATATGTACCACCTCCTCTTCATCCATTCATCCATCCATAGACACACGGGCTGCCTCCACATCTTGGCCATTGTAAACAATGCTGCAATGAACATATGGATGCGCACATCCCCTTGAAGTGGTGTTTTGGGTTTCTTTGGATAAATACCCTGAAGTGGGATTACTGGGTCCTTCTTTGTCTTTTCTTATAGCCTTTGTTTTAAAGTCTGTTTTGTCTGGTATAAGTATTGTTACTCTAGATTTTTCTTTTTCTTTTTTTTTCCCCATTTTCATTTTCATGAAGTAACTTTTTCCATCCCATTACTTTCAGTCTGTGTGCATATTTCAATCTGAAGTGAGTCTCTTGCAGGCAGCATATGTAAGGGTCTTGTTTTCTTATCCAATCAGTTACCCTGTGTTTTTGATCAGATCATGTAATCCATTTACATTGAAAGTAATTGTTGATAGATATGTATGCAGTTATTGCCATTTTATTATTCATATATTTGATATATATATATTTGTCTTAAAGGAGTCCCTCTAAAATTCCTTGTAATACTGGTTTGGTGGTGATGAACTCCTTTAGCTTTTTCTTGTTTGGTAATCTCTTTATCTCTCCTTTGATTATAAATGATAGCCTTGCTGGGTAGAGTAATCTTGTTTGTAGGTTCTTACTTTTCATCATTTTGAATATTTTGTGCCAATCCATTCTGGCCTGCAGTTTCTGTTGAAAAATCAGCTGACAATATTATGGTAGTTCCCTTATAAGTTACTAGTTGCCTTTCTCTTGCTGTTTTTAGGATTCTCTCTTTATCTTTAATCTTTGCCATTTTAATTATAATGTGTCTTGGTGTGAACCTGTTTCGATTCATCTTGTTTGGGACTGTCTGCACTTCCTAGAATTGTATGTCTATTTTCTTTGCCAGCTTAGAAAAGTTTTCAGTCATTATTTCTTCAAATAGATTCTCAATACCTTGCTTTCTCTCTTCTCCTTCTGGTACCCTTGTGATGCAAATGTTGTTATGCTGATGCTGTCCCAGAGGTCTCTTATACTATCCTCATTTTTTTTAAGTTCTTTTTTCCTTTTGCTGTTCTGATTGTGTGTTTTATGCTACCTTGTCTTTCTAATCACTGATTCATCCTCTGCTTCATCTAGTCTGCTGGTGATTCCTTCTAGTGCATTCTTCATTTTAATTATTGTGTTCTTCATTTCTGAATTGTTGTTTCTTATGGTTTCTGTCTTTTTTTTTTTTCAGATTTGGCTCTTAAGTGTAGGGGGAGGGCTCAACGCAGGAAAGATGGAGCCCACCTGCTGGATGTTCTGGCAGAGGACCTCACACAGGGAAAATGGCAACTATCTTCCATCTCTCACCTGAAGCGACACATCTCAGTGTGCTCTCTACCCCCATGCCTCTGACGGCCCCTGAGTCACTGTCCCTCGGCTGGAGTCCAAGGTGAGTGCGGGCCCTTTAAGAGGACCGCTGGGTTTTCCGCAGCCTTCCATCCCATCGAAATGGTTGGAATCCCCGAAATGGTTATTCATAGCCTGATATTGTGGTGGCTCCTCTTCCTGGTCCCAGTATTCTGGGCTGGGGAGGGTGGTGTGGAGCTGGGATCCCTTGCTCCTCTGTGGGGAACCTCTGTGGCGAAGATATCCCTCCCAATTTTCATCTGCCACATGGAGGTTTGGGGCCAGCCCATTTCATATCTCCTTTCCTCCTACCAGTCTCAGCATGGCTTCTTTATATCTTTAGTTATAAAACTCTTTAGCTAGACTTCACATGGTTCTCCAGGTTGATTATTCTATAATTTAGTTGCATAATAAATTTGATGTGTTCACGGGATGAGGCAAGCATTTATCTACTCTACCATCTTGGATCATTATATAACATTTACTTTTATTTCATTGAAATGAATACAAAGGCTTTGAAGTTGGTTAGTGGGGCCCTTCAATCTCTTGCTTCCTAAGCCTCCCGCTACTTCTTGAGAGTCATATATGTCTATGTAGGCTGTCCTGACTAGTATTTCTCAGGATGGGCTGATACTTTCTACTTATTGGTAAAAAAAAAAAAAAAAAAAAAAAAGTTAGCTATTAATCTGGTCTGTTTTGTTGACATAAGGGGTTCAAGATATAGTGAGGACATGGGGAGGTATCTGAATTTCCTTCCTGGAGACCAAAAAAGCCAAGAACATTGTATGCTATCTTTACAATGAGAAATAGTTTTTCCATTAAAAGGCAGATGCTCCATTTCCAAAGGTTAAATAGAATGGTCCTTAAAAAATGATTTCAGCTGGTTAACTTTAGGGCCCTGGAGAATGAAATCCAATTCAAGAATATACTCCAACTTTAATTCCACAGCATTTCCTCCTGATTGTGAAGTGAATACTTTTCATTTACTTTAAGACCTGGCACTTGGGTATTTTGGTCCTCTGTGATGAGGTTGGCAGCTATGCTGTGACTTCTGATGGTGGTTTGCTGCCTACCCACCCCCACCCTTTCTCCTTGCCAGTTGTTAGGGAGAAAGTCTCTCTAATAAGTGCCACCATGTGCATCTCCCACCCAACCACTTTTTGTTATAACTCCCCATTTCTACATTTTAACCCCACAAAACTTCAAGTCACCCAACCAAGTTAGCAATTCTCTTTTTTCTTTGTTCACTCACTCATTCATTCATCTATCCATTCACTTATCTGTTTATTCAACAAATTGGGTGCTTACTGTCTGCCAGGAACTCTGCTAGGAATAGGATGGAGAGCAAAACAAGATACCATGCGTGCCTTCCTGAAGCCTATGATCTAACCAAGTAATCCCAGATTCTCTCATTGAATAGGATATCTTTCCGTTTTGTTGATGGTTTACTTTACTGGGCAAAAACTTTTTAGTTGGATGTATTCCCGTTAGTTTATTTTTTCTGTTCTCTTGCCTGAGGAAATACATATATTTAAAAAAATTCTCTCTGGGATTAACAGCTCTTCTGGAACCTGATCAGGTGTCTTTCAGGGCACTGCATCCTCACTGCCTCGAGAAGCTATGGATAAGTTCCTCTCAGACCCCAGTACTGCTGCTTTTCAGTCATGAGCTTTTAGACTTCATTGGAGAATTTCTTTTCCTAGACTCGGCCCAGAAACCTGCCAGTCAAACTGGGTCTTAGAAACCTGATCAGGTATAAGTCAAACTGGGTCCTGACTCAGAAATCGAACTGGGCCTGTGGTCAGACTGGGTCTAACTCAGAAACCTAAATTTCAGCCTTTAAACCCACCTTTCCAAATGAAATAAGAAAGCATTGAGTTTTAGAAAAACGCCACTTTGTCTTTCACTGTACATTTAAATGTAGTTGAAAAACAGAACTATGACTAACATTTAGATGATTTGACAAATCTTAATACTAGGTGGGCTTTTTGTGTTATATCCACCAGGTATTTGCATTTTCTGAGAAGTCAGCCTTTGGTGCTTCAAGGTGAGAATGTCAAGTCAGGTTATCTCTAGGGCTGAGAATAAAAATAGATGATATTGCTTTCCTTTTATGATTTTGGTCTAAGTTGGGCAGGTTGACAACAAATTTCCACCTATTGTAGACCTTGAAGTTTTTGTTAGACGTGGAGCTGTCCAAGGTTGTACATAGTACTACTTCAATTTCCCCTTATCTCTTCTGTGCATTCTTTGTTTCCTTTGTTCACAACAAACATATCCCTCCCCACTTCACCTTATCCTGCCCTTCTAGTGCTTTGTAGCCAATTGTCGCAGGTTGGGTTTTCTGGAGCAGATGCTGAGAAGGAATTTTGGGTGCAAAATATTTATTAGAGATCAGCACCTGTAAAGAAAAGGGAGGAAGTAGGATTAGGCAGAGGCAGAAGTCCAACTCATTACTGTCCTACAAGCCTCAGTCCAAGCACTGGGGAGTTCTGGATTGAGTACTGCCCATCAGAGTGTCCTGTGTCAGCTGGAATGGCTGGGCCTTCATCCTAGTCTCACTCAATCACAGGGCAGGTGTGGGCTGCCTCTGGAAAGGTGTGTTCTAGGGCCAGATGGCTCTTGAAACTGAGATACACCTTGACCTTACTCCCTTCAGCAAGGCAGCAAGTCCTTCCTTACCAACTGTGTATGAGAAATATCTGGCAATTAAGTTTCTGAACTTTTCCACAATGCACAGGGGGGCATGGGGCCTATCTCCATGTCTACAACATCAACCACCTGATTAATGTCAGAAACAAGTTTGCAAATTCCAACTTAAGTAGACTTTAAATTGTAACTTTGTCAGACTGTGATGTGAAGCCTTCTTTTTCACCTGGGTTATGGCCATCCAGTAAATAAAAAAGTGATTTTTAGAAACTGAATGAAAATATGAAAAGTGCTACGAGTGTCTTTGAAATGGCTAAATTCATAAAAATTAATACTGCAAAGCCCTACTTAAGAAGCTTGAACCACTGCTTTTGAAAGGACAAACAAAGCCTAACATGTATAGAGCACTTCAGTTTTCAAGGTGCTTTCTCCTGTCATTTGAGCTCCATAATAATCCTGTGAGGTGAGCAGGGCAAGTCTTACAATCATTTCACAGATGAGAAAGCAAGGCTCAAGAAGGTTAAGTGACTTGCCCAAGGTCATACTGTTGAAACCTCCCAGCATTCATCCATGCCCTCTTCATCAAAAGTGGGAAAATTCTTGGCCCAAATTTTGGACCAGTTAGGAATGCTCAAAATTATGCATAGGAATTGGAAAAATAGAGCCAGGAAAGGATTCAAACTGATGAAGTGGAAAATGGCTTAGAAAAGCACTTGGCTCCAAGGCTTAAAAACAAAGGTGGGGCAAGCACTGAATGCTAGAATGTGTAAGCTTCACAAGAGAGAGGAATCCAGTCCACACTAGCATTTTATGGAGGATCCAGAGAATGCAATGATATCAGAACATGATTTCCTGGAGTCTAGGTAGGGGAACTGTCTTTTCTGCATCTCAGAGATGAAGGGGTAACCGGAAAGAAAGGTGAACTACAGGCCTGAGAGCCCAAGACCTTTCCTCCTGGGGTCAGAAGCCAGAGTGACAGGCAAGATAAGATATGCTTCACTTCTCCAGAGGCTAAGTGGGAGGGACCAAAAGGGTTTTCTGCCAATATCAAGCCTGGAAAAAATGAAGCTCCATCTGCAGAGCCAGTGGACTGAAGCCAGGCACTGGAAGACCGCCCCCAGCCAGGGGCGTGCAGGTCAGACTACAGACCTTGAACTGAGATGACTTCCTTTTTTAAAGAGATGCACACAGCTGTGATATTGGGCTTTCTTCCTTCTTTCCTCCTTTCCTTCCTTCCTTCCTTCCTTCCTTCCTTCCTTCCTTCCTTCCTTCCTTCCTTCCTTCCTTCCTTCCTTCCTTCCTTCCCTTCCATCCCATCTCAAAAATCAGTTAGAAATAAATTATTCTTATATGTCATTTTACTTATTTCTTTTTAAAATTTTTTTTTACTGTGGTAAGAACACAATGTGAAATCTACCTTCTTTACAAATTTTTAAGTATATGATACAGTATTGTTGACTAACGATAGAGACAATGTCATAAAGCAGATCTCTAGATCATATTCATCTTGCTTAAACTAAAACATTATGTCCTTTGAATAATATTGTAACTCCCCATTTTCCCCTTCCCCCAGTCGCTGGAAACCACCATTCCATTCTTTGATTCTATGAATTTGACTATTTTAGGTACCTCATATAAGTGAAATCATGCACTATTTGTCTTTCTACGACTGGCTTATTTCATTTAGCATGATGTCCTTGAGGCTTATCCACGTTGTCTCATATTGCAGAATTTCTTTTTTAAGGCTGAATAATATTTCACTGTATGTATACCACATTTTCTTTATCCATTCATCTGTCAATGTACATTTAGGTTGTTCCC
This sequence comes from Rhinolophus hipposideros, assembly GCF_964194185.1. NCBI lineage: Eukaryota > Metazoa > Chordata > Mammalia > Chiroptera > Rhinolophidae > Rhinolophus > Rhinolophus hipposideros. The sequence goes on along the minus strand of NC_138051.1, from coordinate 46,008,639 downwards.
ACATCTTGACTATTGTGAATAGTGCTGCAATAAACATGGGAGTGCAAGACTTCTCTTTGAGATCCTGATTTCAATGTTTTTGCATAAATACCCTATTCTTAATTTTTTGAGGAACTTTTGTACTGTTTTCCCTAGAAGCTGCACCGTCTTACAGTCTTACCAACAGTGTACGAAAAATGTCTGGCAATTAAGTTTGAGAACTTTCCACCATGCACTTACATGGTGGAAAGTTCACGAACCTATACACAGGTTCTAAGTTCCCAATTTCTCCACATCCTCACCAACACTTGTTGAATTTGGGCGTTTTTTTGTTTTTTGTTTTTTGATAATAGCCATCCTGACAAGTGTGAGGTGGTATCTCATTGTGGTTTAGATTTACATTTCCCTGATAATTACTGATATTGAACATTTTGTCAGATACTTGGCCATTTGTCTATCTTCTTTGGAGAAATGTCTATTCAAGTCCTTAGCCCATTTTTAAATTGGGTTGTTAGTTTTTTTGTTAGTGAGTTGTAACAGTTCCTTATTTATTTTGGAGATTAACCCCTTATCATATAATATGACTTGCAGATATTTTCGCCCAATCCATGTGTTGCCTGTTCACTCTGTGGATTGTTTCTCTTACTGTGCAAAAGCCTTCTACTCAATGCTGTCCCACTTGTCTATTTTTGCTTCTGTTGCCTATGCTTTTGGTGTCAGATCCATGAAATCATTACCAAAATCAATGTGATGAAGGTTTTCCACTATGTTTCCTTCTAGATGTTTTACAGTTTCATATCTTATGTTTAAGTCTTTAATTCATTTTGAGTTGAATTTTGTGTATGGTGAAAGATAAGGGTCCAATTTCTTTTGCATATTTATATCCAGTTTTCTTAACACTGTTGAAGACACTATCTAGTCCCCATTGTGTATTATCTACACTGTTGTCAAAGATCAGTTGATTGTACATGCGTAGATTTATTTCTTGATTCTTTATTCTGTTCTATTGGTCTATATGTTTGTCTTTATGCCAATATTACACTGTTTTGATTACTGTAGCTTTATAATATATGTTGAAATCAGGAAGTGTGATGCCTCCATCTTCATTCTTTTCAAGATTGACTTGACTATTCATTGATTTGGTCTTTTATTAGTCCATATGAATTTTAGAACTGTTTTTTCTATTTCTGTAAAAACTGCTATTGGGATTTTTATTAGGGATTGAATTAGCAAAATGGATATTTTAATAATAATAAATCTTCCAACCCATGACCACAAATTGTCTTTCTATTGGTTTGTTTTTTCTTTGATTTCTTTAATCAATGTTTTGCATATAAGTCTTTCACTTCCTTAGTTAAATTTATTCCTAAGTATTTTATTTCTTTGGTGCTATTGTAAATGAGATTATTTTCCTAATTTCCTTTTCAGATAGTTTGTTTTTACTGTATAAAAACATAACTGATTTTTGTATGTTGCATTTGTATCTTACAATTTTACTTAGTTCATTTATTAGTTCTAACAGTTTTTATGGAGTCTTACTTCTTTTTTTCCAATTTTGATGACTTATATATATATTTTTTTTAATATTTATTTTTCTTACCTGCTCTAGCTAGGACTTCTAGTACTGTGTTGAATAGAAATGGCAAAAGTAGGCATCCTTACCTTGTTCCTGATCTTAAAGGAAAAGCTTCCAGTTCTTCACTACTGAGTATGATGCTAGCTATGGGCTTCTCAAATATGGTCTTTATTATATTGAGGTACTTTTCTTCTATTCTTAGTTTGTTGAGAGTTGTTTTTGTTTTTGTTTTGTTGTTTTTTCTTTTTTATCCTGAATGGGTGTTGAATTTGTTAAACTTTTTTACATTTATAGAGATGATCATGGGATTGTTATCCTTTATTCTGCTAATGTGATATATCACGTTTATTGATTTGCATATGTTGACTCTTCCTTGCATCCCAGGGGTAAATACCACTTAGTGATGTTGTATGATCCTTTTAATGTGCTGTTGGATTCAATTTGCTAGTATTTTGTTGAGGATTTTGTATGTATATTTATCAGGGATATTGGCCGGCAATGTTCTTTTTTTGTGTTGTTGTTGTCCACGTTTGGCATCAGGGTAATACTGGCCTCAAAAAAACGAGTATGGAAGTGTTCCCTCCTTTTCAATCTTTTGGTGACTTTGAAGGGGATTGGCATTAATTCTACTTTAAATGTTTTATAGAATTCACCAGTGAAGCCATCCTGTCCTGGGCTTTTCTTTGTTGGGAGGTTTTTGATTAGTGGGGGTAGGAATTCTGGCCAAAGGATGTCTTGAATTTTCCTGCTAGCTTCAGTGAGTCTGGCTTCATTTTTGCCTGAGGTGCATGAGCCTTTTGATTAGTGTCTGGATTTCTCATAGAGGGAATTTGTCCATGAATTTTTGCTGAATCACTGTATTTGTTGGGGGAAGGTGGGTTCAGGTCTTCCTACTTGGCCATCTTGCTGATGTCACTCTGAGATGACTTCTTGAATGGGACTCATGCTGCTTTTTTAAAGCTGTACATGTAAGCATCTGATCTCTAAATGATTCTGTGATCATAAGAAAGCACCGTATCTGGGCACCAGTAGGTATCCTGGCAAAGGGACCTGGCTGGATGAGAGGGAAGTTGAATGGTACAGGTGCACTGAGTTCTTTCTCTACTCCTGAGACTGGAAGATATGAGAACACTGGAGAATGAGAGTCTTCCTCCTAAGACCTTGATAGGGGGATGAACACCCATCACTTATGGGTCTGTACCCTCTTAAGTCACCCCGGTAGCTGGCACTAAGCAGAGAGAGCAGACAAAAGAAATGCTACCATAATACCTAAGGAGCCCAGCAATACCCCTAGAAGAGGCTCACATCAAACCAAATCACTAGAGAACAATGATAACTTTAAAAATAATTAGCACATTGGGATATAATGTTTCCAGCAGAGCATAGAAAGACTGTCTGGAACCGAAGGACAAGATCTGAAGACAAATTAAGTAGAACGGAAAAGGGAGAGGTAATACTTAAGTAATAGGAAGTAAATTTCCCAAGCTAAATAAAAGGCTTGAGACTGCTAATTGAAAGGTTTCAGCAAGTTCTGGGCAGGACAAATGAGTCATAGCTTGATAAATTCCTGAAGTCTAATTATAAAAAGAAAATCTTACAATCTTTCAGAAAGAAAGTACAGGTTATTCACAGAGAATGAAGGAGCACAGGGCATCAACTTTCTCTTTGACAACGCTTGAAGCAGATATGATTGAAGTGAATCATGTGAATATTACTGAGAAAAAAATACTGTGTACCAAGAATCCTGTGGTAAGAACCCACTCCCCTATCAGAGTGAAAGAAATCTATTTGAGGATATGCAAGCATTCAAAGAATATGTCACCCACATTTTCCAATAGAGAAAAAGATATTTAAAAGATCTAGCCAAACAATAAATGAATCAGCTTAAAAGCTTCACGATGGAGGGAGGATGAAAAGGAAAAAAAAATAATGATGAGCAAGCGTCTGTGCAATATATAGTTACATTTGGATGAACAATATTAGACTATTTAGGAATGTGTTGTAACAAAGTGCTCAAAATAGAAGAGACATATTTCAAGAAAAATGTTAATAATTGCCTGGAACCAAAAGCACTAAGGGAGAAAGAGGAAGTAAAAGTTTTCCATAGGTCTCATGTTGATGTAAGAAAATGGGAAGTGAAAACATTATAAAGCTTTCATCCTGCAGAGTAGGAAGAACAGAAAGTTAATAGAGAATTTGGGGTGGGGGGGAACTATTTAGACTTTCATCTTTATATGATGGAAGAAAAGTATGGATCTGATTATGAGTGACAAAAAGGAGGAGGCAGCTGGTAGAATGGAAGAGTAGCGCTCTCAAATTAATGAGGAAAATAAAATAACTGAATAGCAACTTGAGCTAACTAATTAATACAAAGGAAATGGGTGGGGAAGGGATGAAATAAGTAATAAGCATTAAACAAAATAGAAGAAACAGAGGTGGCCGGTTAGCTCAGTTGATTAGAACGTGGTGCTGATACCACCAAGGTTTCCGGTTCGATTCCCACATGGACCACTGTGAGCTGTGCCCACCTTAAAAAATAAAATAAAATAGAAGAAACAAGTCACTGATGACTTGTTTGCTAAATACAATGCATACATTTCAGTCTAAAGGTCAATCTTATTTGACCTCTTTGCAACCTTTGGCTTTCTTCATCACTTCTTCCTTCTTGACACTCCTTCCTCTCTTGGCCTCCATGACATTACTTTCTTCTAGTTTTCCTCCTGTTTCTATAAGCATTCCTTCTCAGCTTCCTTCAACTACTCTTCAACCTCTATTCACCTTGATTGCCAGTGTTCCCCTGGATTTTACCCTATATTTTATTTCTATAGACTTTTCCTTGGTGATTTCATCCACTTCCACAGCTTTTGACCACCACTTACCATGGATGACTCCCAAACTCTTGTCTGCAACCTGCACCTCTCTTCTGAGCTCTAGACTCATAGGGCCAACTACTAATGGTGTAGCTCCACTTGGAGGCCCAGAGGGACCTCAAACTCAACGTCCAAACTAGCCCCAAGTCTCCTGCTCCTGTATTCCTGAAAAACAAAAGAAAAAAAAGACCCTTATTAAGTTGATGGAACAAAATATATCATTTTATTTTTATTGCTTTAGTAGTGATGTCAAAATCTTTTCATATTTTATTGATCAATTTTGTGTGTGTTTGTGTGTGTATGTATGTGCAAATCCTTTCCCTATCACAATAAGGGATATTCCTTATACTCCTTCCTTCCTCCCTGCCCTGTGACTTAATTTGGGTTTCCATCATGCCTCAAGCAGATTATTGCAACACTTCCCCGAGCCCTCCTCTTGCTCCCAGTCTGCTAGTTTATGCACCTAAATTTGATTCTTCAGTCTGAGTGATATGTTTATTACACAAATCTGATCATGTCACTCCCTTGCTTAAAATATTTCAATGGCTACATATTGCCATCAGAGTGAAAACTGAGCTTGCTGGCATGGCCCACACAGTGCCCATGGTTTGGCACTGGTTTGACTCCATGGTTTGACTCTTGACTACTCTCTCTAGCCTGTTTCTCACCATTCCACACTTGTATCTTTTATTCCTTATTCCAGCTTTGGGAAGGTGTCTGCTCCTTCCTTACTCCATGCCATTGGTGTTCATGCCTCTGCTTCCTCCCCCACTTTTCCCTTCTCTATCTGGCTAACTTCAATTCATTCTTCAAAATCTACCTCTGGTGTTCCCTCTGGGGAGCTTTCCTCACCCCTGACCCCACTTCTTTGGGAGTGTTAGCTGCCCAACTATGTGCTTTCACTGCAATTGTTTACCCTCCCTGATGGACATCCCATCATTTTCTAATTGCCTTTTTAACCTATCTCCCTGCAGTCTGTGAGCTCCTTAAGGACAGGCCTACATCTTGTTCATCATTGTATTCCCAGAACTTAATGCCTGCCTGGCATATAGTAGACATTCAACACATTTTTGAATGACCGAATATGTGATAAAATGAAATAACATTGCCATACTTCCTGTCTGAGACCTGCTTTCCTAAACACAGGATTCACTCACTCAAGGGGGAGTAATCAAAATTTCATCCCACCCGTCCCTCTGTCCAGTGAGAGACAAAGCTCCCTTGAGAACTTTCTCCATTCCAGGTGGTGTTTAAAGGGAGTTCTCTATATCAGCTTACCTTGTAAAATTTCCCTGCCTTTGGCTCCGGACTTCTTGACCTTCCTGTTACATTTCTTGAGGAGCACCACTAATACCAGTGTCTTCCCCAAAAGTCCCTCCCTGTTTCACAAGAGGCTCCAAGCCTGAATGTTCAAGCAGATAATGAAAAGGGGCCAAAGTCCCGGGGCCAGTCAGCTAGAGGGTGCCTGTTGACATCCCCTCTTCTTCCTGTTTGCCATTACCTGGTTCATGATAAGTTTGGGATGGGGTTCTGTGTGTTGAAGCTGGAGCCTCCTGATACAGGGCTTCAGGGCGTCATAGGGGAGACTAAGGGCTGTGAGGGACATGGCCCAGCACCCCGGAGAGGGGCACTGGGATGCAAAGGAAAACTGTATTAAAATTGTAATACTCAATATATACCGATGACAAAAGATGGATACAAGTCACATTTGACTTCTGCAATTACAGCAGGTGCTCATAGTGGTGACTATCGGTGTCCAGACACTTCTGATGACGGCAAACTACTGCTTGAACAATGTTGACCAAAGTGTCCCCTTGTATACATTTTTGGGCACCCCCAGTGTATACACACACACACACACACACACACACACACACACACACACACACACACAGAGATTTATTATAAGAAATTGGCTCACAAGATTATGGAGGCTGACCAGATGTGCAGAGGGAGTTGGCAAACTGGAGACCGAGGAGATCTAATAGATCTGATTTAGACTGGATCTACATGCAGACCCAGAAGAACCTGGATCTGATTCAGATCCAGTCTAAATGCACGCAGACTGGAAATCCAGGGAAAGTCAATGTTTTAGTTTAAGTCTTAAGGCAGGAAAAAGCAAATGTCCTAGTTTGAAGGCTGTCAGGCAGGAGGAATTTTCTCTGACTTGAGAGTCAGACTTTTTGTTTTATTTAGGCCCCAAATTAATTGGATGAGGCCTGCCCACATGAGGGAGGACAATCTGCTTTACTCAGCCTACTGATTAAATCTCAATTTATCCAAAAACAGAAACACCTAGAATAATGTTTGACCAAATATCTTGGCACCTCATGGCCCAGTCAAGTTGAAACATAAAATTCCATCACAGAGGGCAATAGGATGACAATAGATGACCCCTAAATCCAGATGTTGGAAGACACATATAACCTACACACACACACACACACACACACACACACACACACACACCTGCCCTCTAATTTAGGCTTCCCAGAGAGGATGGTTACATCCCTTAAGGCATTTTTGGGAATTTATGGAGGCATTTGTCATAATGATGGGAGTGAGGGTACCACTGACATTTTGTGGATGGAGGCAGAGATGTCGGATATTCCGCACTGGTCAGGACAGTCTACACCACAAGGGACTGTCCTGCATGACTTTCAAATGTCCCACTAAATGTTGATGCCTGTGAAAATCCTGTTCATAATTATCAGGGTCTAGCATCCAACATTATTTTACATATAAACACAGAGGAATTTTTGCAGTTTTAACATGCATTGAATTTTTCAGGAATGCACAATTGAATAAAGGAGGTATATATTGAGTGAAGGAGAACTTTCCTGAGGGTTGTTCACTATTCTGGAAAATCATACTGTGAATGGCAATGCCAATTCCAGTATTTGAGCAGGCCTTCAATCACACGTGAATCTGTGCAATTCTACTTATTGCGTTCAGGGTAATTCTGCACCTAGGTACAGACATCTAAGTACTCATTAGGGCTTCCAGTGTACTTGTGCACACATTTTCTCCAGGTACTAAAATACTGATTTTACTATAAAATAGCTTTATTTTGTTCCTTGATTATAACACAGTGAGTGCATTATTCTAATTTTTTTGAAATGATGGATTTTGGAGGGGAAATGTTGTGTGTAGGCAGCTTATATTATCTACGTTTTTTATTTGAGTGTAATGAGGGGAGAGTTACAAATTATCTGTTATAAAAATGGGCGTTGAGTCTAATGTGGCTGAGAGCCACTATTCTAAGTGAGCCAGTGCCTATGAAGAAAAGCTCATCTGTCTGTCTGTCCCAAGCCTGGCCCCAAGGGGCCTATGTACAGTAAGACAACTGGGTCCCTAATAGCCTTATCTTCCACTTTGGGGAAACATCACAAATTAACAAGTCTCTAGGCAACTAACTCATGTGTCCTACTTCTTAGTGTCACTGACCTATTTCTTTGTTCAAACGCGGAATAGAAGGATCAAGAGGTTTCATACCTAGTTCCTCCTAAGAGCTCACAGGCTCTGCCTCCTCCGTGAAGTACACCTGACCAGCTTCAGCTAGAGGAAACTCTCTCTCCGCTCCTCTGCTCTGCCTACACTAGCTCTACCTTACCTTCTTTTCATGAGTTCATTTCTTATCTCCTCAAATGGACTGTAAATTCCCTGAGGGGAGAGGTTGATGTGTCCTGTGTCCTAAGGTGCTCATTAAGAATGTGAACAAATGAATGCTTTAGGGGGAATATTGGATAGCTCTACTGATTTAATCCCAATGTCTGTGGAAATCAAATGGAGGCAACTGTTTTGTGCTTTCTACCCAGCCAGCTCGCCAGCTGAACCCCTAGTGTTACCTTGAGTTTTAATCAGGAATTTAATTAGCCTGGCACTTGATTTTGGAGGAAATGGAGTACAGTGATGAGCACACGCTGTAGAGATCTGGGCTGTTAGCAGCCTGACATATGGCATAATGTATCATCCACCGTCTTCCTTCTAGGGCTGGACTAAGTCCTAGGTTACTTTATTTCTAAATGTTAGGAGTGTTTATTCTTTCAAGATGCTAGATGATTAAGACCATTCATTGACTGCCTAAAATCAATAACTGTATGGCAGTGGATAAGCCAGTTCATATTTCTAGCATTAGTAATCTATGAATCAATGGCACGCAATAAACGGTTTAAAGGAATTACACAGTGATGTATTTATTGGCAGAGGTAGATACACCATGAAGCTAAAGATGCTTAAGATTTAGAGGCCCTCGTTGCACTGGTCCTTCCCAAGGCCCCGTGCCTCGTTTTGTCAGATGGTTTTATTACCCTAACCCGGTTCTCCTATTAAGGTTTCTTCAAGGTTAAAATTGTATATTTCTGGGCAATGACTCTAGGGAGGGCATTTTCTGTTGTACAACTCTATTGTTTTATAGCTTGCTATTTTTGAATTTCAAGGACAATACTGTGCTGTTTATATCTATATTGCTTTTTTCTTTAGGTACTTAGCATTATTTTGAACAATTCTGAAAAGCCTGAGTAAATATCCAGGTCCCTGGGATTTACTAGAGTAATATTTAAACTTGAGTTTCCTTGTATATTTCATCATAGTTGAGAATTCTACCAGTGCGAATTCTTGTCCTGTTAGGTCCATGTCACGGTCCCCTTAATTTGACTCTAGTTCCGTTTCTCATGGTGCAGGAGTTCTGGACATTGACCTAAATATTGCAGGTGCACTTCTCTTCCTTTCTTTTTCTCGAAGAGTTTTGTCTCTGGTCTCTTGGAAACCATGGCTGGGAGGTGCTACATAAACTATGCATTGAGCTGACAGTGTTCAGGAAAACAGGTCTTTAACCTGTTTTGGACACCTACCCTAATCAAACTGGGAAAATATGGGGCAGGGGTAGGGCTCGGGAATTCTCTTAATCACTGTTGGATAAGTATGAGGCATAGTGCCATGGTTTAGCCTCACACTGCTAGTCCAAGAGCACAGAGCAGAGAAAGCAGATGGTGGAGGAGGTGAACATCTTTAGGCTGAAAGTCCTTACAATGGAACCTTTCTTCCCAGCCTTCTCAGTCCTCACAACCTCTTCACCCCACCAGAAACAAGCACCCACAGAGCATCTGTCCTCAGCTTGCTTTTCAAAACCACTATATAAGGGCCTTGTCCTGGAGCAACCTAGTTTGGGCACCCACCCCAATCAAACTCACAAAGTTTATCTGGGCTCAGAAATTCTCTTAATTACTTTGTTTTTCTTGTTACTGGCCTTTAGCTTCCTTTTGTGGGGAGGGGAGGAAAAACTGTTTTCTTTCTGTTCAGTCTTCCCCATCATTTTCACCAAAACTGAGGTGACAGATCATTTCTGACTTCAACTTGTATCAAACACAAGCCCCAGAATTTTATTATTGTTTTCCCTCTGACCTGTGTTTTCCCAGTATATGATCACTGCCTCCTCAGAATTATACCTACTAGGATCCGTGTGGCTGACAGTAAACACTCCAGATCAGTGGACAGCTTACAATGTCTGCCAATTAAGTTCGCGAACTTATCCCAGAAAAACTGCTACATACCTCATTGCTGAATATCACTATGGTTACCTTTGAAATACTCCCCTTGGGAAGCTATGCACCAATGCCAGCACCTAGTCCACCCTTCAAAGCAATTTTGGAACTCTTTTTCTGGAATGGCCATCAGAGCTGTCGTCATATTACCCTTGATGTCGTAAATATCATCAAAATGTCTTCCTTTCAATGTTTCCTTTATGTTCGGGTAAAGATGGGGGCCAGATGAGGTGAATAGAGAAGGTGTTCCTATACAATTATTTGTTTACTGGCTAAAAACTCCCTCACAGACAGTGTGAGCTGGTGCATTGTCGTGATGCAAGAGCCATGAATTGTTGGCGAAAAGTTCAGGTTGTCTAACTTTTTCACGCAGCCTTTTCAGCACTTCCAAATAGTAAACTTGGTTAACTGTTTGTCCAGTTGGTACAAATTTATAATGAATAATCACTCTGATATCAAAAAAAGTTTAGCAACATCGTTGCAACAAGTTCTCGAACTTAATTGTCACACCTCATACATGGGTTTTCAGTTAACATTTACTCTGCCTGGCTGAAATTTGCATTTTCAGTTTGTGCTTTTTTGAATTTAAAATTAATTTCCATATGTATGTTAGTTAGATTTAAATTGGTGTTCAGTTTTCAAACCAGTTTTAAATTTGCCTATGTTTTTGGCTAATAATTATTTTTAACTTATATTATTTTATTGCTGTTCTGTTCTCAACCATACACGAGATAGATTAGAAGAACTGGGTTCTAACCCAGCTCTGCTCATTGTGTGACTTTGTTACCCAGCATGCATTACTTAATTTCTTCAGACAGGAATTAATAAACAAAATAATCCCTCACTTTATGTTCTAGTGTCCTATGAATTGGCTTTGTTTTATTTGCTCTTATTTCTTCGTTAACATTTTTAAAACAATTCCCAAACTTATTTCGGAACATGTTGTTATCATATGAGCTTAATAGTAATTAGGAATAGCTAGAATAATTCCCAACAAATTATGAGTTTATGAATATTGTATTAATCTTTGGAAATGACGAAAGATGTCTACGTTTAAATAAGGAGAGTGCCCACTCTGTTGCGGGCTGCAGGGCTGCCCTCTGACTGAGAGCAACATGTGGGAATAGCTCCATTCCATAGGCTGCCTGATTCTGGAATGGCACTAAGCCTGTCATCATACTGCCGACTCTTCCAGGGGGCTGAAGATGCTGTGAAGAGTGTCACAAGGGACACTTTTGTGTAGGTTAAAAAGAGGAAGGAAGGAAGGAAGGAAGGAAAGAAGAAGGAAGGACGGAAGGAAGCCCCCACCCCATATCTCCTAGTTTTATCCTTGAAGCAGAAATAACTTCAAGCAGACCCTCCTGCCTTCCACCCTGGCCACCAGTCTCCTGCTGTCTGGTTACAGACAGTGTCAGAAACCCTGCAGGGAAATTTTGCCTGTGGGTTTCAGATATTTGGAGTGTTTTCTTGAGGAGGGGGAGATTCACACACAACGTAACACCTGGTATCCCTGTGGTTATTAGGAGGTAGGGAGGAGACAAAGCATGGGAAATGTTGGAAGGGAAAACTCCATCTTTCTCTCCCTTCCTCTTCTCGGCAGGGCTTCTGAGTGGTGGAGCTAAGGCAGAGATAACTTAGGGAGCAGAGGAGATGGGGGCAGGGAACATGGACATGGAGATTGGTGCCGAGCTTTACAGTTTGCAAGCACTTTCATATTATCACATGGGTGTAGGTCAGAGGCTCCAGAGCCATTTTACAGTCACAGAGATCGGATTTCAGAGTAGTTAAATACATTTCCTAAGAGCACACCGTTTTTAAAGAAAGGGTAGAACCACACTCACACCCAAACGTTTGGCATTGAAAGGTCTCCATGCCTCAAAACATCTCCCTCTCTTGGTTCATCTTTGATGCCTCAAGATCTACTTTCTAAAGTTAATTTCTTTGGGAATTTAATGGATATTTCTTCTATAGGACATTTGCATTTTAATTCTTTAGGAAAAGTATCATGCTGGAGCGTGAGTTAGTCAGCTGGCTCTTTTCCTCCTGAGAACAGCTTCCTACAGAAGGAGCTCCTTAGCAGTCAGGGAAGGAGAGGGCTGGAGAAGGCCAGGCATGGTAGGCAACTGTAGGCCACCCAAGGGCCTGGACTCTTGGGGTGGTGATGGCACAGTGCTGGGGGGTAGGAGAGGGTCCAAAAGAAGCAGCCCGCCAGGCCCCTGGAGGAGAAACAGGAGGAAGGCAGGTCAATTTCCTCCTTTTTTGCCGGGCCAGCTAAGGCCTGTTCAGGGCCCTTGTGGTTCCAACAGTCATTTGGTATAGAAGAAAACACTGAATCCCTTGGAGTCATTTTTGAGGCTTGAAAGTTCGGAACATCTGTGTTAGTAGCAGTTTAGGAACAGTTCAGCCAGAAGAGGGATGTACGTGTTCCCTGCACACCTCCTGTTTTAGGAACTACGTTGTTTCCTAACGGGTTCACTGGTTATGGTCTCATGGAACTGAAAGGGGCTTCATAGCAGGAGAGAAACTCAGAGGTCCTGAAGTCAGTGACTAAGGCCCAGAGGGAGAGGGACTTGCCCAAGGCCACACAGTGTTAGCTTCCCCCAGAGTTATTGTAATCAAATGCCCCTTGCAAGCCTTAATGCAGGAACTTGGGGAGAGCAAGGTGGAAAACATTTGTCAAGCATTAGATTATGACAAGTTCTCCTCAGAAAGTTCTCTATTCTTCCAGAAGTTTAAAAATGCGATGACTAAAGGAGGCCTAGGATATATTTTTAAGCAATTTGGTGCTATTACTGACATTTGAGTATTTCCAGTTTGCTTTTACTGTTTCGGTGGGTAACAGCAGCCACCGCAACAAACTGGTACACAAGGCTTATCTCTAAGTGCCAAAGCAGGTCCTTTCTCTAAATAGGGTATACAAAAGGAGAGAAGCATTTGCATAAAGTAGCTCTCTAATGATTTTTCCTTTGTGCTTCCAAACTACGTAAAGGCTGCACAGTTCATAGAAAGCCTCTGCTTCTTGTCCGCTCATTCGGTGGGAGATAGGGCAAGAACACTGTTCCTGGCGATTAGGACACCTTCCTCTGAAAAGATCAGGACCCTCAAACCTCCATGACGAGCTCCCCCACCCAGTGAGGTGAGAAGGCTCTCCCCTCAGTCTAGTTCAAGTCCAGGAAGCAGCCCTTTTGCCTGCGCAACCCAGGTGCAGCCCGTGGCAGGAAGGCCACTCCAGACAAGGAGGTGTGCTCTCTCTCCTACCAGGATAAGCATTCTCCGACTGAGCTCCTGCTCTCAGGAATTTCACTTACTAGGTTTCCTTCCTGAACAACATTTCTTTCAATTTAGTTCACAGGATGTTGATGGGGTTTTCTTCCTTTGCCTCCAGGGATCTCTTCTGGGCTACTTCCCTTTCCATGAGGGCCTTGGCCTCCCTTTTCCCAGGGCAGGGTCCAGCCTGCCTGCACCCTCTTTCATGGGCCACTGGGGCCAGAGGACGGGCCCCTAGTGGGGTCCATCTGCTCTGTTTACATCTGCTCAGTTAAGTAGATGTTCACTGGGGATTGACTCTGAACTAGGCCTGGAGCACATGGCAATGGAAATATCTGCTATCTGACTTTGTGGAGATTGTAGACCAGTGAGGCAGCTTTGGGGGTGAGAAGGGACAGGGCTGAGAGGAAACTCAGGAATGAGGTTGAGGAAAAAGGGGAGATGATTCAGATACTGTGTCTCGCCAAACTGAGGTAATTCTCGGCCTTGGTGTTGCCACAGAGAGCTTCAGGAATTATTACCAGTGTCGCCAAATGAAGCATCTGGGAAGGTTCGTCTGTCCTTCCCACTCACCTGGCACCTGACCATGTGTTGATTTGTGCTTGGCTGTTGCTTACCTGTGTCTCTGAGTTCTTGCCTCAGCCAGATGTCAATCACCTCTTCAGGCTGGTGCCATTGAATCCCATCTGCTTTCCCCAACATTTACTCAGCCCAGGGCAGGATGGAAGCAGGTGATCTCCAGGTACTTGGCAAATACACTCATGTTGGAGGTAGTCAGGCAGCTGGGGGTGGGGGTAGGGCTCACGGCCAGTGGAGGCCTCAAGGACTTGACTGGCTTCTATAAACCAAAATGAAGTTTAGACTGTAATAAAGAACAAAAAGCATTTATTTGAGCAAACGGAATTGCAACCCAGTAAGTGCAGATTTAGGGGCAACTCAAATTGCACTTCACTCTGGAGAGAGCAAAGAAAGCTGGAGTTTATAAAGGCAAGAGCCACAAGCTAGAAATAAGGTGGTGGTAGGGGTGGGAGGGTGAGATGGGGTGGGGGAGCACGTTCCAGGATGTACTTCTATGGCAAGCTGGAAGTCCAAATCTCCAAACTCATCTGGGTACAAAGGTGCAAAAGTGACTTCCCTAATGATCTCCTGACTCCATTTAGGGCCCCATAATATTAGTGGCTCCATTTTAGTTCACACTTCCCTTGGTCTCTCACTTTCCCCAGGGTGTCGCTCTTGACAATTGGTTTATTCCCAGACTTAAGGCCAACAGCTCAATGGTGTGCTGCTTGCAGCATGCAGATGACACAGCAGTGAGCAAGGATGGGACCGTGGACACAGTGCCTTCTCACAGAGAGGAAAGGGCATCGTGCAGGGAGACCTGGGTTCAGGCCTTAGGCCCTCTAGTGTGTATTCATTTGAGCCTCCAGGTCTGTAAAAGGGGAAGATGACATCTACCTCTTAGCATTGTAAAGAGTAAAAGTTAGCATGTGTGAAAAAATGGCTAATGTTTGAGTTTTGCTTCCTGGCCTATAAGGGATTTTCTGTTCATGATTCCATTTACACCTCAGAGTAAGGCAGGCATTCTTATCATTTCTATTTTACAGATGAAAAACCTGAGGTTCAGAGAATGGAAATGACCTACTAGCAGTCACATAATTATTAAGAGGAAGAACTGGGCCTGACTTTGGCTACCATCCATTGCTGCCTATTGGAAAGGATAGCTGGTACATGTACAGTCTTATACAGAATGTCAAAGTTATTTGTGTCCACCAACTGCTTATTCTTCCTAGGGGGATACATAAATGCAAAGTGGTGTAAATCTGAAACATGTAGGGCATGATTTTCATGAGACTGCTGCAGCCAATGAAGCAGTGAGTCTTTGGTAACCATGTGGATTCAGTCGCTTAAGTGGCCATCCCTTATGGGCTTATGGGTGACAATCACAGGTTAGGAGGATTGTATGAGAAGCGTCTATAAGAATGTCTCCCAGGTGTAGTGACATGCTACAATGCCTGGAAGTGTTTGTAAGAATTGACAGAATCTGCATATGTCTTCAAAAAACTTTGTTATGAAGAAATTTAAATTACTCTTTCATGTCTGATTTCAAATGCTTTCAGTGGTACAGCTAAGAATAGGAATGTTGACTACAGTGTTTACAAGGAAATGGATGACCAGTCTATTAACAACTATTAAAATCTGCTAGACTGAGGCTAAGCGTAATATATTTAGTTATAATAAAATAAGAGGAACACATTCCGTCTTCAGCCTGATTCGGGGTGTGGGTATAGGGGCGAGTCTTAGGCTGAGCTTGGAAAGGAACAGTGACAGTTTTGCCGATGAGAAGGGAGGTTGCACAAGACAACAAGGGGTGGACTGGGGATGACCCAGGGAAAAGCCCAGCAAAGCGCTTGGTCCCTCATAGTTGGGCCGTGAATGCAGAGGGACCAGGGTCCATCCATCGCCGTCAGTGCTGCAGGCTACACCTCAGGGTGTTTCCTGTGGAAATTCCAGAAGAAAACTAGTGTGGTCAGCTTAGGGGAATATGTGGTTTGTGTTGGAACACTGGACATACCACATTACTGGGAAGATGCTTATTGGATGACCAGCAAAATGAAACTCTACTTTCCAAATGTTGGCAGTGACAGGAGATTCAGTTCCGATGACTAGTTGCTTATTGAATGAATGTCCATGCAAATAATAACGAATGCATTCTAACTATGACAGCCACAGAAAGGACACAAAGAGCAGAGTAGCCTTGATCCCATGAAACAGCTCACTGGAATCTGTGAGCTCCAGAACCTAGAATGGGAGGACTCTGATATTCCTGCCCAGTGACCAGCTAAGACCAAGAACTCTGGGAGGCACAAGGCGAAGAGGCCTGGGCATCAGTGGGTGCCCCCATCCCCCCCCACGCTCCCCAGGAGATCCTTACTCACATGGGGTCATGTGCAGGGCATGGGTGATGTGATTCGTGGAGGGGACACCGGTCCTTGACTGCAGGCGGGATGCACACAGCTGGAATGTGGCTGGAGATCCTTGGCACTGCTCAACCCATCAAACTAGGTAAGTCTTCGGAGTCAAGCAGGAACAAGAAACTGTTCCATGCTTTGGCAGGGCCTGGGAAGACAGAATAGGTCTTTGGAGTTGAACAAACGTGGCTTTGTACCTCAACTTTGCCATTAACTGAATGACTTTGGGTAGGTGGTTTCATTCCTTAGATCCTCAGTTTCTTTATTATCATTGTAAAGTAGAGGTGGTATGATAACTTTCCTGTTAGGCTGTTGAGGGCAGTAAATTATATAATGTATGTAGTGTGCTTAGCGCTGTGCCTCACATGTGGCGCTTACTATTATACAGAGCAAAGCAGAACTTTGGCTTATTACAGCCTCATGGAGGTGGCTAAGAAGGGGGCCCAGGAAGGGTCCTTTGGCTTAAAGCTGGTCTGGATCCTAGACTTCTGGAAACTCCTGAAACTTCCTCTTAGAGGTATGGGGGGGTGTTGGGAGGGAGGTCTGGGACACAATCTAGTTCCCTGGTTGTGTCAAAGTGCAAAACCTCTGTCCCCACTCTTTCTGCCCAGATTCTCTCACAGGCAGCACCAAACCGTGGGATGGCACTGGGCCAAGTGTCAGGAGAATTGAGATTGGCTCTGCCTCTCCCTGGCTGGGTGACCTTGGACAAGTCCTGTAACAAGCAGATGCCAGAGTTTCTTCATTTGCAAAATTGACACAAGGTTATTTGCTTTGTTTACTTGTCACAGGGTCACGTCCACTCTCATTAGCTTGGCATTCAAGCTCTTTCCATCATATTCCCTGGCCTCCTCTCCCATAAGTCTTCTTCAAGTCCACGCAGCCCTGCCAAGCCAAACCTTCCTTCGGGTTTCCTTCACACCCAGACCGCACCTTCTTGCCAAGTCTTAGTGTGTTGAAATCCTATATATCTTTGCATTCCCTGCAGCATCTAGCACAGGGTCTTGCATAAAACAGGTGATTATTTTATCAGTTAGGTTTAGGTTTGGTTACATAGGATAGAAAAACTAAAATAGAAAGATAGCCCAAGGCTGAGATGCTGTTTCAGGCATCAGAGGTCCATGCTCCTTTTGTCCTGTTGCTCCACCATTCTTAACACCTCACCTCATGGTCCACTGTGGCTGCCAAGTTTCTGACATCTTATATCATCCAGCCAGCAGGAAATGAAAGAGAAAGGGACCAAAGGTGTACCCTTTTCCTTCAGGAAGTCTTCCTGTATGCTACATATGACACTTCTGCTCATATCTTATTGGCTAGAACTTGACTATGGTCATTCTAGCTGCAACGGAGGCTAAAGATTATAGTTTTGAACTGTGCACATTGCCATTTCTAATATAGTTGATAAGGAAGGGGGGAGAATGGATATTGACATACCTATATAGTTGCCTCTGCCACAGTTATTAAAAGAAGAAAAAATTATGGAAGCCTACTACCAATTTGAAAGCCCCATACAATGTGTGAGATTATTATTACAAAGCACTTACCTATTTTGAAATGATATGGGTGTCCTGATCTTTAGGATGTAAACAACCTGATAATTTTTCACCTCTGGTGAGGATGTGGTGACGTTTTTCATAGACTGATAACTCAGAGCTGTGAGGGAAGATAAATTATTGGTACTTCCCCACGTTTTACCAATGAGGAAACCAAACTCCAGATTTGCTAAGTGATTTGCCTGTGGTCAGGTAGCTGATTGATGAAGGAGCCAGGACTAGAACTTGCCTTTCTGGATTCCATCAAGACTTTTCCCTGCTCCTTGTTGATAAGTGGCCCATTCAGATTCTGGAGGCCTTGAATTCTGTGGGTCTCCCAATCCTGACTAGGACTCTGCTGGCCCAGCACCTACAAAGGCAGATGCTTTCTGGCTAGCACTCAGTTCAGAAAGCCTTCAGTCTGGAGAGAGGGAAACTCCAAGAACAGAAGAGCGTACTATTTAAATAACAGGGCTTTTTTGCTAAAAGCAAATAATCACCTCTTTTCCTTTATACCTAGAATGCAGAGGACCCTAAATTAGGCACCAAAGGGAGATACAGAGAAGCATAAGAAATGGTTGTTGCCCTTAAGGATTTGGATGTACAGATTTATTCTCCTTTTCATTCATTCATTCAAAAATTATTCCGTAAGCATCTACTACAGGCAGATACTGGGCTCAGCATTGGGGATAAAATAATAAAGTGTGCAAATGTGGTTCCTGCTCTGAAATTGCTTATAGTCTAGTGGGGGCCAGAGACCAGTAAACCAGCAATTGCAAGATGGAATTAAAAGTGCAGTGACGGGGGAGGGAACAAGGTCCTTTGTGTATGTCTCTTAGACTGGGGTGTGGGGCAGGGTTCAATGCTTAGTGAGTGAGCTAATTGGAGACCTGAAGACTAAGTATGTGTAGGCCAAGTGAGTGCTGTGTGAGGGGTATGGTGGGTGGGAAAGAAGAATGTTCCAGATAGAATGTCCAAGACAGTGTGTGTTTGTGAGGAGTTGAGAGGGCTTTTTCATGACCAGAGTGAGGCAGGCCTTGGCAATGGTGGTGAAAGGGGGGGGGGGGGTCAGAGGATGCTGAGAAACCTGACTGGAAAGGTAGGCAGGGACCAGTAAATGAAGGACTTCAAAGAGCCTGTAGGAGATTTCATATTTTATCTTGGAGCTAGTGGGATAAAGGACTTGAGGCAGATTTATATTTTAGAAAGAGTCCTCTGGCCTCAGGGTGGAGAATAGAGTGGAAGGGCAAGTCTAAATGTGGAGAGACGACTTCAGAGACTGTTGCCGTGATGGTGGCCTGAACCTGAAAATGGGCTTAAAAGATGGAGAGAAGTTGATGGATTTGAGATCTTTGAGAGGTACAACAAGTAGGCTTTGGTGACTAATTGGAAGTCAGAAATGAGAAAGATGGAGGAAACACACACTCATGAAGAAAAAAAAAATAAGAAAGACAAGTGCTAACAAACAAAGCCGTATGAATAAGAGCTATCCAGAAAGAAAATGGCAGACGACCTTGTATTTTGATGAAGGGATAATTACTATGGGATAGAAAGATTTTGGAGGGCTTCCTGGAAGAGTTGGGATTGGAGCTGGGCCTTGTATATGGGTAGGATTTTGGTAAGTAGAGAGGACATTCCAGGCTGAATAATGAAACTAGTGAGAGTGCTGAGGCAAAACAGTGTGTGACTTGTTTAGCAGATGGTTTGACCGTGGTTTTCTTGGGAGAGCCACAAAGCGCTGGTTTTCTAGTGGGTGCAACTAAAACTCCTGCTGAAGGGAGGGACTCATCGCTCTCCCAAAGTGGTACAGAGTTCTTTGTGTATCCCAAGGCCACTCGTGTTGGAAACTCAAGGGGTATGTGGACCACTAGACAGCCCAACACGACCAAAACTCCACAGATCCCAGCTTCCACTAAAGGAAAGACAAAAAGTTCTTCTTCCCCAAAAGGAATACTTTTATGCTTGTGGGTCTTGTGCAGGGACGGGGTCCCCCTGTTGAAATTTGTTGTCCCAGGTTGTTGCTTCACTATTTCTAGGCCCCTGCAGTGCCCCGCCTGGCAGCCTGCATTGTGAGGGAGGCCTGTGAACCCATCAGGAAGACAGCTTGAACCCAAGGCTGTGGAAGACACAGCAGCATAAGTGGGTGTGTGGAGCAGCCCCTTTGGCCCTGGGTGGTGAGGCTCTTGCCAGGTACCAGGACTGCCTGAGCACCCTGCCCCATCCCTCTGGGTACTGGCCTTCTCTGGCTCAAAACTCACTAGTGTCTCCTGCTTTGGCCCAGCTTCCAGACTCCGAGATTGGCTCTGATCTAAGGACTACTGCAATCTTCCCAGGGACCCCTTTCTAGGGACACTGGCCCCTGACAATGACCTCTAAGGAAAGTAATTAAAACCTCAAATTGACCAGCAGCACCACCTGAAGACTCAAAGGGCACCGGTGCTGTGCTGGACTCTTCACTATCTCATCTAGCTTTCACAACCATTTTGCAAAGCACAGGTTATTATTTCCAATTTATGGAAGAAGAAACTGAGGGAGACAAAATAACTATCCAAGACCACCCAGCCTACCTGTCCACTGTCCTACACATCCTGTACTTGAGCCAAGGAAATCTAGGAGCTGGTGATTGGGGCAGGCATTGTGTGGGCACTTCACAGATCTTCCGTTTTATCCTCACAATGATCTTACCAGTTCAAGTCCTACTATAGCCTTTTTATAAATGAGAAAACTGAGACTCAGTGAGGTTAAGCACTTATACCAAGGTCGCATAGCCAGGAAGTGATAGAGACAGGATCCAAACCTAAGTGTGTCTGAAACCAAAGCCTCCTCTCTCCACTTCTCCAGGCATCTAAGCCAGGTAAAGATTGAGCTGCCTTTCCTGAATCAAGGTTCCAGTGCCCAAGTAGGAAAGCACAATAATTCAGGAAAATAGTTACTGTGAGGTTATGTACTCCACTCCCAACCCACTCTTGTGTGATCTTTTTGAGGTTTTTACAGAGGGGAAAACAGGTCCAGAGATGAGCAAGGGCTTCCCATTGCGCCATGTTACCACTCTATTTTCTGTCTCTTCTGCCCACTCCATGCCACATGGACACGGCTCCTGGGGTTCAGGTGGTACCTACGTCCTGCTCCCTCCATCCCCAGCCTCTTGTTCCAAGGCCAAGACTACTGAACTTTGATTCAGATTCAGTGAGTCATTAAGGGAAAAACAGAGAAGGCCTATTCCCTTGCTTGATAATAGGAACCCATTTATCTTTTGACTTCTTTTTGTTCTGGAATGACGAAGGTATGCAATGTCTCAGAATTATCGCACTCAAAGAGACTACTTTGTATTTTTCTTGAAAATGAAAAGACAATGTGTGAATAAATGAGCTGAAAATGTCTCCTATAGGGAGGGAAGGATGACCTCAGGGCACATCAATGCAGAGTGGAGGCTGAATGAATGTGCAAGAATGAGCGGGAACAGTAGTAATTCCGTGGTGGAAAGGAGAGCCAACTGGAAGCAGATGTGGGGCCAAGAAACAAAGCCCTGCGAGGCCTGTCAATGGCAAAACCTGAAGCGAGCAACAGTTTCCAAACCTACCTGACTTAAAGCCAAGCACATTCACAGGCAGCAGCTGGAAGCGGGGAGGAAAGACATTTTCAAAAGAGCCATTGCATGCACGGTATGGGGCTAGAGAACTGTCTGTATCTAATACCAGAGAGCCTCTCCACGGCTAGGGGCAAATGAGGGACTGCAAGAGGAACAGAGTGTCTTGTAGCCACCTCTCAACTCTGTGTTTCCCTCAGGAGGAATGAGCCGAGAGGATCTAATCTACTATAGCCTGACCTTCAAACATGGGGAAACAGGCTGCCCGCCCAGTAGCTGCAGCTCACAATTTGGCTCTGGCACTGTCCAGGGCCTCTGGTTCCTGTTGGTAGGAAAACAGGACAAAAATGGAGGACAGTAGAGTTGGTGCTTTCTGCAGCTTAGTGCTGGATGGTCTGGGTTCAAACTCTCAACCTCTCTCAGACTATTTCCACTGAGGAAACAGAAGCTACCCCTACCTCAGAGGATGGTAGTTGGGAGGATGAAATGATACATGAAATGAGAACTGCTCTGTTCACTGTAAGATGCTATACAAGTGGCAGTTACTGTGTTACAGACAGGAAGAGTATAGTATTGACAGACTTGATGTCCAACTAGGAATATGAGGCAATGGGGGCATTCCCTTGCATTCCTTAGCCTCTGAAAAACATGATGAAATTGGAAATGCATCTATTGAGAGTGAAAAGTTTTCTGCAGTGCTTTCTATTCTTTGCAATGAATTCCAGGCTTTTCGTGGTGCCTGCAGGGCTCTGTAGGGAGCTACTGGGGAAAGCTGACCTCCATTCTGGTTGCTATGAAACTCGATTTGTGGTTCTGGTCTGTGAGCATCTCCGTTTCAGTCACTTGCACCATCACAAAGGGTACAAAGACTCTTGGCAGGAAAGTGGTTTCTTGTTTCACAGCATTAGATTTTGATAATGTTTATTATTTTTGAACAGAAAAAATCCACATGGGAGCTAATAATTGGGTGATATTTTAGAGCTGGAAGGGAATTAGAAGACCATCTAGCCCAACCCTGAGATTTTCTAGACGAAGAACCGAGGCCCAGGCAGCAGAACTGTTTTTTCCTGGGTCTCACACTAGAGCCAGTGAGTTAGGCTTAATCCCCAGGTATCTGACCCCTAGTCACGTGCACCTTCCCTTACCCCAGGGTCGAAAACTTGCATGTCTGCAGGGTCCAACCAAGAGGTGAAGAAGAAGGAGAGCATTGGTGAGTAAGATGATAGGAAGTAGTAGCATGTTCAGCTCAGTTTTCTTTAAGTTTGTCTTGTTTGAGGTTTGCAGGGCTACTTGAATCTATAAATTTATGTCTTTTACCAAATTTGAGGAACATTCAGCCATTATTTTTTCAAATATTTTTTTTCTATACCAATCTTTCTCCTTTCCCCTAAGAAGTATAACAATGTCAATGTTAGACCATTTGATATTGTTTC
The DNA here is from genome assembly GCF_964194185.1 of Rhinolophus hipposideros. Lineage (NCBI taxonomy): Eukaryota > Metazoa > Chordata > Mammalia > Chiroptera > Rhinolophidae > Rhinolophus > Rhinolophus hipposideros. Next base: position 45,985,884 of record NC_138051.1, on the reverse strand, counting down.
ACAGATCCCTGAGGCTCTAGTCTTTACTTTTCAAACATTTTTCTCTGTGTTCTTCAGATTGGATGAATTCATTGATCTGTCACCCAGTCTATTAACTCTTCCCTGTCATTTGCATTCTGCTAGGGAGCCCATCCAGTGATTTTGAAATTTCAGTATTTCTCAGTTCTAATTTCCATTTGGCATTTAAACACAGTTTCTATTATTTCTCTACTGAGAACTTCTACCTTTCCATTCAAGAGTGTTTACCTGTACATCATGAAGGATGGTTATAATAGCTGCTTTAAAATCTTTTTTTCTAGTAATTCCAACATTGTCTTGTCTTTTCCCCTTGGAATTGGTCAGATCTTCTTGTTTCTTATCATTTGGATAATTTTATGGGATGTTAAGAGACTTTTTTTTATTATTAGGAGACTCTGGGTCCCGTGAAAATCAGAGCATGTTGATTTTTTGTTTTGTTTTGTTTTGGCACACAAGCAAACCACTTAAGTTCAGTCCGCAAGATCTGCCCCACTTTCTGTAGACAGTGGTTTCACTGTCAGGTCAGGTTTCAAAAGCTTCCGTGTGCTGTTTGGATGTGTTCTGCACATGCGTAGCTTGGAGGTAAGCTCAGGATTTATGTTGGTTCATACGTGGACTCCCTTTTGCCCACTCTTTCTTCTGCAAGATTAAGCTCCCAGGATTCCATTTTCCTGGTCTCCTGACTAGAAAAATGGGGGTCTCTCTCAGAATTATAGCCATTGATGGTGTCGCAAAGTTTCATGCCACTGGGCTGGCCCTCAGGGCAAAGTGGCAAGAGAAAAGAGAGGGAAAAAAGAGGATTCCCCTCACATACCTTCACTTAGCAGGGGCCCTATTCTAGGTTCCTCTATTCAGAGGTAGAGGTCTCTTTCAGGGATTTTAGGTGCCTGAGGTGCTGCCATGGTGGTAACAGTGCAATCTTAGGGCTGCATCTGGCCTTGAGGCTGAGAGAGAAAAAAAATGAGGAGAAAGACCAAGGATTCCCACCCTACACTTTGCAGGGGCCCCCTTTCCAATCACCCGGCCAGAAAGATAGGCTGTTTCTTGTAGTTGTTGTGTCCATGACTGCTGGGCAGTTTCATGATTCAGCTCACTCTCAGGTTAAAACCAAGAGAAAATTCCTAGGAAGTTTGTTGCCACCAAATTGGTCATTCATCAAGTTTTGATATCTCTTTCTGACCCACCTGTTTTTATTTAGTTTTCAGAGACCTTAATAAGTTGCATTTCTTTTTGCATTTTGTTCAGAATGTATAGTTGTATTCAGTGGGAGAGAGGTGCTGTGTGCCTCCTCCATTTGGTTGGAGCTGGAAGTCTAGAAACAGACTTGGAATCCATATCTTTTGGTTAGTGCTCCCCTAGGTCTTACTGGCAGAGGCCCACTGATAGAACCTGTATTTGGGAATTCTATTTCCCCTGGTCTGATGGTGCCAGGTCCCATGAGTCTATAGATCCAAGTTTTCTGTGTTATTTGGGTAAATACTTGATATAGCTGTTCACTCAACAAAGCTGCCCCTATGTGCTATACCCTGGCACACAAACATGGCTACAACATGGTCTCTGCCCTAAAGGAGCTCACAGTCCGGTGAAATAACAGGAATTTTGACTAGAAATTTAGAATCTAAGCTTGAAATCTTTCTCAAGGCCTCTCGTGTACCCCAGAATCATAACACATTGTTAGAGATAATTTCCCACCTGATTCTTGGGCTTTGCCTTTCTAGAAAACATCTCTCCAGTGAGGGGAACCAATGGCAAAGCACTTCTACAAAACAGTATATAAAGTGCAACTTTTTGTTTTGCGCACACTACAAAATGCCAAGATTCCTCCGTATAACAATCTTCGCACCTACTAAACATAGTCTCGTTTGGGGCTCTAGAACTCAAAAGGGAAATGAAGTCATTGGAGAGTGTCCAGAGTAGCTCTTAAAAGTGGGAAAAGAATGGCAGTGATATTTTTAAAAAGTAAGAGTGGGAGAAGCTGAGGCCATCTGCCAAGGAGATAATCCTTTCTAAGGAAGATTAGTGATCTCCCCCCAGCCCACCTCTGCGGCCTTTTCTCTTTGAAAGCACTTACCTTCTCTTTCTACATTGAAGTAATGCTGGAGTGTTGAATCTGGGAAAGGACATAAAAAGTGGGAGGAGGAATTGGGGTCAGCCACTGGATACTGTGTCAGCAAGGATGCCCTGTGGGTCTTACCATCCGTATGCCAATTCAGCAAGCGTTTGTGATAAGCTTCAGGATTCCTATATGGTAGACAAGGAGACTGAAACTCACCGGTGCTGTGGTTTTTTCAAAGGTGTAACAAGCACAACATAGACTAGAACCCAGGTCTCCTGAGTATGGGTTCTGTTTTCTCCACTCACTGCACCATCCTGTCAGACTTTGAGGCCCGACTATGTTCCCTTCTCACACTACTAGAGCCACAGCAGTCTTCTCTGTGACAAGTGGGTCATTTTGAGGAAGAGTTTGGGAAAAAGAGACCCTACCTCTGACAGTGGGGTATGAGGACTCACACGAGAGGAAGAAGTCCCCTGGGAAGCCACAACCTCAGTTCTCCAGACCTGTGTCTCCTGGGAGAACAAGTCAAGCAAGTGCTTAACTGCACTGCCTAAAATAAATAAAATAAAATAAAATAAAATAAAATAAAATAAAATAAAATAAAAACAAAATAAAATAAAATAAAATAAATAAAATAAAATACTCCAGAAACCGACCATGAGACAAAGAAAGAAAAGGTGAGGTAAGAGAGGAATCATTTTCCAGGACCTATTCCTCTGACCAGGAGGGTGAGCTGGGGGTGGAAGACTAACTTTGTGGTGGGGATCAGAAGCAGCAGAGTAGTAGGGCCACTCCTTCTATCACCCCACCCCCACCCCAGGCCTCAGTCCTGGCCCTGGCTCCAGAGGAGAGCTGGAGCGTTAAGGCAGAAGGCTTCTCTCTTTCCTCAGTGCTCAGTGAGGGGCAGCTTCTCCTCCTCCCAGGGGGTTGGGAGAACCTGTGTGGTGCATTCCAGAGCAGACAGAGCTTCTCCTTGCCAGTCTCTCTTATGACTCCTCTTTTCTCACCATCTCATGCCCTCTTTCTAATTTAATAGCAAGAAGAAAGAAAATGAACATTCATCAAGCCCCAACTATGCCAGGCACCATGCTAAACACTTCACGTTCATTACTTTCAAGCAGAGGACTTGGTACATGGTAGGTACTCAAAAGATGTTAGCTTTTACCCTTACTGTTTCCATCTCATTTATTTCACGGGTCTCCATGTACCAGACAGGAGGCGACTGCTCAGTTTCACAACTGCTGAAGAGTGGAGGCAAGAGCAATGTCAAAATAGTGGGAGTGAAAAGGAGACGAGCATTAGGGCTAATCACATACATTTCTCAGGGTGCCCCTCGGTTCCAGATGTGACTAACATTTAATCTCACGTGCTCAATTAGTTATGGGCTTCTTCTGTAAAAATGTCAGAGTAAGCCCACATAAGATTTTATTTCTCTGCAAAGAGAAAGGAAGTTTGCCTGAGACCACTTGTCCCCACCAAACAAGCAAGGTCCTACCCAAAACCTTTGAAGGCTTGTGGCATCAATAGATGCCCTAGGGAAACACCCCATCCTTTTGTTTATTCTGTATATTATATTTTGAATGCCATCTTCTTGTCTTCTTTCCCCCTGCCACTGCCCTGACTGGATTTAGGGCCCTTGAGAATGTAGAAGAAAAAGAGATGGAAGGTTTTCTTTTTAAAGCGATGTGGCCTTCCTGTGCATATTATATAACTTCTAATTATTTCCATTTTCAAAGTTATAGTCCCTCTGAACCCTTTAAAATGATTCAAACGTTGAAATGATTCACCAGTTTAAATGAAACTGGTGTGACCTTCCAAAAATATTTTTTAAAAGAGGGGGAGAAAAGAAAAACCAAATATTGGCTTTTTTGAGGGAAAAATAAACTGGCTGCTCTTATTTTTTTCAGTCTGCAAAAAACATTTATTTCTTTCATTCTGAAAGAACTGAGAATGCACCACAAAATGGGAGAACTTGTTTTTGAGCCCTTGGTAGCAAGAAACAACATGAAAGAAAGTTCTAGCAAACAGCTAAATTTCAGGGAAGAAACTTGATAAGTTGCATTGGACAAAAGTGAAGTCTTTGCCTTTGACTGAAACATATTGCTGATGTCTCCCCAAGGTGTAAATTTCATCTCTGTCTGAATTCTTTTTTCTCCACCCATTTTTTATTGGGCAGGAGATGTCACAGAGCTGCAGCCAGAGCCCCTCACCTGAGCATTCTGCCTGAGAAGGGAAGAGTTAGTGGTTTAATCTCTACCACAGGAATCCTTAGGAGGAGGGCAGGGCTTCTTTGCTTGACTTTATATTTTAACACCTCTCACTGATGACTCTAGCTGACCAGAATGCTCCTTGCTTCCCAGCTTGTCCTGGGGCTCCACATCTCACCTCCGCCTCTGTCTTCGATGTTTACTCCCTCCTTTACCCACTGTAGTAGTTTTCTTTTGCTGTGTAACAAAGTACCACACAAATTTAATGCCTTCAACCAACATAAATGTATTATCTCACATGGATCTGGACTCCAGGTATGGGTAAGTGGGGTCCTCTGCTCAGGGTCTCAGCAGACTGAAATTAATATGTTGACCAGGGTTGCAATCTCACCTGAAGCTTGCGGTTCTTTCCGAGCTCACTGCCTGTTGACAGAATTCAGTTGCAGTGCCTAAGGGCTCCCTGCCATTCCCTGTCATGTGTCTGGTTCTCTCCACAACATGGCAGATTGCTTCTTCAAGGCCAAGAAGAGCATCTCTGCTGCTTGGAATCACTCTGACCTCTGGGAAGGCCTGGAACCCTTTAAAGGGCTCATCTGATTAATTCAGGCCCACCCAGAATCATCTCCCCCCTTTTTAATTAACTCAAAGTCAACAAATTAGCGACCTTGATCACATCTAAAAAATCCTTTGCCATATACGGTAACAACCATGGGAGTGAAATTATATTCATGAGTCCTGCTCACTTTCAAGGGGAGGGTACTATACAGGTGTGTGCACCAGGGGATTGCATCTTGGAGGCCATCTTTGAATTCTGCCTACCACATTTACCCCATCATCTCCTAGGTCAATGAGGCTCAGTCTTCCATTTAACATTTTGGCAAAATAGGTCCCTGATAACTCCATCATTCCTAAGCCCATCTCTCAATGTGGCCTTCTGGCTTTCCTCTCTGGTCCCCCACCCCAGCTCCTCCTTCATCACCTCCTCACTAGTGTACCTGGTGAACTAATGCAAGTGTCCCCTCCTTTGTAATGCTCTTCCCTTATTTCTTCCACACCCCTTTTTCCCCATACAGAATTAGGAGCTCTCTATGCTCCCTAACACCCTGCACAGGCCTCTGTGCCAGCAGTCATGTGATACTGTGACCTTGGCACAGCTGTCTCTCCTCTTGGCTCATTAGCCTCTTCAGTGCAAGTATCTGTCATGTCCATTTCTGTAGTCTCTGAACCAAGGCACTGTGAAGGGCACATACTCGGTGCTCAGTAAAGGTTGGATCAATGAATGGAAGAGCCAGCAGCAGGCCAGCAGAGAATATCTGGGGACACAGAGGGACTTGTCAGAGCATGGGAGTGTGATGACAGCAGTGGAGAGCAATGGGCTGCATCTTGTGCTTCTGTGTCAGGTTCATATTGTCTGAATGTGGTTTTGAGACAATCCTAACCGCATGACTATTTTCTCCTGCTAGCTGAGTTTCTTAGTCATGTGACATAGACCATCCCCTTACAATTCTATTCTCAGCAATCTTCCAAAATCACATTTTTCTGTAATGCGTAAAGAGTTGATACACATGGGTAGTGTCCTACACTAATAGGACGTAGAGTAGCCACTTGGCATGTATTAAACTATCCATTTCGAAATGCAATCCTAAAGCTCAACTTGTAGAGTTTCTACTCATGCATCTTTTAAAAACTAAATTTACAAACTTGAAAATTATGTTACAAATTCTTTTTTGAAAGACACAGAAGCATTACCATGTCACTGGGAATTTCAGAGCTTATGGGGATTCCCTTTGAAGACTTCTAAGAGTGATAACTTCATCCATCTCCAATCTACTTTTCTTTCTTGATAACAAACACAAAGTTTAACTGTGGGAGTATTATTTGGAAAATGTAATGAAAATAAGCATTTCTGATCATCTCCCACCCATTGAAAACTACTGTTAATGTGACTTGGGTTGGAGAAAAATCGGAAGAGTTTTATTCCTGGAAAGGACTGCTGTCTCCTTTCAATACTTTGCAGCAAACATTAGCTTAGTGACACCAGGTGGAGGAGAAGAACAAGTCACGTAAAAGTGATTTTTTTTGGCCAGATTTACTTCCTGGCTGGCAAACCTAACAGGAGACAAACGGGGAGAAAGCTATGGTTTTCTCAACACCCCCCAGGACAACGGATGCACTGTGCAAATCCAGCACCAGGGAGAGGGCCAAGGGGGAACTTCAACTCAACATTTATTGGGCCCTTAATATGTCCCCAACCCAGAAAAATAATAAAAATGTTAATTTTTGTAATTGCTAAGTAAATACAATGTCAGTATTTATTTTAAATTAAGTTGCTCTTTCAGCACACTTAAGGTTTCTAATGACCTCTTCTTCCCCCATCTTATATTCTTCTCCCTGGCCTTATATTTCTGAACTTTTCTGCTGTAATTGGTGATCTCGGAAGGTTTGAAAACAGATCTGTCATTATCGCCATCACCCCCCTAGCCAACCTTTTTCATTTGAACACACCCTCCATCCTGCACCCTGCCCTTTCCTTCACACTTGCTGCTTTGCACAATCCATTCACTCCCTGAAACCCTAGACCCTAGCTTCCACTCAGCCTGGGATCTTCCGGCTCCCAGAGGACATTTCCTCTAACTGGCCTACCAGCACGTGCAACTGCAACTCAAAGTTGAATTCATCATCACGTCTCCCTCGCACTGCCTCCTGCCATCTAACCACTTGTGGTCTCTTAGAAGGGCCCTTCAGTCATTGGTCATTCTTTGTATACACACAACCTGCTGATTTTCACCTTCTTGTCTTTGCTCAGACTGTTTCCACTACCAGGGAGGGAGATGCTTCAAAACCCACCCCGACTCTTCCTTTCATCTACATCTCCTACTTGACACCTGCAAGCACTCATGTGTTCAGGGTGGGCTATGTGTGTTTTCACATGTCTATGTTGTTTATGTTCTTACAGTAGTAATGACAATAACAAAAATGATTACTACTTTCTTAAGGGCTACTATGTGCTGGGACATATATATTTTCAAAAAGGGCCTTAGCAGAAAGAGAAGGAAAGTAGCTCAGAATACTAAGAGGCTGTAATTGAAAGGATATCAAGAAACAGCCCTCCCAACCCCTCAAATTCCTCCCTTGCTCAGCCTGTTATGCTTAAGTTATGCTAATAGGAGTACATGTCATTGGGGAGGGGAAGTTCTCACCCTTACTTCCTTCAACCCTCCCCCTCAACCCACCCCCACTGTTCAGTGCAAAGATTTCTGGGAGCAGCAACATTCTAAGCTGTTAACAGTAGAAACCTTCCAGAGGATTCTGTCCCACAGTGACAGTTGGCTGAAGACAGTGAAAGAGAGAAGTGCTTCATGAATAGGTTGAGAGTGAGAAGGGGAGGGAAAGGGAATGACCAGCCTTAGGAGGGGGCACTCTCCTAGACCAAGCTCCACCCAGCCTACTAGCAGAACGTGCTAAGCAATGTTCAGGGCCTCACTCCTTCCTCAGCCATCCCTGTCTGCTTTTGAGAGGGTTTACTGGCCTCAGCCCTGCAGGGGACCCAGAGATGAATCAGACATGGATCCTGCCCTCGAGGAGCTTACCATCTAGTGGTAGAAAGTGTCAAGTAGCATAGCAAAGACAACTCCAAGGGCTGTGGGGCTTCAGAAGAAAGGTCAAGGAAGGCCTGCTAGAGGAGGTCGCATTTGAGCTGGACTTAAGAGGATGACAGGGAACTTTCCACAGGCAGGTTGGAAGTGGTGCTTGTTATGGTTATGGACACCATTGGAACAAGACTATTGATCAGCTGAGGAGGGGGGTTGGGAGGGGATAGCTGGAGAAAGGTGAGAAAGAGGCCAAGGAGACGTGTGGGCATGTAGTAAGAGGGCACTAGGATGGTACTTTGCCTACTGTGACATTTTGCCCAATGCTGCTCAGATGAAAATAGACCATTATTTATAGGGAGTAATGGCTAAAAGTTGCGAATTCAGGGTTGGAATGACAGGTGCTCTCTGAGGGTGGTTAGACGGACTCTCAGCCCTATTATAAGTCTGTGATTTGGAGGGGGAGCCAGTGACACATCTTTGGGCCTAGGCAAGGTCTCTTAGTCAGTGAATGCCTTCAGCTGAGCAACGATGCTTCACAGTGGAATGGGAGATGGGACCCCAGAGTGAATAAGCGCAGGACTGCCCACTTGAATTTGCAATAGTGTCAGGTTGATGTCTGCTAGTGGAAACAGTATGGGCACATGTTTTGAAGAGTCTGTAGGCAGATAGAAGTAAGAAGAAGACGAGCTGACACTGTGTAGGGAGGAGATGGTAATGAGTTGCTTGATGAGAACCAAAAAAATAAATAAATAAAAAAAGTCAAGAAGCAGGGGTGGGGTGGCAACTGGATGATAATATAAAGACAAAAGGGGGAAACTTAATTGAGTCCAGTTTTTCCGCTCTTTGTTGATGTTTTAGAATTGTAGCTCTACCATTTTGTGGAGATTACAAAAGGGATCTTGTGGAAATTTTTCTTTGGCAGAGAAATCATTACCCAAATCTTACTCTTTTTAAAATGTTTGTACAACTTTCAAGAACAATTTTTGCTTAACCTTTCGTGTCATCACACCCTTTGGATTTTTGTTTTTAAGCCCAAACATAACTAGTATTTCCTTAGGATTCTAGTCATTCTTGATGGGCTGAATTTAGCCAGCAGTAGCCCTAGTGTGGGAAAGATAAGGAATCCAATGATACTTTAGGGAAAGGAAGCTGGTAGATAAATCAGATCTAGTCAAGCAAAGGATGAAGAGCAGACTCAGGCCTGAGAGAGCATGTCTTGGATGGCCACATAAGAAAAGGAAGGAAGGCATGGTGGGTCACCCAGAGTGGGGTCAGCATGTAGGCCTGGGGCCCATGAGCCTCAGAACCCTCAGGAGCAGGGAGGGGACATTCATTCTCTGTTTGACCTTTTATACACCTCGCTGGTGGGAAAAGCCTTGGACTTGGGGGTGTAGCCCCTGCATCCAGAATGAGGTGAAATCTGCGTCTGGTCAACTCAGGACCAGATAGGCTAAATCGACCTAATTTGGAAAGGAAGCTTTTGTGCCCTCTCAGTGTCTGTCCTTGTGGGGTAAGAACTACCACAGAATAGTGCAAATGATCTTAGGGTATCAGAGAGGGAGAGGCAAATGACAAGGGGCACCACGGCCAAGTCCAGTATGAGAAATTGCCTTTGGAGATTTTCCCACATTGCTCTTCTTTCAGCCCCGAAACTCAGTCTTTCCAGCCTCAGCCTCCTCTAGTTTGCCTCAAAAGTCCAGTTTCCTATGCCAGTTTCCAAGTCCAAGAAAAAATGCCCCTTTAACCCCTAGTGTGGCAGGCACTTCCCTTTGGGTCCCATTTCTCTTCTGACAGCTTCCCCACAGCCTGGTCTGATTGCATTATGTTCCCTGGGGCCATGGTTTCCTTTCTTAGCTTTCTGTTCATCTCTCTTCACCTCTTTCTCCTTCCTGCTGCCTCTCCGATCACAATTTGCTGGGCTTCAATCATACTGGCATCCAATTCAGTTTTTCCCTTACTGTTGTTTTTGATTTCTGGGGGTGGTGATTTTCTTAAGGGGAATGTTCATTGTTTTCCTAAACAAAATATAGTTGCACTCACAGGGATCCCCAATCATTTGGTAGTGAAAAAAGCACAGAAAGGTGAATATAGTTTGGGAGAAAAGCAGCAGGAGTTGGTTGTCAGTGTGGGGCCAGTGGAGGAGCTGGTGGTTGTACTGCTCAGACTCCGTAGGACTTCGGCACAGGAGGTCCTGAGCTCCAGGCTTGACAGGGACAGTGGGAGCACACCCTTTAGGGTCTTATTCCTGAAACACTCTCCCCTGACTCTTGGCCAAGGAGCAAGTGATCAGTGTCACCCAAAGTTGTTACAAGGGCTCAAACCTCTTTCTATTGCACCTGACTATCTGCCCTGTAGGTGATGTCCTATGAAAACAGTCGAAAAGCATCAAAGTAATTTCTAGAGAGTCTTAGCTCTCAATGACAAGCCAACAGGCTGTTTGTATACCTTCTTCTTGTTTGTGGTTTGGGGTACAAGCATAGAGCACTCACTAACTTATGTAGAAAAATGTTGGAAGACTCCAAAGAAGCCTAGACAAGGAAGAAATCCACTGAGATCATGGAGTTGCCTTTTAAGGACTCCTTTGGGGTCTCTAACCCCTCAAAACCCTCTTTATAAATTTCTGTGAAGAAACGGGTCTAAAGAATTTTATCAAACTGGGCTCAGGACTCCCGATAGCTCAGGACTCCCAGACAGGCTGATTGCCAAACTTGGGGGAGCATATTTATAGTGGCATGGTCCGTCCTGCCTCATCAGCTGCTGAGTCACCCTCCCTGCTGCTCAGGTTGGCTCTGCATTCTCCCACCTTCACACAGAGGCAGCGGCGTAGATGAAAGCCCTCCACTCTCCTCTGGCCGAGCTCAAATGTCACCACCTCTGTAGAACGTTCCATGAGTGTCCTGTTGGAAGTCAACGTTACCTCCTCTAGGTACAACGGCCATTTGGTTGGATGCTTCTCTTAGACAGCTGGTGAGCATGTTAATGAAAATCTTCTCTCCCTCAGCTGAGCCATAAACTACAAGTAAAGGAAGATCGCTGAGCCCAAGATCATAAAAAGCCCGGAAGTTGGCACTTGTTTTTTCAGCCATTAAATTCCTGTAAAGGGGCTATGCATTGCACTCTCTTTGTGTGGGAAAATTCCTGAAAGGGCTCTTTATGGCCTTGCAAAGGCACAGTCAGGTCTGCAGATGTAGGATTGGAGCAACAGTGGCCAGGAAACCCTGACCACGTGGCCCGTCTTTCTCCAGCTGACCTGATCAAAAGGTCATTTGGGAACAGCTCTGTCTTAACAGTGCTAAGAGCTATGGAGGCAGAAGTAGGGGAGGAAAGACAAATATCAAAATTCTTGGATGATCCTGAGTAGTAACTGGCCAACTGGGGGATGAGAATGGGTGACAGAGCCTTTCGCCCTTGGGGTCAGCAGCCTGCCCGGCTGCATGGCAAGGAGGCCAGAACATCTGTCAGCTGGGCAGCAGCTCCTCTGAATGAATCGCCTTTGTCTCACTGGAGGCAGAGATGACTATGTGTTTATTTGTTCAACAGAAATCCATGTAAACCAAGAATCCCAGGTGATGGCAAGAAGCCCAATCACCAATAGACTTCAGAAGATACCTTCCACAATGGGAAGGAGTATGAGGTTGGGAAGGGGGGTCAAGAGGAAGGGTCCTTGACTCTATGGGGCCTTCTGAGGCAGAAAATTGAGGAAGCCAGAAAATTCCCCTTGCTGGCCCTAAGAAAGCTAGATAGAGCTGGCAGATGGGGGGGCCTGGCCCCAGCCACCTCCCTTCCTCACATTTACAGTCAGCTCAAGCCTTATCTTCCAATTTGAAGGAAAACAGTGATCTGCTATCCCAGGGGTGATTCTTTGCCCCAGAGCCAGTTTCTTTTCTCTAACTTCCCCCAGCCCTTCTGGCTCTTTCTCACCTATAGTGAAAGTGGGACAGTGGTTATTAGCAGCTGACTAATTTTTGAGTCAACAAATGCTAAGAGTGCCTGAGAAAGCAAGGATTCAGGGTTTCAGAAGCAAATAATACACAAGATTGATAGACATGGAAGGGAGTGTTCTGGACCACTATTCCATAAAGAAATCCCTTGAATTTTGGCAGAGAAATGGCAGAGCTGGAAGAGTCCTTAGAAACCAACTATTCCATTTCCCCCCTCCCTAGGCAACTGCATCCTTTCTGCAGATGAGAAAGTAAAGTGGATGGCAGTTAGGGATAAGACATAGTGCCAGGAGCTGAGCTAGGACCAGAAGCCAAGTCTTCTGGAGTCCCACATGAATGCTCTTTTCTACAAAGATAGAATCTGTTTCTGGATTTCATGTTAATTTCAACGATACACATGAACTTTTAAAACACAGGCTCATGACATATCTGCAGCTAAATACCTTATAACATACATTGTGAAATTGTTATATCATTACTTGTAATCACCCAAGGGCATAAATGGTGGTGAGATGTCAATATAACTTGTCAAACTTGTCACTATAACAGGTAAAATTTTAGTTTCTTACCCTTTGTTTTTCAAAGCATGGGCTCCATAAAACTTTAAATTATTCCACAGACCCTAAAAAAGATAAAAATACAGAGCCATTTAAATAGCACTTGGGCATTGAGATAACCTTATACTACGAGCTAGGGCATAACCCCAACCAAGTCAGGAAGGACCTCTGGCCTCTACACTGCCCTAAACGGTAGCTGCATGCCGGTTGGTGGGTCCTCACTGGCTCCTAGTCTGATTCTCCTCTCTGGCTCTTGCTTTGTACTCTGGGGTTGGTTCTGTGACTGGGGACAAGGAGCTGTTTGGAAGGTCCTTTTGCTGCCTCTAACTCATTCTTCAAGGCCCAGCTCAAATGTCTTCTCTGTGAAGCTTTCTGGGTCCTCCATTTCATTCCTCAGAGAGGCACAAACCCTTACCATTAGAATACGAATGTCCCTTATGGCCACAGTATTAAGATAATTGCTAGGTCTTGCCAGTCCTCAAGGTGTTTTTGTTTGTAATTCCTGATCTTTTAGCCTCAAAGGCAACTACTGTGAGAATGTTTGTGCCAATTGGTAGAATTGGGACTCCCGTGAGATCTGGTTCCCTAGAGACAAGATGCCACTCCTGGGGGTGGGGGGTGGGCATTCAACAAGGAAGTGACAGAGGGAGCAGGCAGTTGGAAGTAAGTGTTCACAGGAAAGCCTTGTTGGAATAGTGGAGGCTGAGGTAGATTATGAGAACCTGGGCCCTGGAACTGACCTGGGTTGTTTCCAGAGAAGCCCCTCTAGGAGGGGACTAAGAGGCTAAAGCAGCAGCAGCAGCTCCGAGTCATATAATCAGAAAGACATGAAACATTTAAGGCAACAGCTATTGTTCCAAAGGAGAAAATGGCACTCTCCTCCATGTACCACCTGGTAGGCCTCGCACACTGGGCCCACGCTGCTGCTGCTTGGCTTGAGCCTTCCCTGTTGGGCAAGAGGCGGTTGCTGTAATCCTGAGCGAGGGGCAAGTTGAGATGGGAGAGGGCTGGCTGGGGGTTTAAAGACTTGGGCCTCTCTCTTTTCCTGGCTCTGCTGGTAGTTGGTTGTGTGGCTTTGAGAAAAGCTGCTCCTTTTGAAAGGACCTCAAATAGAATACTCCAGATTAGATCATAAGACAAATTCTAAAGTTCCTTTGAGACTTAAAGGTCTGGGATCTTTGGGCTGCATGAGCTTGTTCCCCACCACAAACCCATTCACTGGTGTCTCTGGAGGGGGGTGAACACAGAAGTCATCACTTGGTCATTTTGGAAACAGCTGAGTCACAAAGACTTGGCTTCCCACTCATCTGTAAGATAGGCTTCACAGGGAACAATCCATAATTCGGTGATACACGGGCATGAGGCTGTAAATCCTAAGCAGGGAACCCAAACCAAAAATGTCTTTCTTTGGGTGCTCAACAATACTTTATTTAAAATAGTTTTCAAAACCTGCGTTTTAGAGGTATATAAACCTTAGTTTCAGGACAATGGTTCCCAACAATTTTACAAACAGGAATGGTGGTGATAGCGGAGGAGGACATGGAACAGCATTTTTGTTTTTTTCTTTTGCTGAGTAAAGACATGGAGGGACAAGCCCAAACTTTGATTTACTATCATTGTTTCATATTCAGCAAAGAACATTTTAATACCAAAAATGTAAAGAGGATATAATCTCAGCCTAAAGGACGGACAATCCTTTACATTGAATCTAACTCTATGAAAAATGTGTCTTGTCCAAATTTAAGTGAGGAATGTGCTGAGAAAGGACACTGTTCCATGGATTGGCCCTGAGGATCACCAGCTTAGAGATGACAGTGCTGTTTGATGAAGTTCAATGGATTCACACTACCATCCATTTGTTCTTTTTAGTGAGTAGCCCACACTGCAAAGAATTGATTGTGAAGGTCTGTCGTGCGGGGTGTCCGGCGGGGCGGCCTGCGGGGTCTCTGTTCCCGCTCCCCACATAAGAACGCAGGACATGGTGAGGCCAAAAAGGAACACCCACGGAGCCATAGGTAGGGGAGTCATATCACTATGGTCTCACTGGAGGCTGGGTTTACACGACGTGCGACCTGCTGTCCGCTTTGCTGCCAACCGACCAACTCTCCTCTACTCTCCTTACTCTCCTTCAGTCTCCTCCTTCACTCTCCTCGGCTCCCCTCCGTAGCCGCGGCAGTTATATCAGTGACCAATGGCTTAATGGCTACAGCTGATGGCCAACCAGCCACAGCTGACGGCCATCCACTATCTGAGCCAGCACCTCTCCACATGAGGCCGAGAGCCTGGAAACTGCTTTCTGGGGCTCTGTCCCCACACTCCACCCCTACAGGTTCTCGCCTCATAATCTACACAACAAGTGTCTTCTGCGAGGGTCCCTGTGCCATATTAGACTATTGACACCTATGGACGAAAAGAAACGGTAGTCTTAGGAACCAATAATGGCAAATCCCTTCCATCTGGGAGGATACACGCTAGCTTTTTGTCCTGGGAAAGGAGGGTCACTGCCACTGGCACCTTTCCCGGTTTGTGGTACCAGACCTTTATGGCAGTGCTTGGGATCCCTTGCATAGTTTCAACATGTAACAGTGCAGGAGACCCCATAATAGGCCATAGTGAGAGCACATAGGTTCCCTGCAAAATCATCCCAGTATCGGGACCTCCGTATACTACAGTCACTTGCGGTGGCCACTCAGCCACCACCCCTGGCATCACTTGCAAATCATGAGTCAAACCGGCCCCCCATGGGGCTATCAGGCCCAACCATCGACAGTGGGGGCTTTTGACCTGCCAGGGCCAAGTCCATTGCTGCCGTTCCCCTGCTTTCAAGCATGTGGGTGCCGGCAGCAAAATGTTTCCATTTCTGCCCTAGCCTGGCTTTAACAGAGTCTCACTGGTGGTAACTTGTAATTGAATGGGAGCGGCCGTTCGATGTAGCAGAGCTTCTACTGGTGCCGGTCCTCCCTTCTGTGGTCTCTCATTCAGGACTCTCAGGACATCCCATAAACGCGAGGCCCCGTCACACATCGTCGGAGGGTGTTTTGACACCCGGAGACCTTGATTCAAAAGGCAATTATAACGTTCAATCATGCCAGCTGCTTGTGGGTTATACGGAGCATGAAATAACCATTGCATGTCCATCCTGGCAGCCCAGATCTGCACCTCTTGCCCCATAAAATGGGTACCCCTGTCACTTTCAATGACTTGTGACGCCCATAAAGGGCACACAGCCGTGTAAGAGCGACGACTGTATGCCACTGATCCGCAGCCGGACACAGCCAAGCAAACATCAACCCTGTAGCAGTGTCCACTGCTGTAAATGCATATATCGCATTGCGGGCCTTAGGCAGGGGTCCAATGTAATCCACTTGCCAGCGAGTGAGGGGCACCCTCCCTCGTGTTATCTGCTGTGTCTCCCAGGGGAGCCTCCGCCTTTGGGGACTGTCCTGGGCACAGACGGCACAGTCATAGCAGGCATCTGCTATCTCCTGCCATTTCAAAGGCAGACCCCAGCGTCTGCTCACCTGCCACATGGTTCGGCTTCCAGCGTGCTGCAATTTCCTGTGCAGCCAATGGGCCACATCAGTGGCAGGAGCCTATTCTAACCATCGGACCCGTGCTAGGGCATCTGCTTCATCATTACCTGGGGACACTAAGAGGGAGTGACCTGTGACATGCATTAGGGTCACCTCCTTTCTCTGCCCTAGGCCCCAGAGGTCCTGCCACATGGCTTGACCCCACAGTGGACGGTGTCCTACCAACCAGTTTTGGTGTTTCCATGTGGGGAGCCACAACGTTAGGCCCCGGAACAATGCCCAGCTGTCAGTACAAATAACTAGGGGCCCAGGCTCATGGCTGATTACCATCCACACAGCCCGTAATTCAGCCCATTGGCTACTCTGGCCCATCCCAGTATCAAACCAAATGGTGTCTGTTTTGGGCTGCATACCAATAGCCGTCCAAACAGCTGCAGCCCCTTGGCTAGAACCATCAGTAAACCAGGCATCCTCAGGTACTGGGGACTGTCCTTCTTTGTAGGGCGAGGGCTCCAAGTCCTCCCCTCTAGGCAGAGCACTTGGCTCAGCCTGGGCTACAAGCTCCACAGGCCCCAGGATCTGTTGTAGCTCTGTGCTCAAAGGGCTTGAGCTAAGGGTGCTACGTTGCTCCAAGTAGGCACCCCACTTGGCGAGGGTGGTGGTCTGTGCCACCTCCGTTTTTGGTCCTGGGTCCACGTACGCACCCACCCCTGGACAGGATAGGTTGTTCGAACCACTACCCATGCTGTTCCTGTGATGGCTTCTGTGGCCACTAGGGCTGCGTACACAGCAGCCAGCTGTTTCTCTATCAGAGAGTTTCTCTATCCGCTCCTTTCCATAATTGGGATCAAAATCCCACTGGCAACCGGAGACGCTCCTGCCGTTGCCAGAGGCCCCATCCGTACCCCTCTTGGGTTACGTGAACATCAAGTTCAAATGGGCGTCCAGGGTCCACTACTTGCAGAGCCTGTGCCTGCTGCACTGCCCGTTTCGTGGCAACGAAGCCTTGCTCTATAGCCTCTGTCCAATCCCATGAGGCCCCCTTTTTAATCATGTTGTACAAGGGCCTTGCCATTTGTGCCATGTGGGGTACAATATCCTAGCAGACCCAAATATGTCTGCAGTTGGAGACCTTGGTCGGCCGGGGAAAGGATTGTATCTTATCAATAATCGCCTCGGGTATAACCTTTGTCTTACCCGACCACATAACACCCAAAAACTTGACGGATAAGCCAGGGCCTTAGACCTTTTCCTCATTCACCGCCCAGCCGCGTGACTTCAGGTGGCGGAGAAGAGAGGGAGCTGCTTTCTCTAAATCAGAAAGAGAATCTGATGTTAATAGAATATCATCGACATAATGAAACAAGGCCACAGAGGACGGGTGATCCCACTGTGCCAAATCCTGGGCCATGAGCCCATGGCAGATAGTGGGGCTGTGAAAGTATTCTTGTGAAAGGACTTAAAAAGTCCACTGCCGACCGTCCCAAGTAAAAGCAAACTGCTCTTGACACTCGGGTGCAATGTCAATGGAGAAAAAAGCTTTGGCCAAGTCTACTACATAGTGATATGTCCCCAGGCTGACAGTCAGACGACCCATTAAATCATGTACTGCAGCATGCAAGGGTGGTGTCACCTTATTTAACTCCCTATAGTCCACAGTCATTCGCCAGGTCCCGTCTGGCTTCTTGATAGGCCATACTGGGGCGTTAAAAGGACTGTGCGTCGGCCTCACAATATGTGCCTTCTCCAATTCCAATATTGTGCGACCAATCTCCTCCTGCCCTCCTGGCAGGCGGTACTGTCGCACTGTAACCAAGCGCCAGGGCTGTGGCAACACTTGAGGAGGGTGGTGAGCATGCCCGCGTGTCACCGCTTTCACCACCCGGATCCGGAGACAGAACTCTCCTACCGACGTCTGTAAGCTGAGGCCATGTAGCACATCCACCCCTAGAATATACTCCGGAACGGGGGAGACATAAACCTTGTGGGTACGAGGGGGAAGCCTTCCTATACCCAGTGGTAAGGAAACGGCTTTCACAGTCACAGCCTTTCCCCCATAGCCATCAATGCAGATTGCTGGTCCAGGGAACAGTTCTGGGTTCCCATAGACAAGACTGCAGTCTGCGCCAGTGTCAACTAGGGCCAAAACCCTCTGCACATTAGAAAGGGACCAATGTATGGACAGTTCCACATGGGGCCTCCGGTCCCTGCTCGTCCCCTCTGACCGGGTACCTTGGCCCCGCCCCTAATCAAGCTGAATGGAGTCGTCCTCAAGCAGCGGCATAAAGTCCTGGAGGGACACAGGTCGTGCTTTCCCAGACTTCTCCTTTTGGCTTCAGAATTGCTGTTCCAGACGCAGCTGTTTCCAAAGTTCCAGCAGGAGTGCATTGGGTTGTTGGTCTATTTTCTCCTGGTCAACCCCTGCTGCCACGAGATCACGCCACATCTGTGCGCGTGTTACTCTCTGAGGCCCGCGACCTTGCCCCTTTACCTTTGGTTTGGGCTTCCAGGTCTCAACTGTGCGGACCTCCTGTCTTAACTTTCTTCGCCTCTGGCTTTCAACATCCCCTAGGGTGGCCATGGCAGTTGTAACTTGGATCCGTCGCCCTACATAAGGTGTTAGAATAGCAACCAAGGATCCAAAAGCACTCTCATGCTGGCTGTAAAAAGCTCATCATCCGGCCCCTGCATATTAGGGTTGAAAATAGCATGTCTTATACCCATTTCACGGATGATTTGCATGAGTTCCGTATATGACTGCCATTGACTCACAGTGTCTGGCAGCTCACCAACCTGTCCCCATACTGTGCGTACCGCAGCAGTGAGCCACTCCATTAGAGAATGGTTGCCCTGATTGTGGGCCAACCTATGGCAGTTCTGAAACCTTTGTCGCAGGGATGGATGCACTGTCACGAAAGCTAGCTTTTCCATCTCGCCTGGGGAGCAGAGAATATTGTCCGCTCCCTCATCCCATAAACGTAGTAGCCAAGCCGAGACGGGCTCTCCAGGGCTGTCTGTACCGCCTCCCTGCTCCTGCAACTCAGTGGGAGTGTATGGGGTGTAGGTTGTGAACTCAGTCACAGCTGGGTTGCCGGCAGCAACGCCCCCGGGGCCCAAAGGTTTCTCCCATTTTACCCTTTGCTTCAAGATTGGCCAGGCTTCCTCTGTCTCTGCCTCAGAGTCTCCACTGTGGGGCCCCTTTTCTAACAGAC
Source organism: Rhinolophus hipposideros (assembly GCF_964194185.1). Lineage (NCBI taxonomy): Eukaryota > Metazoa > Chordata > Mammalia > Chiroptera > Rhinolophidae > Rhinolophus > Rhinolophus hipposideros. The sequence goes on along the minus strand of NC_138051.1, from coordinate 45,966,767 downwards.
GGACCCGAGCTTCAAGCGCTTCCAACCGGGACACCTGGTCTGGCACCTGGGCCATTTCATTAAGCATATTTTCCATATTGAGACTCAAGGCCGGCTTTAGCCTTCTCCTCCGGCAACCGCTCAGCCAGAGCCTGCGGGGCCCTCTCCACACTGGCCGGAGAGCCGTCCATATTCTCCCACCCCTCCTTGGGGGTCCAACTCCTGACAACAGTGGCCACAAGACACCACACACTGTGTGGGGGCCACACGTCCTGCTGCCCAGAGTCAGACACCATTCCTACCTGATAGGAAGCTTGCTCACCGTGCCAGGTGTCTGAGTGGGTGGAGTCCTTCGTGGAAGATGTGCACGACCCTCGGAGCCTACTGCACCAGCCCACCAAAAAGCTGGTGATGCCTGCTGTGGCCAACAGGGCAGCATGCCATCCGGAGGCTAGAGAGGACCACCAATTCACCGAGGGGTCACGTCTCTCCCAGGCAGACTGCGCTCCCCATCTCTGGCGTGCTCCTTACGGGCTTCCCGAGACTGTGTTTTCACAACGCACACACTGCTCCACCATCCCTTGGAGAGCTTTGCCAGTGCCTTACCCTGCTTGCTGCACCATTTGTCATGTGAACGGCCTGCAGGATCTCTGCTCCCGTTCCCCACATAAAAACACAGGATGTGGCTAGGCCAAAAAGGAACACCCACGGAGCCATAGGTAGAGAAGTCATACCACTATGGTCTCACTGGAGTCTGGGTACACACGACATGCGACCTGCTGTCCGCTTTGCTGCCAACCGACCAACTCTCCTCTACTCTCCTTACTCTCCTTCAGTCTCCTCCTTCACTCTCCTCGGCTCCCCTCCGTAGCCGCGGCAGTTATATCAGTGACCAATGGCTTAATGGCTGCAGCTGATGGCCAACCAGCCACAGCTGACGGCCATCCACTTTCTGAGCCAGCACCTCTCCACATGAGGCCGAGAGCCTGGAAACTGCTTTCGGGGGCTCTGTCCCCACAAGGTCTCCATCCCTGCCACACACACCCTGTGCACCATCTTAACTTGGGAGAAGGATATTCACAGAAGCAGATCACACTTCCATCCATCCTTTTCTATTTCCCTCCAACTTCAGATGAAGAATGTACTTGTCCTTTGCTCCTCAGATTCTTTCTCTCAAGGCCTCTTCTACCATACCCATGCCCAGAGGGTTGCTGCTAAAACTCCAGAATCTGCCCCCTCCCTCAGTCCCAGTCTGACACAGCCCTCCCCTCCCCTGTGGCTTTTATCCCCTGCTGCTCTGGAAATGTGTGGTTTCATCCCCACGCCTCTCTTACCCCCCTGCCATCTGGCTTCTAGCTTCACTTCTCTGGAAAAAACTGAAAAATCAAGAAGCAACTTCCTGACCTGAAATCCAGAGGGCATGTCCTCGGTTGTCCTCAAACTCAACCTGTCTGTAATCTTTAAAATGCTCCCATGCTCCTTGAAACTTCCTTCCACCTGCCTTTGTGGGTCTGGCCAGGTTTTACTGTGTCCCTTCTCTCTTTTCTAACTCTTCCCTCTACTCCCCAGACTCCTCTGGGGCCAGAGCTTGGTAACTGACTGCTACAGCCAGCTTTCCCAAGGCCAGCCAAAACCACACAAGACAGCACTGATTGGGCTGACACTTCATTTCATCTTCCCAGGAAATGCGAAAAGGTTGTGAGACTGCTTCAGTCATTCCAGTGGGCTGGAGGAAGCATTAGTCTTTCTGCGCTGGGCTTGGTCTTTCCATTTTTATTCCACGGTCTTTCACCTAACTCTAGCTTTCTATACCCAACATTTCAGGAAGGCCTTCCTTTTCCTAGAAAGCTTCCTGAGAGCTTTCTAGGAGTGAAGTACTCTGCTGTGTGCTTTGGAGAACTGGGAGGTTAATACAACGTGGTTTCTACCTTCACAGGGCTTCCCAATGGAGGGACATTGGTGTTCCAGTTACCTGGAGGCAAGGCAATATGGCAGGAACTCCCTGAGAGAGGGGCAGTAGATTAGAGGAAGTGTAAAGGAAGATCCCTGGTGGGAACAGAGGGAAAAGTGACCAGAGTAAAGCTGGTCTGGACACCTGTGTAACGCGTTGGCTAATGTTTCACTCATCCTTCTGAGTCATTCTGGCATTATCAACAAAGAATAATGCATGATCCTTCTTGGAGTAAAAAGCATTTAGCAGTGCTTCACAAAAAATTCTATTGTAAATATTGTGTCCTGCCTCAAAATTATTTTTTTTTAAAAGAATGCTGTTAATTCACTCCAAGCCCACTCAGCCGCTGAAGAATTTAGAGTATTCAGCTAGAGAGCTTTGTAACGAACAAGTAGCTCAATTATTCTAGTTTCATTATACAACGTAGCAGACATTCTTTGGCTTGAAGGAATTAAAGCACATTTTCTCTGGCAAAAGGCAACAATATTTGATTTGAAGACATATCCTACATAAGTGGTTCTTGACTAAATGTAGTTCCATTTAAAAATAAGGGCTTTTCACATGATTTAACCTCTTGTAGTCTGGTCTCAGCTGGCTCATTCAACGGTTGGGGGTGGAAGAAGAGGGAAGAGGTTAGCTCAGATTTGCTAATTTCATGTTTTAAATAATTTGTGCAAATTCCAAAGTTGACACTGTTTTGCGCCAGGCATTGAACCCCCTAAGGCTTGTTCCCACAACTCAGCAGATCATCTGGGCCTCTTCCCCTATTTTATCCAATGCTCTCCCCCAAGACAGACTTTCTATCCAACACCATCATGGCCTGTGGAGCACTCAGTCCTAGCTCTCCCAGCATGCCCCTCAACACTGTGCAGAGAGTCAGAACCCCTGGTCTTTGGTGACTAGGCCTATGACCACTAAAGGGCCCTGTCAGAGAAAATGGCTGCTCTTGAGAAGAGAGCTGCTCTCCACCTATGCAGCAGGACACCAACCCCTCTCCCAGTGTAAATGTACAGGCAGGCCCTCACTAGTCCAGGACCTTTGTGCAATTTAGAAAAAGGTGTCTCATCTGGACGGACACAAAGCTTGGCCAGGAAGCAGGGGCTGGATTGTGCTCCAGCTTGACTCCAGGCCATGTGGCCCCAAGCGAAGGGGGCTTTCCCCTCAACTTTTAAGATCATTCTTCCTGAACAGTTCCCTTCCCAACTCAAAGGCTGAAGAATGGGCCAATGCCAAGGAAGAGGCTACATCTGTAAAAGTTAGATATGATTTGCCAGTTTATAAAACTGCTCAAAGCTTTCTATCCATGTTTGGGTCTACAAGGACCATTGCCAGTCTGAGCCACTCCCACTGCTGCATGGAGTGGACGGTTGGGGGAAAGAATCTTCAAGATTCTAACATCGTATCACAGATTCATTACTTCATAGGCCAGTGTTGATGGCAAAATTGCTACCAGTAGGGAGTTAGGGTTGAGAGGGAGGTGTTATAAACTATCGCTACTAAAATATGGTCTTTCCAAGGCCAATAATCTGGTCGGGGATACTTTTCTCCTGAGTATGGCAGAGATTACGAGTTGAGTGACTAAATCTGTAATTTGGCTGTTAGACTGGTCCAAAGAAGAGGTTCCCTGCCCCTCCCACATGTTTTCCAGTTTCTTTTACTATCACATTTCTTGAAAGAAGAGTCTACACTTGCTGTCTCCACAGCTTCTCTGCCCACCATCTGACTGAATCTGATTGATGGGAGAGCACAGTGTGTTCCTAATTGCTGAAGCTGTTGGACTTCTTTTTCTTTTTCTAATCTAGTTGTCATTATAAAGTGTTCTAAGCTGATGCCTTTTTTCCCCGTTTTTACACTTGTCCTCTTTGGACTCCTGTTAAGTGATCTTCACCTGGTTTTCCTTCTACTCTCATGGCTTCTTTTCTGCTTCTTCGTTAGTTCCTAAGCTGTAGGTATCTCTCAGGGTTTTGTTCAGAGCTTTCTCCCCTGATCTTTCTCTCTCCTGTGTGTGATATATTCCCAGTTTCCATTGTAACAGCGATGCAGCTGACTTCCAGATTTGTATCTTCTGGTCCCGATCTATTTCCAGATCTCCATGCCCACATTTCCAACTGCTGGCCAGACTGTTGCCTGTCCTGTCAGCCCCTCAACATGTTCAAAGCCATCTTTCCCCCTCTATTTTGCTTCCCCTTCTGGCTTCTCTAGAGAAACACTCTGTAGTGCAAAAGGCAAGGACTTTGGGCACACCACCTAGGTTAGAATCCTGGTTCTATACTTTCTGTGTAGGCTTTGAAGCAAGGTCCTTTTTGTCTCATGTTTCATGAAGGCTACCAGTGCTCGTTCTGCAATAAGCATTTCAGTGTTGGTCTCCTTGCCCTTTACTTATTAGCATGAAAATTTTCCCTTTAAAGTGGGATTGCCTCATTTCCAGATGGCTCATGGGAAATTGTGCAGGAACCTCAATTAAATAGAAACTCTAAGGAGTCAGGGAATTGTGGGCTCAATATAGGCCGGGACTGGCCAGAGAAGACATTCAAAAGATAGTTTTGTCTAGTTGTTTAATGTACTTTCCCTTCTCTGTACCTTCCCAAATCCATGTCAGTTCTACTGAACCGTCTCTCACATTGGTCCCCTCTTTTCTGCCTTGAAGGGCAGAAATATGGATCTATGCAAACAGTCTCTCTGCCTCCAGGCTCTCCCCACGCAATCCACCCTGCCCACCACCACTGCCAGAAGCAGTATTCTGATCATAAGAAGGCCCTGCTTAAACACTTTCAGTGCTCCCATACCTGATTCCATACCTTCACTTTCAAGATTTTTTATGATCTGCCTCAAACCTAGTTTTCTGCCCAACTTAGGTTGACTCAATCACAAGGCATGCTGGGACCAAAGTGACACAAACTCTGGGGGTAAGGTGCAGGGAAGGAGCCAATGTTTACCCAAGAGCATCTAACCTAGAGCATGGGGGCAATGCTTTTTGGCCCTTATGCTGCTCAGAGTGAAGTGGGGGCTTTGCCAGCACCTGGATGCTGGACTCTAGCCCTCAGGACAAAGAGCACAGCAAGTCCTGGACAGAATCAAAGTCTGTGTCCCAGCTATGTATTAGGTTGGTGCACACAAGTAATTGCAGTTTGGGACCGTGAATTTTAAATCATTATAACTAGGCTCAAATTTGGCTCAAATTATTCCTATTTTGATTTATTAATAAAAATAGGAACTATTACAATCAACACATTTTTGCCAATGAGAAATAAGTTTGTCTATTCCTGTATAGTAAAAATCTGTGCTTTGGGATTCGACAATCTCTTGCAAAGCATTTTCTGCATCCTGCTGGTTGTGGAAGTGTTTTCTCTGCAAAAAGTTGTTGAGATGCTTGAAGAAGTGGTAGTCGGTTGGCGAGAGGTCAGGTGAATATGGTAGATGAGGCAAAACTTCATAGCCCAATTCGTTCAACTTTTGAAGCATTTGTTGTGCGACGTGAGGTCGGGCGGGTGTTGTGGGGAAGAATTGGGCCCTTTCTGTTGACCAATGCCGGCTGCAGGCGTTGCAGTTTTTGGTGCATCTCGTCGATTGCTGAGCATACTTCTCAGCTGTAATGGTGTCGCCAGGATTCAGAAAGCTATAGTGGATCAGACTGGCAGCAGACCACCAAACAGCGACCATAACTTTTTTTGGTGCAAGTTTGGCTTTGGGAAGTGCTTCGGAGCTTCTTCTCCGTCCAACGGCTGAGCTGGTCATCGATGGTTGTCAGATAAAATCTACTTTTCGTCGCATGTCACAATCTAATTGAGAAACAGTTCGTTGTTTTTGTGTAAAATAAGAGAAGATGACACTTCAAAATGACGATATTTTTTGATTTTCGGTCAGCTCATGAGGCACCCACTTACAGAGCTTTTTCACTTTTCCAATCTGCTTCAAATACCAAATGACCACAGAACGGTTGACATTGAGTTCTTCGACAATTTCTCATGTCATTGCAAGAGGAACAGCTTTGATGATTGCTCTCAGTTGGTCATTGTCAACTTCCGATGGCCGGCCACTATGCTTCTCATCTTCAAGGTTCTTGTCTCCTTTGCAAAACTTCTTGAACCACCACTGCACTGTACGTTCGTTAGCACTTCCTGGGCCAAATGTGTTGTTGATGCTGCAAGTTGTTTCCATTGCTTTACGACACATTTTGAACTCAAATAAGAAAATCTGCTTGAAATTGCTTTTTGTCTAACATTTCCATAGTCTAAATTAATATAAAATAAACAGCAAGTAATATGTCATTAGCAAAAAAATAAAAAATAAAGCGAGAAATGTGTATTAAAATGATGTATAACATAACCACATTTATTTAAGAATGTGTTCCAATATCAAACAGCAAATTTCAACAAATGCAAAAACTGCAATTACATTTGCACCAACCTAATAGTTTTAGAAGTCCAGGCAGCACTAGAGGACCAGTTGGAAATCCAGAGAATCTCAGGAAATGGAGACAAACTTCCACTCCCAGTGTGCAGAGCCATGGGACAGGGGAGAGGGAATGGGAAGAAGCAATATTGTGATCCTGGGCTTGAGACAGCAAGTTAATTCTGGACTCTGAAGGTGGAACCTCATTGATCTTTCTATTTCCTGGCTTTAGGTGAGAACCTTGCAAATAGATCTTGCTTAATTAGTTTAACTCACCTCATTAGCCTTATCTCCTTCCAGAGAAAGTGCTGGGTCCTATGAAAGTTCTATACATCAACTGGCCAATTGGAATTCTCACAGCTAAGACAGAAGACAGGTGGGGGTGGGTGGGTGGGTTGTGTTTGGTCATAAATCTCCATCTTAGGTATTGAGCAGAATATTTAGTCAATGCATGGAAAGCCTTTTTCTTTTTTCAACTCTCCTGGAGATTTAGGAATAATAAGGGACCCATATTATTTTCATTTGGACAAAAGTTCAAAAACGTTAAATGAATAATCCACCATGTGCTGAGAGTTTAGCTGCTCACCACTGTCTCCTGGGTCTCCTGACTACTCCTAGTAGCTTCTATCCATCCCATGGATACATTTTGGATTTATTCTTTCTATTACTAATAGCTAACATTAACTGAGTGCTTACTATGTGCCAGGCATTGTGCAAAGGGAAACACATTGCCTCTTTCCCAGGTGATTCCTGGAAACTGAGTAGAAACGTGAAATAGAAACTCTGAGGAATTAGGGGAGTATGAGCTCATGCAGGCTGGAACCAGACAGGGAAAACAGCCTTTAAAACATGGTTTTGCAACTCAATCTGAGTTTCACACCTGCTGTCTGTCACCCACTCACTCAGTAGTGGGCCTGAAGTTCAGTGGAGGAGGAGTGGGGTGCTGTTCATGCTTGAGCCTCATCAGCCTCTACTGGGTCTGGTAGCATAAGTGTTGCATAGGATATTGGGGTACTAAAAAGAACCTCTGCCCTAGCTCCTCTAGCTCCCTGAGGGTTAACACTCAGAGGCAAGATTACATTCCTTGATTTGATGCAAAAAGGCTTAAAATGCAAATAGCTCTAGAGGAATAAGAGAAGGGGTTGGATACCATTTCCTAGAAGAGATGAATGACTCAGGAAAGTGTTCTGGCAAGGGCTATGGAGAGGACATCCAGGGATCCTGGCTTGTCTGAAGGAGAGTGGGGAGGAAAGGGGGCAGGCACAGTGGGCAGCTGAGAGTGCTGCAGGTGAACCTGTGATCAAAGCATTCCAGAAGATCCCAAGGCACCCACCCACTCAGCTAGAGATAGAAAGGTGGTTTGCAGCCTCATATGGCAAGGACCCAAGAATGGTTACAAACAGAGACAAATTCACATCACTGTTGATGAGAGTACAACTCTTGGAATGTGAAGCCGGGGGCAGAAGTCAGGTACAAGTGCACCCTAGAAGAGCTGCTCTATTCCCGAACTGTCTCAGGAATTGCATAAGCAGTGGCCAGGTCACCTACTCATCCGGGACCTTGTTTTCCAAAACTCATGATTTGAGAAAGAATTTGTTTAAAATGTTTTTGGAAATGTGTATAAAGTCTAACAAAGCCTTTGCAATGTAAAGACTTGTGTGTTTAGCAAAGCACAAAGTTAACTACCTTCAGGAGGGGTAGAGACACAGAATGAGCTGGTCCCCATACTCATGTGTGGGGATTACAAATAGGAAGGGATATCTTGGCTGCAGAGGTCCTCCTTGAGGAGTGAGGGGTCCCAGCCACACATCAGGCTCCCCAACCCAGGGTTCTCGTGCCGGGGAGAGAAGTGCCCACAACATCTGGCTGTGAAAACCACTGGAGACTGTGGATGAGTGAGAGATGGAGGGCTTCTGGAGTCCCCGGCGCTCCTCTTAAAGGGCCCACGCATGGACTGACTTGCTGACAGACTCACTCTGAACTGCAGTGCTGGGGCAGCGGCTCAAAATGCACCAGGGACACGGGGAGGAAATGAATTGTCTAGTTGCAGGGTGAGGTCTGGGGGGTCAGCTTTCTTTCAGACAGAAGTGGCAGAAGGCCACTGTTACTTTATTGAGCCCTCCCCACCACCCAGCATGCACATACCTGCATTTCCATCAACCTCGCTAACAACTTCAGTTCTCCCACCGTGGTGATTCTCTGAGATCCCATCCAAGCTGCTTTCAGTGGCTTTTCCATAAAAATGTCCTGTCTTGGCTCATGCTGCAAACTTTCCTAAAATCTCTCAAAGCTTCACCAACCCCAAACCAGCAGCATCTGGCCTTAGTGTGTCCTGTACCACTTGCTAAGCAGCCCCAAGCCTGGCACTAGCGGCAGATGGCATGAGTTCGTGGCTTAGCCTTTCCCAGGCACCTCCAAGCTTAGTGGAGGTGGAAGAAATCTGAGGATCACTTTGTGGCTCATGCCAGGTGGCCCCAAACAGGGCACAAGCAGAGGCTAAACTTGGCCTTTGGCAGGGCCCTTCCCAGGTAGCCCTGGTACTGGTACACCTGGTGGCTGACTTCAGATGATGCCAGAGCACCATCAGGGCAACTCCACAGATGACACACCCAAAGGGCTGACTGGGCAGGCACCGGAACCCTGCTAAAGCAAATCCTGATATGTAGGGTAAGCCTCTGCACTACAACCCCTCCACTGTAGTCACAGCCAGTCCTCACAACCAATCAGCCTGAGGATCAATCCCTCCTACTGACAGGCAAACAGCAATCAAGGCTCATCCAAAACAGGAGGGCACAAACAACCCACACAAGGGACACACCCGGCTCAGGTGACCAGGGAGATTGTGCTACTGGGCCCCACAGGACACCTACTACACAAGGCCACTCTACTAAGACCAGGAGACATAACAGCTTTACATAAAACATAGAAACAAAACAAAACAAAACACAGGAAGGCAGCCAAAACGGGGAGACAAAGAAACATGTCCTAAATGAAAGTACAGAACAAGCCTCCAGGTAAAGAACCAAAAAAAATGGAGACAAGCAATCTACTAGATGCAGAGTGCAAAACACTGGTTATAAGGATGCTCAGTGATGTTAGGGAGAAGTTTAGAAAAGACATAGAAAACATAAGGATGAGATAGAAAACATTAAAAAATCAGAAATGAAGAAAACAATAACTGAAATGAAGAATACATTAGAAGAAATCAACAGTAGATTAGATGAAGCAGAAGATTGAATCAACAATTTGGAAGATAAGGTAGCAGAAAACACCCAATCAGAACAGCAAGAAGAAAAAGGGATCCAAAAAAATGAGGATAATTTAAGGGGCCTCTGAGCATCAAGCCTACCAACATTCTCATCACAGGGGTACCTCTTAAAGGAGGAGAGAGAGAGCAAGGTATTGAAAACCTATTTGAAGAAATGACAATGGAAAACTTTCCTAACCTGGTGAAGGAAATAGACAAACAAGCCCAGGAAGTGCAGAGAGTCCCAAACAAGATGAACCCAAGAAGGCCCACACCAAGACATGTTATAATTAATATCACAAAGATTAAAAACAAAGAATCCTGGGCCGGCCCGGTGGCGCAGGCGGTTAGAGCTCCGTGCTCCTAACTCCGAAAGCTGTGGGTTCGATTCCCACATGGGCCAGTGGGCTCTCAACAAAAAAATAAATAAAAAATAAAAAAGCCAATAGTTTCTTAAAAAAAAAAAAAAAAAAATCAAAAAGTTAAAAAAAAAAAAAACTGGAAACGGGCGACATATTTAAAAAAAAAACACAAAAAACAAAGAATCCTGAAAGCAGCAAGAGAAAGGCAGTTGGTTACCTACAAGGGAGCTCCCATAAGACTGTCAGCTGATTCCTCAACAGCAACTTTGCAGGCCAAAAGGGATTGACGTGAAATATTCAAAGTGATGAAAAGCAAGGACCTACAACAATTTACTCTACCCAGCAAGGCTACCATTTAAAATTGAAGGACAGATAAAGAGCTTTCCAGACAAGAAAAAACTAAAGGAGTTCATCAACACCAAACCAGAATTACAAGAAATGTTGAAGGGACTTCTTTAAGAAGAAGAGAAGATAAAAAATAAAAATATGAATATTAAAGTGATGAACTACATATTTGCCAACAACTACTTTCAATGTAAATGGATTAAATGTTCCAATCAAAAGACATAGGGTGGCTGAATGGCTGAAATGTAAGTGTCTGAATGTAAGAAAACAAGACCCTTACATATGCTGCCTATAGGAGACTCACTTCAGACTGAGACACAGACTGAAAGAAAAGTGACAGAAAAAAAGATATTTCATGAAAATGGAAATGAAAAAAACACGCTGGGGTAGCAATAGTTATACCAGACGAAAAAGCCTTTTTAAAAAAAGCCTTTAAAACAAAGGCTATAACAAGAGACAAAGAAGAACCCAGCAATCTCAATTTTGGGTATTTATCTGAAGAAATCCAAAACACTAGTTCAAGGGAACATGTGCGTCGATATATTCATCGCAGCATTATTTCCAATAGCCAAGACATGGAGGCAACCTGGGTGTCCACCAATAGATGAATAGATAAAGAAGAGGTGGTACATATATACAATGTAATATTACTCAGCCATAAAAAAGAATGAAATCTTGCTATCTGCAACAACATGGATGGACCTAGAGGGTATTATGCTAAGTGAAATAAGACAGTGAAAGACAAATACCATATGATGTCACTTATATGTGGAATCCAAAGAACAAAATAAATGAACAAACAAAACAGAAACAGTCTCATAGATACGAGAACAAACTGATGGCTTGACAAATGGGAGAGGGGTTGGGAAGTTGGGAGAAAAAAGGTGAAGGGATTAAGAAGTACAAATCAGCAGTTATAAAATAGTCATAGTGGGGTGGGGGGAGGGGATCAGCCAGATAGCTCAGTTGGTTAGAGCCCAAGCTCTGAACAACAGGGTTGCTGGTTCGATTCCCACATGAGCCAGTGAGCTGCACCCTCCACAACTAGATTGAAGACAACGAGCTGCAGCTGAGCTTCCAGAGAGACAGCTGGATGGCTCAGTTGTTTAGATCATGAGCTCTCAACAACAAATTTGCTGGTTCAATTCCTGCATGGGATGGTGGGCTGCACCCCCTGCAACTAAAGATTGAAAATGGCAACTGGACTTGGAGCTGAGCTGTGCCCTCCACAACTAGATTAAGGGACAACGACTTGGAGCTGATGGGCCCTGGAGAAAGAGTGTTCCCCAATATTCCCCAATTTAAAAAAAAAGTCATGGGATGTAAAGTACAGCATAAGGAACATAGTTAATAGTAATGTAATAACTATGAATGGTGTTAGATGGGTGCTAGATTTATCAGGGTGATCACTTTGTAAGGTATATAGATATCTAATTTCTATGTTGTACACCTGAAACTAGTATGTCAACAGTAATTGAAAAATTAACAAAAATAAGAATTAAAAAAAGTTAAATATTAAAAAAAAGTTAACTACCTTTAATGAAAAGAATAAAACACTATGGAAAGTGGAACTGTTACAGATAATTCAGCGTATCTGATTGTCAGAGACTTGTACCCCCAACCCCCACTTTCATGAAGAACGTAACTAACCAAAAACCCTAGTTCTATAGTAATAAACCTCTTCCTGCTTAATTTACCTTCCATTTCTCTGGACAGTACAAGAAGAAATCTGAAATACAAGATGTGCATGTGTGTGTGTGTGTGTGTGTGTGTGTGTGTGCAGGAAAGGGGTCTGTCACCAATGAGTTGCCCATCCCTTTTTCATGTTGGAGGTTGGCAAGAAAGGCTGGGAGATGGCAGGACCCTCTCATCAACAGTGGGCCAGGATGCTACATGGAGACTTGCTGGGAGGGCAAAGGGCACAGCAATGCTCTGCCTTGATTTAAACAAATGGTCAGGACCAGGGGTTCAGGAAATGGAGATGGGGGTATCTCATCAGAGACAGTCCCACTTTCCAGTCCCACTTCCCCTCTTTTCATCAGAGGGGCAAAGCAGAGATCAGACCCAGCGCAGAGAGGTGGCTGTCACCACTGAGAACAGTCTAAGTTCAACAAGAAGCAAACTATTCATCCAGGGGTTCAGAGCAGGACTTCTGTTTCCGGGAAAGAGTAGGGATGAAGGGTGAGGGCAGCAAGTGAAATAACTGCATAGGAAGAGAAGAAGAGGACGGTGCACTGTTGTCTCTGTAGTGGTCCATAGAAACGTGCCTAAGGGTGAGGCGAGGGGCTGGGGTGCTGATTAGACAGCTCACTCAGAACAAGGGAATGAGATCAGAGGAGCCTGGAGATCAGTGTGAGAGTTCAGGTTTCAGTGGTGGATTCCCAAGGAATGCGGGATGGTGGAGAATATGGCCTGAATAGCAAATGTGCAACTCTAGGGGTCAGTTCCGGGGCACCACAGCCCAAATTAGAGCACTGGGGGGTGGGCAGGGAATTGGTACCACTCTGGATAGCAGGCAGAGCTGGGACTGCTTGAAAAAGAATCACTGCCTCCAAAAATGATTGGTCTGGGGATGTGCTCAGACAACAGCTGTGAGGACCTGAGGAGATCCAGGGAAGTCAGGGGCTGAGGACGTGCGGCAAAGGGCCAACGGTTTCCTTCATTCAGAAATCATCACAGAACTACTGAGTGCTGTAGGCATCAGAGACCCAGGGACAGGAAGATGAGTAAGACATGGTCTTCACTCTTGAGAGGTTTGTGCATTTTTAGCGGGGAGAGGCTGGGGGAAAAGAGAGACTCCAATGCCTTAAGAGGCTTTGTCAAATTTGTGGTGCTTTTAAATTATTATATGAAAGCAGCTTTCTGTTACTTATATTTTACTCCAATAATACTCGTTAGCTTCTGTGCATCAGACCTAGTCGCCCATGGACGATTTTGCTGAAGCATTGAACTTTTTAACATTTCACGTTCGATTCACACCCCGCCTCCAAGATGCACAAAGGCTTTTCTATCAGTTGCCAAGAAAATCAGCTGACAACTTGGACCTGCTTTGGGTCAGACGTGAAGAAGGGGCTGCTTCTGTTTATGTAAACAGTTTTAGCCCTGAATCATTGGCTAAACAGTTTAATAATTACTTTGGGGGTTTTAACTGGACTGGCAGAGGGGGGCCATTTGAAAGTAGGGTGCGGACCTGGCCAGAGTGGATTTGGGATAAAGGTGTTTTGGCCTAGGCTAGGAGGGGGACGGCTGGGGAACCTGTCTGGGAACAGGCACCTTCTGCAGAGCTGCAGAACCGGTGTCTAAGTTGCAGCCGCCTGAGAACCTGAGGAGGCTCAGAATGGCCTCAAGAAAGCGGCACTGGAAGAAATCCCTGCTTCAAGCCGGCTCAGTCTCCTGGTCGCTTTGAAACAGGCCTTCCCCGATTTGCCAGAGAGCACGTCACATCAAGTTGCACAGCTTGAGCAGTGCCTCTTGGAAACAATCACACTAACCCTGTGGCAATTGTTAGCACTCCCCCCCGCCCCACTCTTTTTACTTTCGCAAAGGATGTAGTTTTCATTATTTTGATAGGGGTTGGCCTAGAGGACTGGAAAGGACTGATAGGCCAAGAAGGAAAGACTGATAAAGTTTCTAGTTCATTCCCAAAGGCCTGTTTATTGTTGGGAGTGGGTGTCATTTGGATGAGGTGTGTGTGGGAGGAACACGTGTCGATTGACAAACCCTCTTGTCAATGCTGCCACCCTACAGATGTCAATGTCGGGTAGGACGAACCGAAGAGCTTTTTCTGCCGGACTCATGCTCAACGAGACGGGGGCAGCACCTCCTCTCCCTTCTCGAGGCTTCTTGGAGGTGCATTCTGAGGCCACGGCTTACCTCTCTCCAGATGTCACGGGTGTGAGGTGTCAACTTCTTGCTTGTATACATAAGTCAGTGTGCCTCCAGAGCACAGATCCTGCCTTTTATTTCCTTCTGGGGGATTTTCATCAAATGTCTACTGGTTGCCTGCTCCATGCTTACAAATCAACAAACGTCCTGCAGAACAAAACAGTTGGGAAACACCGACTGGGGAGGAGGTAACAGGGTCTGGATCATATACAGCAGGAGAACCTTTGCACTTCTTAAAGAAGATTCCCTTTAAGCTATCGAAGGCCTGGTGCCCTTACACAGCGGGCTATGAATGTGCCTGGAGGTCAGGTCACACTTGGCTTCGAAATGGGATGTGCTGAGCAAAATAAGAAGGACTTGGTACCCTGATGGTTGGAGATTGTGGTTCAGACAGGATTAAACCATCAAGAGGGGAAAGAAATCCCAACAAAACAAGTGCATGAAGACAGAGCACTTTAGTGCTTCTTGGTCTTTATCTTAGCCAACCTCATTTAAAGATGTGTGTCTGAGCGGCGGTGTATGGAGCAGGTGGGAGACGGGGCTTACCTACAGATGAAAGGTGGCTGGGTGGGGACGTACAGGTAAAGAGGGGAGGGAGATAGGGAGAGATGGACTCAGAGATGAGTCATAAATGAGAGAAAAATGGAGAGTAGTTTGATTTATGAGAATTTTGCTCAGTTTAATTGTACTTGGCTAAAATAACATTGTCGGTTTATAATTGTGTTGCAGTTAATCACCCTCAATCTGTTTTCTTGAGGAATTGAAGATTCCGGAGTTAGTAGGTTCCTGTGTGGGTATTCATGTGTTCACCTTTGTGGAGCCACATCACTTTGTCAGTTCAAGAGAATGCTTGGCTTCTGTTTGCTTTCATCTTTCCCCACCACATCATATTCTTGTTGCCTATCCCTCTTCCCAATCTTTTCTCACTCAGTAAGCTACTTAACAGATGGGTATAATTAATACTTGATAGTTGTTAAAGGCAGTGACTAGAGGTAAATTACTAGCTGTGAAGAGGGTCAACCAGGGCCAGACAATTTGAGAAGAACAGCACTGTTCTTTGCCCAAGAAAAGCAGGGAAATTGGACTGTGTGGTGGTGCTTATTAGGCCGTGTTCTTTTGTTCCGTTATCACACAAATTGCAGTCTAAGAGCTCCCTGCCTTGCATGTCTGGTAACTAACAAGATGAGTTAGACACATGTGCTTGCTCTGGAGCCCCGTGGTGGTCAGTGGATTCTTTGTTGTGGTCTTCAACATGTCAGAGAAAGGCTCTGAGTCCTTCCTGGAAGGTGGTTGCCCTAGCTCCCCCAACGACAAGCTCGCTGCTAGAGTGTTGGTATGACCAAAGCATTGGGAAATTAGGTGTGGGTGGAAGCCATATATTCTGTGGCAGGGGTGGATACGAAGAGGGCAGGGAGGGAAGGGGTGTTTTAGCAGGAAAGGAGGGGCAGAGAGTGGTTACAGGTGAATTTCCCTATGTAGCTGGATCAGGTCCAGCGTTGGTGACGAGTGCAAGGGCAAGCCTTTCCTGAGCACCCAAGTGATACATGGTGGGTGGCCTTGCTCTTTAGGTAATTATTGGAGAACTGGTAGCTGTACATGTGGACAGATGGATCCCCCACAAAGCTGGGGTGCAATCTGAATGGGGAGAAAGGTGTTTAGAGGAACTTTTGCTGAGTAGGGCTATGATGAGGTAGCAAAAGGGGAGGATGAAATGTCACTGCAAGGAGGGAGTGAGACCAGGAGGGTGCACGATCGAGGAAGCCAACTATACCCATGTGTCTTGAGGTCTGTTCACCATTGAGCCAGGTCTCCTTGTCTCAAGTCTGAGCATGCCAGAAATCTCTGTGGACTTTGACAAACATTTTTTGAGTCCAGAGAGGCAATCAGCGCAAAGGACAAGATTGGCTGCAGCACCTCTGGCCAGGATGGGCAGCTGCTCCCTAGGAGAGTAGATCCTCTGCCCTTTGACCTCAGGCCTCCCTAAGTAGCCTTGGCTGTCACTTTGAGGCAGTTGTGCTTTGCTGCCCTCTGCTGCTCAAACCCTACTCTTAATAGTAGCCTCTCAAGGCTGGAGGGCAGGAGGCAACTTTTCCAGGGCAGGCCCTCCTCTGCTGCCCCCTGGTGCTCTGGCTTCTAAGAGTAAGTTTTTCTGCCCAGCACATGGGTGGCAACAGGCAAGGGTAGAATTGCTGGGAAAAAGTAACTTTGTTCCGTGCTGGTCAAACTTGTACTAGCTGCTCCACGCTGCATGCAGAGGTCCTTCTGGAAAGGACCCCAAACACCTGATAGTGGAAACGGTTCTTACCTAGCAGGTCATGCTTTTCTATGGACTATTTGATCTCTTCCAGGAGCAGTTTCCTGGAGAAACAGAAACAGAGTTTCAGGCTACTACACTCACAAGAGAGAAGTGGCTGCTTTCTACCTCCTAGAAAGAATGGGTGGTGTGAGCCTTTCTACAAATGGTGTCTAGATATCTGTATTTTGGCCAGGAGAGGCAAGTCCTGGGGGGATTACTGGCAGTTGGGCAATAGAATAGATGGCATCAGGATCTTTGGGTGCTCAGCTGGGAGTGGCATCAGGGGACACTGGTTTCCCCAACTAAAAAAGTCACCTGCAGGGGCAGCCACTTCTGCAGAGGATGCTTTGGGGTTTGATGTTTCTCAGTACACCATCTCGGTTCACCCTCTCCTGACCTCGGTACACCACCTCCAGCAGCCCTCCGTTCTAGGATCCCAGCTATGTTCTCATTGCTGAAGTTGGGAGATGGAGCCTGCATGGGCTGGCAGCTTTCCAGTGGTTGGTTGCGGTCAGGGTGGCTCTGTGGTTCAAGCACCAGTAGACCAGTGGCTCTGCTACACTGCAGGACCCCAAGTGAACTAGACTGCATTCCTTGGTGCGAACAATTACATCCATGCAAAAAATTTCCTTTCAAAGCTTCAAGTTGATATAGCCCTCACGGATCCAAACCTATTTCTTTCAGTGATACGGCACTGACAGCTGAGTGGGCCACTTGCATTTCCCCACATCTACCCAGGCAGGTGAAAGCCTGGAGTCTGCCAAGGACTGGTATCCAGAATGGTGCCTGAGTCACCTCCTGATAGGCAAGAGGTAGCCAAAAGGCAGGGGTGGGGCCTCATGTCCCAGAGGTAGAAGCTAAGAATCCAGAGCAAATGGCCACAAGGCAGGGAGAAGAGAGCCAAAGAAGTAGAGAAATCAAGATGGAGGAAAAAGAAGAAGTGCAGGTTTTTATTTTTAGATTGAGGTTCAAAATACAGATATCTGCAGAGCACGCTCTTTGGAGGGAACCAGGGCCAAGTAATAGTTCAAACCCCTCAGGCCCATCCTTACTGCTCTTTTTCTCCTTTGACTTAGAATTTAACAGAAACTTTTGTTCTAAGTGCAAAAGTCCTGTACACAAAGTACTTGGAATTGGGGAAGGAAAAGTATAGGTGTTTTCTGCCTCAAAGAACATACACTAGAGTTCATGGCCTCTTTTCCCCTTAGCCTCCTCTCCCTCTCCATCATTCCTTCAACAAGCATTTCTTCCGAGGTACTGACTATGCACTTGGAATTTTTTTTCCCTCTTACCTTTTTCTACCCCTAATTCCTTTATCTCAGATCCCTTCCATTTCTCTCCCAAAAAACTAAGCAACAGAGAAATTCAGGGGGGTAGAAAGAAGAAAAAGACTTTAAGGGAAAGGTATGCTTAGTTGGCATACCTGAGTTCATTCTGTAAAACTCAAATGCTATGCCATTTCACTCGTAGTTTGGGTTGGGGAAAGTTGTTTCATTTCCTCTTGTAATAAATTTTTGCTGAGCATTAGACCCATCCCATTTGCCCAGGCCATATATATATATGCTATATATGTCTAAATAAATTCAAACTGGTTGCAGGTCTTTCATCTACTTTATAAATGAGTGGTGGAATGCTGCTAATCTGACAATGACCAGAGCTAAACAGTGAATGAATACCTGACTCTTAATCCTCCCACCTGACACTTCCACCCTGGCTTTCAGCCCTCACTCCACCTTCTCCGTCACGTACAGTGGGTTCATCATAAAGACCACCAATCAAGGCAAAGGCATGACGTGTTCTATAATGGCCAGCACTTTGGAGAAAGAACTCTAAGATCCTAGGTCTCTTATCTTGATTTTTAACTCCAAGAGTTTGATTCCTTATTTGCTTGCTTGTTTCTCACCTAAAATGGGACCAAGGATAGATTCAGGAGGGAGTTGTGTTATCCAGTCACATGATGAATTGTTGTGTCTCGATTTATTTGGCTCCCAAACATTGCGCATCCTACCTGTTAAGAAAGCCACCATTTCTTTGAATCCTAAAGAAATTTAAGAGTCTTTCATTTAAAAATAGATTCCTAAATGCAAATGTCCCTGCGAGGGCTAATCCTAAAGTGACAGGTAATTTGAGGAGAGAAAGTCTCAGTGTGGGCAGTGGGGGAGAGAAAGAATCCCAAAGCCAAATTGTACCTACTTAACCAATTATATTTACTCCTCTCTCCAGGTCAGTACTGTACCTGAGTAAAAGGGAGAAGATGAAAGGCAGACTTGTATGCTAAACCCCTCCCTCTATCATATACACACCTGGACCTGAAGCAGTGATAATTGTTCTTACATGAAAACATCTACCTGAAGGCTAAGATCACTTCAGATTTCCAACTTACATTTTCCTAAGTGTAGCACTTTTCTCCGAATTTTCTTTTAGAAAAGACTGAAGTAGCTCCACGTTTTCACATGTTTTCATCCTCCAAACTGGACTCAGTTTGTCTGGGACAGGTGTATGTCTGTACGTAAATCTATATTCCCAACATATGTCTAGGACCCCGACAAGGAGAGAAAGTTTCAGAGACCAAGTTTCAGAGAGCCTTGCAACGGTGTAACTCCCTCACAGGGAATCCGAGGCATTACTCTCTGTCCATGGGAACGGACGCACAGATCTTTTCTCTTCCTCATGGTCAGTTTTCTATTTGTGATTAGTAATTGGCTTCCCTCGGTACGTTGCGATCTATTACAAAAGCCAAACATTCAGAGGGCGAGCTGAAATGACAAAATTGGGTTATAATTTATGTTGGCCCCTGACATATATATTTTTTTTAAATGATTTGGTCTCTAAGCAACTGATCTCTTAGCAACAAGAAGCACCTTTATAAAAGATGGCACACAAAGAGTGATTGCCAGAAAAGCCACCCGGTTCTTAAACAGCCGCGCATCATTAGCAAAACTCACCATCTTCAAGAGTCCAAAAACTAGAAGTGACCAGCAGACCCAGGTAACCTTGATATTTGCACATTTTCCTGAAAAAAGAAAGAAAGAAAGAAAAAAACCAACTCATGCAACTATTGAAGAGAACAAAATTCTTTGAAATGTGTTCATTTTTGAGGTCTTATTAGTTGGTCTTGGCTAACTTTTAACAGAATGTATTCTATTAAATAACTGCTTCTTGATTTCTTTAAAAAACAACTTGGACATGAATTTTGTGATCAGAAAACAGATTTCATTGACATGAGAGGATGGAAGGGGGGAAACAGTCTATCCTTTTCAGAGTTTCTTTCTGTGGGTTTTCATTGAAAAGGAGAAATTCCACACCGTGGCAAAATAGGAGTGTGCTGAATGTCATACGAGTGGTGTGCACTACTAGGAGAGTAAGCGTATTTTTTTTCAATGTATTTTTAAATGGTTAAAATATTTAAAGAGCAGCAAAATTATTTTACTTCCAAACTTTAGCTTTTTAATCCAGTGTCAGTTCTAGTAGCAAATGATGGTCTTTTCTTGCAAATATGCAAAGACCGGTTTTTCTTTTCTCTTTCATAGCACAAAACCAAGCATTTTTCTATTTGTTTTCATTGCCGTAAGAAAAGATTCATTCTAAAACTGAAAATAGGAGAAATTCCAGCCATCTGTACTTTGTGTTTTTCAGGTAGCTAGGAGTTGAAGACTTAATGTCTTTCTAGAAAATTGAAGTTAGAGATGAGGAACAATTATTTTTCTTCTGTATCCCTTTATTTAGGACTGTTTAATTATAAACCCACTTGGGGCACTGAAAGTGCATAAAAAGGAGATATTTTGTGAGAGAGAAATAAAAATCTCCCTAATAAAGCTTGGAAACATTACATAGAGATATCATAGATCTAAGCAAACAGACTTTCAGAGAATTTCAGTTTTAATAAAGACAAGTTGGGATGGTGACATATATATACATGTATATGTATTTATATATATATATGTATATATATGAATTGCATGTGCCACTTACCTTTAAATTAAGGTTTATGTTGACATCTTCTCGGAACCAGAAGATGGTATACTTTATCTAAATACTGAAATTGGCAGTGTTTCAGAGCGTTCAAAATCAGGAAAATCCCAGAAAATTTGGGACTTAACAGTTATTTTGCTAAGAAAAGACTCCTTATCAATGCAACATGGTTACAACTTGATTTAAAAACAAAAAGCTGGTTATGATTTGTATTTCTGTTACTGCTACCACTTGAGGCAGAAAGAATTCCTTCTTGTGATTGCTTTGCTCAGAAGTTAGCAACCTGGTATTTTAAGTTGAATGGCAGAAACTGTTTTTTAAAGTAATGTACCATGAAAGCAGAGACACACACATATACAGCTTTGTTGTTGAGAACTAAAGATTTTATGTACTTGTATTGCAGTATGGTCATTATTTTAGAAGCATGTTTGTGACTTTAAGTTAAGGAACTTGGATAAATAATTATAAGATATAACTTGTGTTGGCTGTGTTTAAATGTGTTTCCAGTTTTAAGTGTACCATAATCTACCAAATATGAAGGGGAAGAAAAATAAGCAAAGATATGGTAATATTTATATCATAAGTGGCAACTAAGTTTTTGCAGTGGTTCTTTAAGATTTTTCAAATGCAGTCAGTATGTCCTTTGAGGTTCATGTCTTGTAAGTTTTGTCTATGCATAAAGAAACAAAGGGAACCAATGGCACTGTAGCCTGTCATCTTGGCTGTCTTAATGAACCATCTGACCAAGATGGAAAACAATTGCAAGATTTGAGGTATACAATGAAGTACTCTAAATAGACTGGCCACTATAGACTAAGCTGACTCATTCTGCTGTTTAGGATTAGTTACTTCTGAGACGCACACACACACTTACACAAACAGTCTCAATATAAATCATAAACCAGGAAGTCAAAATGAGCCTCTTCATTCATGAGTGTCTCTTAAGAAAAAAGATAGCTTTAATTTCATGAAAGCTTCCAATCATAATCGTTATTTGGTGTCTAAACATCCTAGACGAGACTTGATGGCTTTTTTCCTTCACACCTTAGGCTGGGGTTGGGTTGGTGGGGGTGAGAGTGTATGGGGTGGGGTGGGAGGATAACAGCTGGCAGACCTACTTCCAAAAAGTCTGCTGTGTGGGAGATCCATGCTGCAAATGGGTCTGTTTACTCTGGACACTTTAATACCTGAATTGAAATGATTAGGCAGGAACTTGATCGATTACTACTTTTAACAGAAAAATGTTAACGCTCATTCTTTGGATAAGTTGGTCTTTCTCTGGGAGGGAAGCAAGAACAAAGGGGAGTGCCACTGAGGGCTAGGGACTTGACAGTGTGCAGTGGGTTTAATCCTCACAACCGCTGGGCAGAGGCATCAGCGTCTCCATCTTACACGTGTAAACCAGGCTCAGCAGTCTGCCAAGAAGTCATCTAAACAGTGAATGGCAAAGGGGGGTTTCAACCCAGGGCCAGTCTGACTCCCCAGTCTATGTGCTTTCCTTGGGCCACAATGTCACAAGCAACTATTTTAAACTGACATTCAAATAGTCCCCCGGGTCTAAGGAAAGCAAAAGCTCTGATTCAGGCATCTTCTCACAGAAGAATCTCCTTAACCCCTGTCTCTGTTAGCTGGGGTGACTCACATCCCTCATTCAATGGCTACCACAGGCTGTGAACTGGAGGCGGGCACTCAGTGGAGCTGTGGCAGCAGTGGCCACAGGGCACGTCACCATTCCTTGCCAAGATACACATCCCAAATGAAGTTGGGTAGGACTCTTTGAGGTACTCTTTGTATGAGACTAGAACCTGAGACAGGGCTCCCAGGGAGCATCCTTGGACGACAAGAGTTAGGGACTGCATGGGTAGAGAGGAAGCCAAACCAAGAGGCAGAGTGGGTCCAGTGGTATGCCCCCAAGTTAAGATGGCAAGAAGAGAACCTAGGTGGCTTAAACAGGGTGGGGGTGAAATGATACTACAATAAGCAGAGCTTTCTTCCAAGGACGTCCTTACAGAGTTGCAGGACTGCAATGCCCTGTCCCCTCTGGTTCTAATGCCTCTGCCTTGTGTTTTGCCCCCTCTTTAAATAGCCCCGACAAAGGGATCAGTCTTAGAGGCCTCGTTTAGAAAAAAAATCCCTGAAATATAGTATTTGAATAGAAAATTTGTAGAGGAGTGAGGGTCGGGGCAGCCACAACTAGCCCAGGAACAAAGCGTTCTACACATCTCCATTTCTTTTGATCGGTATATCAATCATTGGCTCAGAGACTTGCAGTGTCTCGCCCACAGCCAGATAATTCATGTAGGTGAGATTTGAACTCAGATTTTTTGGCTGGGAACCCTGTGCCTCTTTCTTAGAACTGGAAAATATGATGATATATATAGGCACATACCAATTCTAAGGTGTGATATGGATGCGAAAAAGTTGTGGGCTGGAGGTGACCTGCCTTGAACTTGGCATGACCATCAAATGAACATCAGGGGCAGTTCTTTGCCTGCTACACTTTGGTCTATCCTCGGTCCACACTCCAACAAACGTAAGAGGCAACTTCCCATTTCTTTTTTCAATTCCTCTCTGCTGGGGTATATTATGGGTAATCTCTCCTACACTAAGTCAGAGGGCTGGCGGGCAGCATAGAAAGCTTGAAAATAATGTATAGTAATAGGTTCTATTTTTGTACAAAAAATAATTATCTTTGTACAGAAGTATCCAAGTAATCCATATGACTCTACTTCCCTAGGGTTCTTGTCTCCAATCGGACATGCCCACCCTCTCTGATTTCCTGGCGGGTGTGTGGGGCTATGACGCATAAGGTTGGCACATGACGCCACATAATTACTAAGGGCAGCACAGGCCAAATACCCCTCTGTATAACGCATAGAAAGCCTCCTCTCATCTGGCATCCCAAGTAGAAGAAGAGAGCCACTCAACTCATTTCATTTCTTTCAAAGCGTATCTTTCTTCATCTGGGAGCTGGCTTAATTTAGACTTCTCATTTTGGAGGTGAGGGAAGTAAGTTGAAGTGACTGCCCAAGGTCTATGAGACTAGTCATAGTGAGGGATAGAGCTCAGTTCTCTTGACTCCCAGCCCAGTGCTCGTTCCTCTGTATCAGAAAAATTGTTAATCCTAAGAAGAGGGTGAGAGTACAAACTATTACCCCTATTTTACAGATAGAAAAATTGAGGGCTTAGTTCAGTTTAGGGATAACTGCCACTCCAAAAGTATGAAAATTATTAAATCTATGAAAGTGATTTAACGGTTCCTCAGTATTAACGATTTTCATTATCCCTGCTGGATACAAATATGCAGTTCCGTGTGACAATGAACACACTGGGGTGTCCAAAGGCTACGCAGCTTGCTGATCATAGGATTTCTCCTTTGCATGGAATTAAGGAAGAGAGGGGAAAGTGTTCCCTACCGTTGTGAAGCCTAGTGTCCAAACAGATTACGCATTTATGGAATCTCTTGTACACCTGAAACTAATAAATTAAAATAAAAATAAAAAAAACAAAGGTTATAACAAGAGACAAAAAAAAAAAAAGATAAACCAGTGTACATCTACATGTTAGAACTGTCACAGACAAGCCCCACACCAAAAAATAGATAACAAAGGGCACTGTAAGCAGTAATCCTTGTGGGTTTTCCTCCTGTTGGACCAATATTATTTTTTCTTATATGATTACAACTCCCACATTTGAATTTGGTACTTCCCCATAAGTGGCTCTAGCAAAAATACTCTGATATGCAATAACAATTATGGGAACTGTACAATTCTGATGACAATTCTCAAAAGTTAAAGCGAAACTGTTCAGTCGGATTGAGTTCTCTGTGCCAAGTTCTGTGCTAGGACCTTTACATAGGTTTTCTTATTTAATGTTCATAACCTATGGTGTCAATATTCTGAGCACTGTTTTCCTGATGAGGAAGCTGAAACTCTTCTGCATTTAAGGAACTTACCGGAAGGGGCAACACCACCAAGTGGTGTCTATTTGACATATGTTTACTGTACTTAAGTGATGTGCCTGGCACTGGACTAGATGCTGGTGATATAAAGTTAAATAAGACATGGTCCTTGTCTTGAAGAAGCTCACAGCTTACTGATGTTCTTTTCCAGTTAATGTGGGAACTTTTGCTCCTCAGAGCTAGTTTAATAGCAAATAAGATATTTACTAAGTAAATTCTAACAGGTTTGCTCTAGAGCACACATCTTAAAGGTAGGCTAAGGATTAGAGAGAAAAAAATCCTAGGATAGGAAAATATAGGATTAAAGTTTACAATAAGGGGGAAAATTGAAGATTGACAGAAAGTTGGCATTCATGGCATGTAGAATAAAATGGTCAAAAAGCATAGAGGAGTGATCAGGACACATAAAATGGCCAGCAAACCTTGGTTTTTCTGTTGGCTGTAGGAATAATATGAACAGTGAACTTGGTGATATAGGACACTGGTAGAAAACCTTAAAGGTCAGACAAAAGAGTATGGATTTAGTAAATAGAAAATGGGGAGCCAATACAAGCTCTGCTGATGCAGTACCCTGGTTTTCGAATATTGTGAATACCTGTGACAAAAAGTGACAGAGGAACAGATTTTTGTCTGTGTGTCATTGTCTCTGACAGAGAAGGATACTACAGGCCAGAAGATCAGTCTTCTGAAATCCCAAACTAACCAAGAGTGAACTGATGGGACCCAGGCCTGGACAATAGCTGCGGAAGACAGAGCGTAACCCAAGACAAATGCAGAACAATGGACAAGGCTTGGTGATTAGATGGCAGAAGGGAAGGGAGAAGGAAAACAAATAGGATGGTGAGATCTTTAGAAGTAAGGGGATTTAGGAATGAGTTCTCTTTAAGTAGAACTATGGTAAGCTTGTTTTTCAACAAGATTTAGATATAATAAATGTGCTCATCCAAGTGGGGATATTCCTTGGAAATGTTAACTATGTCCCTCAACATACAAATCTAGACATATTGGGTCTAAGAAGGGATCTGTGCTCTTCTGAGAGAAGAGAAAATTTGGGGGGGGGGGAAGTGGGGGATGTCTGGAAAACATCATTTAGTTACAAAACTATTAGAATCTCCAAGCCATTTTCATGGTTTTAGGACTAGCCTGGAAACCCCAGGAGGCACACTTCTGGATCTTTCTCCTATAAGTGTTTGAAAGAGTATCTCTAAGAATGAGTGTGGAGAGGGACAATACAGAAGATCTCACTCAGTCTGCAGACTGTGACCCTGGGTAATTAATGAGAAGAGGTAGGAATCAGGACAGAAGAGAAAAAAAGGTGACCAGACTTTAGGAGAGAAAGAGTAGCAAACTGGGTAACACAGTTCCAAGAAGTTCTCTGCTAAGGCAACAGAGAAGTAAAAAAAAATGCTTAGACTTGCAAACTGACTGGGTGAGAGAAAGGTTACTGGTACCCTCAAAAAGCAGTGTGGGTGGAATAGGAAACTGGAAAAGGAAACTGAGTGGTAGACACCATGGGGGTGGAATCCCATAACCCAGCCAGGCCTCCTGATTTCCATGTGCTGAATGAATGCAAGATCAGCCAGTCTAAAGACCTGACCCTCAACAAAGATCCATTTTGAAATCCAGCTGTCTGTCTGGGTCAGCCTGGGATAGCCAGGTTGAAGCTTGAGGAAAGAGCATGAACTTTGGAGTCAGACAGAGGGATTTTAATCCTTCTTCAAACAGAAACCAACTGTGAGACCACATCTAGGAGATTTAATCTCTCTTCATTTTTAAAATGGAGCTACTACTACTACTTCTCTCACAAAATGGTTTTTTTCTTTTAAGGACTAAAATGGGATAAAATGCCTGTAAAATATGGGGAGGTGCTCAGTAAATAGCAACTCCTCTGGAACAGTGGATTCTTCAGCTGTGTTACTTGGTGTCTTGGAGTTTTTGAAAAATTTCCAGAAGCTATTTTTGAAGGTGTTGGGGGTGTGGAAGATGATAGGAGGAGCTCCAGCTACCGCACTCTCACCAGAATACTGGGGTCCCATGGAAATTTTTGTTTAAAAAGGTGGGGGAAGCAGAGATAAAACTACTGGGACTAGTAATGAATTTAGCTAGGTTTCAGGATAGAAGGTTAATTCAGGATACAAAAATTCACTTGTATTCTTATACACTAGTAGCAGTCAATTGGAAAATAAAATTTTAAAAACAATTCCAATAGTGTAGAACAAAAAAACATAAAATACTTAGGAATAAATCCAACAAAAGATGTCTAAGACCTGTACACTAAAAGGTACAAAACATGGCTGAGAGAAATTAAAGACAATCTAATAAATGGCAAGATATATTTGTGATATAAAACCCAGTATTTTTAAGGTAGCAATTCTGCCGAAATTGTCCTTTAGAGTCAATGAACTTCCAAATAAAATTCCAGTGGGCATTTTTTTTATTTTTGTAGAATTTCACAGGCTGACTTCTGAAATTTATATTGAAATGCAAAAGACCTAGAATAACCAAAATATGTCAGTTAGGGACTTTTGAGAAGCAGGCAGTAGGACTAGATGTGCAAGAGATTTATTGGGGTTGGAAAGACTGGGGAGCATAAAAGGGAATGAGCAGGAGTAGGTAAGGAAGCTGTCAGACAAGAAATCATGGCTCCCCACAAGACCCTAGTGTAGTTCTGACACCAGTGAAAGGAGAGAGGGGAGAATTGTGTGGAAAGAGCTTCAGACACCAGTGTAGTTATGAGAGGTTTTTTTTGTCCAGGAATGGAGAGTCCGCAATGAAAGGCTTCCTGTTGAAAGAGTACTGCACTGGATAGAATGGACTACCTCTAGTATCCCCACCATGCTTACTCATTGGTTAGGAGCTACCCAGAGAAGTATGGCCTTTCAGTGAACTTGGTGGTGAATCCATAAGGGGACTCTCAATTAGGCTCCCAATAGCAGGCTCTTTGAAGGAGATCTCAGCAGCACACCTCCATGGCCACCATACAAAGTAATTTTTAAAAAGAACAAAGTTGAAGAACTTATCTTCCAACTTACCAACTGTACCTTTATATTCCAAAACTTACTATAAAGCTACAGTAATCAAAACAGTTGGGTATTGGCAAGAAATAAACATATAGATAAATGGAACAGAATAGAGTCCAGAAAGAGTTCCACACATATATTGCCAATTTTTAACAAAGGCAATTCAATGAGGAAAGGAAAGTCTTTTCAACAAATGGTGCTGGATCAACTGGATATCTATGAGGGATGTCAAGGGAGGGAGGCTGGACTCCATCAACCCTTACATCACACACAAAAATTAACTCAAAATGGACCAGAGACCTAAATGGAAAACCTAAAGCTGTTAAACTTCTAGGAGAAAAAAGAAAAATCTTTGTGATTTGGACTGGCAAAATTTCCCTGGAACACAAATTATGAACTATAAAAGAAAAAGTTGGTAACTGGACTCTATCAAAACTAAAAACTTTGATCTTCAATAGACACTAAGAAAATAAAGCAGACCACAAACTAGGAGATATTTGAAATACACTTAGCAGACAAAGAACTTGAATCCAGAATACAAAAACAAAACAAAACAAAGAAAACCCTCTTAAAATGCAATAAGACAAACCAATTTTTTGAAATGGAAAGACTTGACCAGACACTTCACAAAAGAAGATATACGAATAGCCAGTGAGCTCACTAAAAAATTTAGTAATTAGGAAATTGCAAATTAAAGACCATAATCACATACCTCCAGAATAGCTAAAATTAAAAGCCTGACACATACCAAGTATTGGTGAGGATGTGGAGCAACTGAAACTCTCACATACAACTGGTGGGAATGTAGTGGTACTTTGGAAGATAATTTGGCAGTTTCTTAAAAAGTCAAAAACTAATGTGAATGTTTAAATTTTTAAAAATGTATTACCGTAAAAGACACATTGCCATTAATCCCCCTCAACATACTCTCCCTTGTTTCTAACACACTTATCCAATCGTTCTTGCCACTTTCTGAAGCAGTTCTGAAAGTCCTCTTTCGTGAGTGTCTTTAGTTGCACTGTTGTGGCTGCCTCGGTGTCCTGAATCAATTCAAGATGTTTACCTTTCATGGTCATTTTGACTTTGGGGAGGAGCCAGAAGTCCTATGGTGCCAGACCCAGTGGATAAGGTGGATGAGGATACACCATAATGCTTTTATTTGACAGAAATTGCCATACCTACCAGATGACACAGCCATTCTACTCTTGTATGCTAGTGTTCATATTAGCCTTATTTGAAATAACCAACAAACTGGGAACAACCTAAATGTCCAGTAACAAGTGAATGGATAAACAATGGTTTAACTGTACAATAGAATACTACTCAGAAATATTAATGAACAAACTGTTAATATGAACAACAACATAAATGTATCTCAGAATTAACATGCTGAGTGAAAGAAGCCAGACAAAAGAGGACAGGCCATATGATTACACTGACTAAAATTCCAGAAAATGCAAACTGATTAATAGTGACAGGAAGCACATCAGTAGTTGTGACTGGGGATGGGGTGGAGGAAGGGATGGATTACAAAAAGGTGATGGAAATGTCATCTTGATTTTGGTGATGGTTTCACAAGTGTATATATACAGTGTATATATATATGTATAAATATATATGTTAACATATATAGATATATGTTAAAACTCAAAATTATACACCTTAAATATTTGAGGTTTATTGTATGTCAATTATGCCTCAATAAAGTGGTTTTAAAGGGCTAGGGGGAGATGGGGTCTGAAAACAATGCAACCTGGCCTATACAATAAAAAGATTGGAACAGTGTTCTAAAAGAAACTTAGGGAGAAGTGAGTCTGGTACTTTGCATTCCTTTCTGTCTGTTTAGTGTCTGCATTTCCCCTAGGCTGGGGAAGAGAGTGGAAGAAGGAGCAATGCCTAGTGCCAACCAGCTGTCGGGTTGAAACTCTCTTGAGCGCTCCTGCCTGCTGGGCTGGGGTCTACATAAGGAAGGCCCTTTCCTGTGATGTGAGCAGGCAGGCCAGCAGCATGGGTGATTGGCCAATGCATCACACAGGGCTGAGCATTCAATGGCAAGCCCTGCTTGGTGTTTAATGCTCTGCAGTCACTATATTGATGTTCTTAATAATTTTACCTTTGAATTTGTATTTTGTAAGCAAAGTCTGATGGGACATTATATGTGCCCATTGGACCCTTGGCTCGCGAAGGGTCAGGGTCACGTCTCCTGTGCTTCCTGGACAAATTCTGGGCTGTGAGCACCTCCTCTGTCCTTGCCCAGCAAGCACTGTAGCCCTCCCCCAGGCAGTTACCTGGGCAAGGACGTGGGGAGGGGGAGGGCTGGGCACACAGCCAGGGAACTGAGTCACAGGGTGCTCCCTACCTGCGGGGGCACTCTGTGATGGCCTGCTTTTGCTGTGTGAGAATCTTTGTACTTTACGGAGTGCAATATTAAGTGGCAAACAAAACACACCATGACAAGGGGAGAGGAAAAGGCCTTTTTCCCACTTTTTGAGCACAGGACTCCCGATTTTTATTTTGCCCTGGGCCGAGCAATTTTCTGTCGCTGGTGCTGGCTGCAGGGCAGCCTGCTTGAGATGATCACACTCATTCCCTGCATCCTTGCCCAAGGTGAGTCAGCTGTGCATTGCCACAAATAGGGGAGCTGGGTTGATTTTGCTCCCAAAAGTTTCCAACTACCCCAGGGGAAAGATAAGGCTCTATCCACCCTGCCCAGCATTGCCAGACCCTAAAGCGTTTGTAAGAAACGTCTGGAATGCAGAGCTGATGTGCTCTCCAGAGCAGTAAGTATATCAGGACAGAAGCAAGGAAAGTCCTGCACTCATAAGATGCTTCTGGATGCAGACCTCCTCCTCCTTTGATTTCCTCTCCAGTGTGGAATGGGGGTGAAAGTCCCAATTTGGTGTTTTGAAAAAAATCAGCATGACAACAGCCACATCCTTACAGAGAGGAGTAAAATACATCAAGCTCACTTGCAATACCTTGCCTTTTCTTCCAGAATGAATGCTTCTAGTCAGACAATGATCCAGGTGCAACAAAAGAGCAAAAGGGAAGAGTGGACCATGGTTTGCCCAGGCCCATCAGAAACTAGTGGTACCTCTTTTATTTGTCAGTTCTTCGCCTCCAGCTTTCTCCACACAGTCCAAGTTAGCTTTAAAAGCTTATGCTAAAAGGGCAAGAGCAGATATGAGCTCTTTTTAGGAAATGTGCTCTATAAATCTGTTAAACTCGTGGATTTAGAAGTAAAAATAAACTTGGAAACTTCCATTAAATATGTCAGGGTGTGATAGAAATTTGGGACTAATCCTTGACTTCATGGGTTGGAGAATGAACTGGCAAAAGCTTGTCCAACTCTATCATCGTGAGGAAGAAAGTGTTTTTCCTTCTGCCTAACAAGAGGGCCTCCCCCCATGGCCTTCTCCAAGGCAGGAAGAATCAGTATAATCTTTCAAGGGCAATGGCTGGGAAATGAGGAGGCTTGGGTTCCAAACTCTTGTCACTAATTAGTGTGAAACCTTGGGTATGTAGTTATCCTCTTAGGACATGCCAGTGTTTTCGCTGCCTTATAGGCATATATGCAAGTGCCTTTTAATGAGAGGAAAGTGTTATGCACATAATGTGACGTGTGAGTGAGAGCATTATCACAGGTTTTTTTATGCTCTTCTCCCAGTATGGCAGAGATGGGTTGGATCTTGCAGTCATTTTGTGAAGTGAAATCTAAGTCTTTCCTGAGCTGGGTCTGCGCTGTGCTTCTGTGCAGACTTAGTAAGATAACAGAGGCTTATTGCACCTTCGCACAAAGGAAACCAGCTATGTTCCTCAGTGTTGGGGGCAACTAGATTTATCAAGACCGGTCATATGTGTTAGCCTGCAGCCTGGCACTTGGCTTATCAGGCACCAGGGTTCTGAAGCTCAAAAAGTTACAAAGGTCAGGCCGATAGTGGTCAGAGTATAACAATCACGGGGAATGGAGGGTGTTTGCTCCATCAAAAGGGACAACAAACTGTTGCCACAAGGGGATGTGAGACCAGCGTGGCCAGATCTTCCGAGTTTTTCTCAAGACCTGAAATCTGGACTTTTAAAAGTTAAGATATCCAAAATTTTAAATAATGGCAACAAAAGCAAAATTAAAGCA
This sequence comes from Rhinolophus hipposideros, assembly GCF_964194185.1. Taxonomy (NCBI): domain Eukaryota; kingdom Metazoa; phylum Chordata; class Mammalia; order Chiroptera; family Rhinolophidae; genus Rhinolophus; species Rhinolophus hipposideros. Next base: position 45,935,225 of record NC_138051.1, on the reverse strand, counting down.
CAGTGTAATCCAGAATAAGACGGGTTAGCAGGTTGGGTGGGTTGATGACAGAAACTCCGGTTAGGACGGGGGAATGGAGCAGTGACACAGTCCTGTGCCCTGCAGGTCCTTCAGAGAGCTCTTTATTCAGGCAACTTGTCTCCTGCCTCAGGGTCTCCTCTTCTGTCTCTCCTCCTCCCTCAGGCCTGAGAAGATTTCATCTCTTTGTGGGAGAAGGAGGTAAGAAGCCTTGCTCCTGTGGCCCATTCTGTTTCCCAAAGCCATCATTGTGACCAGTCCTTGCCTACCCCTGTAAGGCCTGGATTTTGAAACTTAAAAGCCAGGAAAATAATTGCCCCCCCCCATTCTGCTTCCCTGAGGCAATGAAAAATGCTCAGGTGACATGAGGAGAGGGGATCAGGGGTAACCAGGTAACACTAGCTAACTGGCCCCCAGCCCAGGGGTTATACTGGAAGGCATATCACACACCCAGTCTCAGAGACCCAAATGGGGATGGTGGACTTGTAAAGGAAGACAAATTAGCTATAGCTGGTGGAGTCTGGGCGCACGGTAGGAGAGGAGACTGGAAAGGCAGGTGAAACAGGACTTACTATGGAAAAAAATTTTGATTGACTCAGATGTCTGATTACTTGGTGTTATTTTTGTAAAGTTGGTGACCCAATTCTACATCTGTCTGTGTAATTTATCATCTATGCACTTCAAAGTGACCTAAAGGGCCTCAGAAACCATGATCTGGAAACCATGCTTGTTGCGACCTGCACAACACAAGCCCTAGGAAGGCGCGGGAGGCAGCGAGGGTTAAACTATAATAAAGAGACAGAGACTCATATACAGTTAAATCACAGAGGACCAAGGGACTCGCAGCCTCAAGAGACTGGAGCCCCGAATCGGGTCACTGACAGTATTTGTGGGGACAGAGCCCCAGAAAGCAGTTTCCAGGCTCTCGGCCTCACATAGAAAGGTGCTGACTCGGGTAGTAAATGGCCATCGACTGTGATCAGATGGCCAGCAGCTGTGGCTAGTTGGCCGTCAGCTGTAACCAGTGAGCCATTGGCCACTAATATAACTGCCGTGGCTAGGCTAGCAGAAAGAATGGGGGCTAGCAAGAGCGGATTGCAGAGAGGCGGATGCATCCGGCGAGAATATAGTGATATGACTCCCCTACTTATGGCTCCGTGGATGTTCCTTTTTGGCCTCACCGCGTCCTGCGTTCTTATGTGGGGAGCAGGACCAGAGACCCCACCTGACGCCCCGCACGACAGTATTTATTGATTACAATGAACATCACATGATTAGAGGCAGGATCTGTGAAACTCATACCATTTCAAAAAAAATGATTTCAATACCCAATTATTTGTCCCAAAGCAGCTGAAGCGTATGGTCCCAAGATGACTGAGGTGCGGTGTGCACCACCTAGGGGAGAGAGTCTGTCGCGGGGAAACTGTCCCAGGAGCTGAGCAGAAAGAGCCTGATCTTATCTCTCTCATGGGCCTCTCTCACAATAAGGAGAGAGGGAGTAGCTGAGGCAAGCGGCAGCTTCCCACAAGAACAAGAGGAAGGAGGGGCAAACCTCCCTCCTATTATTTCTTATAACAGCTCATTGGGGTCTCAACGGGGGTCCGTCTGGCTTGAGTTGTCCCTCCCTCAAGGAATCTTACTCATCTTGACCGCAGACCCTTCTCTTGAAGACCAGATGGAGAGACTCAGGACATTATAAACTTAACCCCAGAGAGGCACAGTCCCACAAATTCTTCTTTCCTTAGGGAAAGATTGGGGGGGAGAGACGGCTAGGCTGCTGTGTGACCACATCTTCCCCTTTTTGTTTTCGTAGTATAAGAAACACAGACCGTGCCGTCTCTTCGTGTTATGCCCTTCGGAGGGAGGCCTGTCCGCATCCGAGGACTAAACAAAAACAAACAAAATATAACAATACAGCAATAATACTAATAAACCCACCACCCAAATTCTTTATCCATTTAACAGGGTTTAAGGTGGAAAATCCCTCTGTGGCAGCAGACAGGATATCTTCTCCTGGGAGAAGTTGGAGCTTAGCACTAGACATTTGATCAACTTCCTGTTGTAACTGAACAATATCTACAGTGAGATTAGGCATATGTCCTAAAAGATGAGCACGAATCTCATTTCAAGGGGTATGTGTTTGAATATATGAAAATGGGGTTACACAATAAGTGGATACATTCCAATCACATTTAAGAGTAATCATAGTATGCAAATTTTCCAACTGATCACCAAGAAAAACAACAGTTGTTTCTAAATCAGTTAATCTAACATTAATTTCTTGATCTATCTTAACTTGTTAATTCCAGGTTTTACTAGCATTTTCATGTCATTTTTGTACAAATTCAACGGTTTGAACAGTTTGATGAAGAGCAACACCAGAAACAGCAGCAACAGTGGTTACAGCAATTATTCCCATAATAGCAGCAATTAACAATCCAATAAATCTTTTAGCTCTATGTACAATCTTATGAAGCAATTGAAGAACAATATGAACAGTGGGAGAGCCCTCCCACACCCCAGGGGCTTGGACAGGAATCCACAGACCCAGTCTTTTTCTTAAAATCATAACCTTATCCACAGAAGAATTATAAATTGAAGAATCAATACAGGTAAACAAACGACATTGAAAACATTCAACAATACTAAGAGAATTTTCTATGGTAAATTTTCCTACCAAAAAAACATAAGGAATTTTAAGACACACTTGTAAATTAAGCATCTGTGTCTTCTCAAATTTAAAGGTATATTGTTTATCATTATCTTTAGTTAAATTTCCATTCCAAATTTTTATTGGACCTAGGGCTAAGGCTACTTTCCACAAGGTCTTTTGAACTGGACCCTGAATGGGAGTAATCATTTTTAACTGAGGCGGGGCCAGAACTTTATCCAATAAATGGGTAAATCAAATGGGGATTTAATAATTTTAGGAAAATCTCCCAACACTAATTTATCTTTGAGAGATTGAGGATCAGAACATCTTCCCTGGGTACGCATAGCAATACCAAAAGGTTCCCAATCAACAATTGTAACTAGAGGTACCAGTTAACACTCTATCTAAACTTCCCTGCATTCTTCCCAATGAATGCGGGAATGAGTGTCAACCCACTTGTTCTGAGGACGAGGATGGATGGAAGGAGGAAAAAGGTGGGTACTTAACCCTTCTGTCTGAAATCCTTTTCCTGAAAGCACAAACAAATTTTTATAGGAATTATTTCCTTTTTCTTTTGGGATTACCCAAACTTGATCAAAAATTGGAACACAGGGAGGAATAGGGCCAATGCAGAGAGGGGGATATCCCAAGGATATCCCACGGCTGAGGCACCAGCAGGATTAAACTCTCTGCCTTCTTCATTAGGAAATTCTGGGCCCCTTTGATCTTCTGGTCCTGGAAACCAGGAGCTGTCATTTATATAAACTAAAGGAGGATCATCATTCCAGGTCACAGGTGTCAGCAATGGGGGGGTTGGGAACATAAGCCCAATATGTAAAATTATCTTCTTGAACACCCAGAGGAAAACCACTTACAGCTATGAGAACAACCATCATGGAAACAAACATATTGGTGGCTGTTCTAGGGATCCTTTCCTCATTTAATTTTTTCTCTGCCTCACAAGACAATTTTCTAAGTTGTCTCCAAGTTGGGAGTGCAGTGGCTCCACGAGAAACATGAGCTGATGATGGCACAGGATCGGACCGCTGGGAGGCGCTGCAAGGCTTAGGCTCAGGTGACAGAGGAGGAGTCGTCACAACTTGGCAGAGGCGTTGGCGCCTGATAGGGCCGACTTGGTGGGCATATCATCTGAGGAGCTGGAGCCCGATAGCAGGGGCCCATTAAGCGATTCGTTCAATGGAACTGGTCGCTCGCGGGAGTTATTCGGCGAGTGATGGTCACATTGGGTGGGGGACCGGACTCCATGATATGGCTTGATGCACTGACTGGGTACCCACAAAGGACGTTCTTTTGATCCTAGGGAAATACAAGCAAAACCTCGTCCCCATGTTAACAGAGTCCCTAACTGCCATTGATTAGTATGAATATCCTTCCACCAAGTGGGCACATGCTCCAAAGCTTTAGGGCTATGGAGATTATTAAAATGTCTTTCTGCTGCTATGCGTCCAAGGTGTGGCTCTGTGTTACTACTAGAGCCAGAAAAATTCAAAAAAATTTAAGGTAAACATAGCTTTGGCTAATTGTACCTGTGGAGGATCCTTGTCTCCCCCTTTCTGTTTTTGTAATTGTTTTTTAAGACTACAATTAGCACGTTTTACAATGGCTTGTCCTTGGGGATTATAAGGAATCCCGGTAGTATGATTAATATTCCACTGTTCACAGAATTTTGTGAACTTATGACTAGTACAAGCAGGGCCGTTATCTGTCTTAATGGCCTTAGAAAGTCCCATAAAGGAAAAGCAAATAAGTACATGTCTACAAGAATGTCCAGGGGTCTCACCGCTCTGAGCTGTGGCCGTGATGAAACCCGAAGATGTATCAATTGTGACATGAACAAATGACAATTGTCCAAATGAAGGAACATGGGTTACATCCACTTGCCAAATAGCATTAGGAACTAAACCTCGGGAATTAACGCCTTCCTGGCGTTCTTGAGGAGCATTAAGAATCTGACAAGTCAGGCAGGTTTGAATTATATATTTAGCTTGTTTGCTGGTGATAGGGAAACGAGCCCGAAGGCCAGCAGCATTTATATGGGTTAAAGAATGAAACTTGGTTGCCTCGGTAACTAACACATTAGCAACCAATGAATCTGCAAGAGCATTGCCCCGTGTCTAAGGTCCCGGTAAGGGAGTGTGAGCGCAGATATGAGTAATAAAAAATGGATGTTGTCGGTTTCTGACAACTTGTTGGAGTTGATTAAAAAGAAACTGGAGAGATGGGTTTGGGTTATTAGACAAAAGCGCCGTCTCAATATTTTGTACTGTATGTACAACATAAGCTGAATCAGAAACAATATTTAATGGTTCACTATGATCTTGTAAGGCAGTTAAAACTGCGACTAGCTCTGTTCTTTGTGCAGAGGTGCAATTAGTCTGAATAACTTGTTGATGTACCTCACTAACAACTGAAGCTTTGCCATTACTAGATCCATCAGTAAAAACTGTTTTTTCTTTTGAAATTGGAACTGAAGTTAATCTCTTGGGAAGAATCCAGCTAGTTTTTAACAGAAATTGGAACAATTTATTTTTTGGATAATGATTATCAATTACTCCAAAATATCCACAAATAGCAACTTGCCAAATTTCAGAATGAGTATTTAAATGTATGATTTGTTGTTTCTTAAACAGAACTACTATCTTACTAGCTTCGATTCCGTTTAAATGAAGAACTCTGGTGCGAGATCGTGAAACAAGTTCTGAAATGAACTCTAAATATGTTGGAAGGGACTTGACAAAATTATTAGGCAAAAACAACCACTCCACTAGGTCACTTTGTTGGACAATGACCGCTGTAGGTGAATGAGGAGTGGGAAAAATTAAAATCTGTACAGGCTGTAATGGATCTATGCGCTGAATCTGGGCTTCCTGAAATTTTTTTTTTTTTTCACTAATTCTAACTCCTGACAGGCTTGAGGAGTCAAAGTACGAGGACTGTCTAATTGAGAAGAACCCCGCAAGAGACCAAACAAATTACTGAGCGCATAGGTTGGGATTCCCAGAGTGGGATGCAGCCAATTAATATCTCCCAACAACTTTTGTAAATCATTTAAGGTGGAAATCTGATCTCTTCTAATTTGTACCTTTTGAGGTCTAATTGTTTGTCTATCTAGAATAGCTCCAAGATATTTTATAGGAGTTGTCGTCTGAATTTTATCAGGAGCAATACAAAGTCCTGCCAATTCAAGTTGCTCTTGTAATAATTTAAAACAATCAGCTAAAACTTCTGGAGAGGATGTGGCACAAAGAATATCATCCATATAACGAATGATATAACAATTTGGAAATTTTTTTCTAACTGGAGAAACAACTCTAGCCACATAAAACTGACAAATTGTGGGACTATTTAGCATGCCCTGTGAAAGTACCTTCCACTGATATCTTTTAATTGGCTCTTTATTATTTAAAGAGGGTACTGAAAACGCAAATCTAGGGCAATCTTCAAGATGTAAAAGAATTGAATAAAAACAATCTTGTAAATCTATAACTACTAATGGCCAATTTTTTGGAATCATAGATGGTTGAGGGAGTCCAGGTTGAAGTGGACCCATAGGCTCAATTAAAGAATTAACTACTCGCAAATCTGTGAGCATTCTCCATTTTCCTGATCTCTTATAACAAACACAAGGGAATTCCACGGACTGGTGGAAGATTCTATATGATCTTGTTTTAATTGAATTTGTCCCAACTCTGTTAACGCCTCTAAGTTTTCTTTAGAAAGGGGCCACTGTTTAATCCAATGAGGTTAATCACTAATCCATTTAAGAGCTAAAGGAGTTTTTAGCTCCGCAACAGCGGCTCCTAAAAAAAAGGCTATTGATCTTGTGAATGAATCCTAATCCTTCCAGTCCCACCTGTAATACAGGTTGGAGGGGCTGGGTAATGTTTTGATTAAATTTATCCAAACCTTGTCCTGACTGATATCCCATTTATTTCATCATTTTTTGACTTTGTGGACTATATTGTCCGGGGGAATTACAATCTCAGCTCTCCATTGGGAAAGTAAATCTCTACCCCACAGACTGAAAGGAATATCAGCAATATAAAGTTGTAAAAATCCTTTTTGTCCTTCTGGCCCAAGGCATGGGAGGATATAGGTGCTTTGAAGCAATTTTTTAACCTCACCTATTCCAACAACATTAATATTAGCTTGTTGGGTGGGCCAATTGGCTGGCCAGTCCTGGGAACAAATTATGGAGATATCAGTACCAGTATCCATAAGTCCCAAGAATTTTCTATCGTGAAATTTAACATGGCACATTGGGTGAATATTAGAAATTATTTTTGCTAGGAAAGTACCTGCAGAGCCGGTACTTCCAAATCCCCCAATTCTTTTTTGAGTCCCTCGCAAATTGGGTGGAATATAAGGAATTAAAAGAAACTGAGCAATACTCTCTCCCTTTTTTGTTGACCAAGGAACCTGAGGAGGACATAACAATTTGAATTTCCCCTTTAAAATCTGGGTCTATTATTCCAGCGTGGACTGTAACTCCTTTTGATGTTAAGCTTGAATGACCAAGGAGAAGTTCAACTGTATTTTTAGGAATTGGTCCAACTATGCCTGTGGGCACACTGGAAGCAATAAAATATCCTGAGCAGTACAAACATCAACTGCAGCACTTTCTTCAGTTGCAGAGGTTAATTGCTCAACTGATAACTTTGAGGAGGTGGCACTGACTGATAATTCTGTGGTACCGCCGGGTTGACAAATATTCCCGTTTGAGGGACCGGCTGATTCACAAATGCCCTGGTTGTTGTCTGGGCCCGGGGCTGGTCCTGCTTCCCGTTTCCTTGAAGCGGAATTCCGTCTTTATGATAGTTAGATCTACATGTTGATGCCCAGTGATTTCCGTTTTGACAGCGTGGACACACCCCGGGCTGTCTAGCGTCTTGGGGAGAAGTAGGCTGTTGTGGTTAAGAATTATTTTTATTTTTGACTCTGCAATTCTTTTTAGTATGTCCTATCTTTCCACAATTGTGACAAGTGCCAGAAAATTTATCTTTCTTTTGAAAGGCACCGGTAATAGCATTAGCTAACAGTGCTGCTTTATGATCTTCTGTCCCTACTTCTTGGCATAAGCGTAAATAGCCCATGGCATCTGTTTTTCCTTTTTGAGCTCCAATAACTCTCTGACCATCTTTATTAGCATTTTCAAAGGCCATAATCTGTAAAATAACATCAGCAGCCACAAGATTAGTTATGTTTATTAATAGTTTCCTGTAGGCACACCAAGAAATCAGCATAAGGTTCTTGAGGTCCTTGAAGGATCTTTTGAAAGGAGGAATGGGTTTTGCCCTCTACCTCAATCTTTTCCCATGCTGTCAGGAAAATTTGCTTTAATTGTCCAATAGCCAATTCTTCCATATCTAGCTGATCACGAGTTGCAGCCCAAATTCTTTTTCCCAATAATTGATCAGCGGTAATATTTATATTACGAATCTGATTTTGTCTTTCTAAATTTTCTGCACCTTCAATCCACCAGGTTTTAAATTGGAGGAATTGAGAAGAGGTGAGACATGTCTTTGCTAAAGCATTCCAATCAGCTGGGATCATTCTATTACCATCAGCAATGCCTTTAAGGAGGCCAACAGTATAGGGAGAAGTAGTCCCAAACTGTAACACTGCCTGTTTTAGTTCTTTGAGTAATTTGAAAGGAAATGGTTCATAGACTGCCTCATGAATCCCCTCAGGATGTCAGCATTAGGTGCTTCAACCTGCCTGAAAATTACAGGACAATTAAGAGCATCCATATCTCCCTTTAACTTAGCCTGATGTATGCCTTGTTCCATGGCTGACAATTTAAAACTGAATTGTTTGGCTGATATCTGAGGAGGTTCCTTTTTTAAAGGATTATTAGAACTATAAGAAATTTTTGGAGGATTCCATATCTGGTCTCCGCAAAGGGGCAGTGGAGGCCAGTGAATCGGAGGAGGGGGAGGAAATTCCTCCTTAAAACACTCCTCTAGATCAGGATAAAGATTTCTAGGAATAATTGTGGAAATTGACTCAGATCCCTCATCCTCATCTAATTTCTTTTTTAACCGTTTGGGAGAATCTTTACTGTCTTCTCTATCTTCCTTTTCTTCTTCTGAATCTGTTTGGAGTGATTCCAAAACTGACCAGACCTGTTCAAACGTCTCCCAGATTGAACCGGGAAAGGACGTCCCATTGGCATGTAAATCACGGAGATCCTGGCCAACTGCATCCCATTTTTCTAAATCTAACGTTCCTAGGTTAGGAAACCAGGAACAGTGAGTCTCAATGACTTTAAGAAGTTCTTTTTTCTGAGGTTTTATGTTTCCCCTTTTTAAGAGCTGCTTAAGTAGGCAAATATAAGGTCTATACTTGTTTTCTGAATTACCCATGTTAGTTAAGGAGCAGGAAAGAAAAGGAAGGACTTTCACTCAATGTCCACTCAGATGCTCAGTCGGCCATTCCCCTCGCGGGAACTTAGCACCCGTCCCACAGTGTCCTAATAATACTAAATCCAGTGTGCCCCTCTTGATTGTCCATGCCTGGCAAAGGCCCTCAGACTTATTCATGTCTGTGCCTGAGTAGATCATTATTATGGGAGAAGATGACACGACAGGACATTTTGGTGTGGCTCTAACTTCATGTGCTCCAACCCTTGATTGGGCTCAACACTTCCCAGCAGTTTTACCATGCTTTCCTAGAAGCTCTTGCCACTTTCACAATCATAATTTCCATTCTTCTCAGAGCTTTGTGCTGCCAACCCCTTTCTCCCCAGAGAAGAAGCTTGGCAGAGAAAACTGATCGATTGCATTTGTACCTGCCCACTCCTCCCATGTATATTCCAATGGTGTTCATGTCCCTCCTCCAACCACAGCCAGTCCCTCTACATGTGGCCTGGATCTCATTCCCACCTACCTAAGCAGGGGGTCCTTCCTTGGATACCTTCTCCTTCCCAAATTTTCAACCTCTTCCTCACAGCTGGAGTCTTCCCTTCAGCACTCAAATATATGTTAGAATCTTCCATTACAAAGTCAAGGAAACAAAATTTTCCTTAACTCCACCCTCAAGTTCTCACCTATTATATCTACTCTCCATTCACAGAGTTATGAATAGGCACTGCCTCCACTCTGTCATCTTGTCTCCTTTTCATTCTGGCTTCCTACTTCACTGTGCAGAATCTGCTCTTGTTTTATCCAATATAAGTTATTTGCCTTCATCTGACTTTACCTCTCAGCAGCCTTTGATACAGTTAACCACATCTTCCTTCTTAAAACACTCTCCTCTTGACTGTGGTGATAAAGGTACTGTTTGGTCTTCTTTATACCTTCTGACTCTTCTTTCTTGGGATCTCCTCCTCCTGAATTCTAAATTCATGAGTTCTTTGGGAGCTCCTCTCACACTGCACTCTTTCTTGGCAATTCCAGCTTCTTCCAAAGTCTAAATACCATCTCTAGCCTGGTTTAATCTTTCCTGAATTCTTGCCTTTTCTATCACAGAACTGGAATTAAGTACTTATTTGGGTGATTATCTGTGTATTGTTTCCCTGTTGGAACTGTGAGCTCCATGAGGGTGGGCAATGTCATCCTTATTCACCACTCCCATAATCCATTGGGTCAGCATCCCAAAAAAGTGACCAAGCTTCAATATCAGCTTAGTCAATGGGCCCACCTTCTGCCACCAGAGAATGAAAACATCTGCCTTCATGGGATCAGCTAGTAGATTGAACTTATCACTGCAGTCTTTTCTCCAGCTCTAAGATACAACTATTTTTCCTATATTGCAGAACAGGAAGTCCAGATATTTTCTTTTGCCAAAAATGGGGGAATCCAGTATTAATAAAAATCAGCATTGAGGGGGTAACAGAGCCTTCCAGATTTTAAGCAGAAGAGTGAAAGGTGAGGTCTGTATCTTAGAAAGCTGTCTGTCAGCAGTAAGGAGGAGGAATTGGTGGAAGACAAGAATTAGAGGCAGGGGCATTTGGGTGATTCTGTTCCAGGAGAAAGATGATGAAAGCCTTAGCTCACAGGTGGCATTGAGAATAGAGAGGAAGCGGGAGAGGTGAGACTTTCAGAGATAAATAATCATTGGATATGAGGGTGCCATGGAGGGCAGTGAGAGATTGCCCAGAATCAGAGGACTCTAGTATTTGACTCATCATCCCCTTCGCATACATGTTGCTGGTCTCTCTCCCTGGAAGCACCTGCCCCCACCCTTATCTCCTTGGAATCCTATTCCTTCATTATTATGATCTCTATGAAGCTCTCCTTGACCACCTCAAGGAAAATGTCTCTTTTTCCTCCTCTTTCCCCCCATAGCACTTTGTTCAAATGATCACTATTATGGCCAATTGTGTATAACACAGGTGTTCATATAGCTCACTATGTCAAGGTATTGTGCCATCTGTGATGAAATAGCTACTTCAAACTAGAACAGTTGAAAAAAACAACAACCATAAATTAAAAGAAGCACATTTACTGTATTTCCTTGACTTTAATTAACCAAAAACATATTCTCATCTTTCATTTTGTTAAAACAAAGTTCTGATGGGGCCTGTTAATAATGCTTATTACTCATTTCTCTGATAAGATTCATATAAAAGTCTTGGGTGATCCTGGCCTGCTCCTTTCTTTGGCCTCGGAGTAAATCTCTTAACTCCAGAGTAGCCTGAGACACCAACTCTGAGCTTCTAAATGACTCTTAAATCCTGAAAACCAGTGGTAATCTCACTCCAGGTCAGCAGGCTCTAATTAACCCTTTTGCAAGCTATCTGCGTGTGCATGCTTTAGTAATGTAGTCTTTTAAAAGGGGCCAGGCATTTTTAGTCACACTGGACACATAACATGGTCTAACTCATCTATGTTCTGGATTGACTTACATAGACTTCTTCATATTTAAGGCTTTTCCTAAAAAATTCCAACATTCACTAGGGCTTCAGCAGCCCTTTAGGACCAATGCCTTCTGTGAAAACACTCAAAAATACATCTGAATTAATGTCCTATGCCATCACCAAGAGCACTCTGCCATCTAGTTCCTGCAGAATCCTAATAATTCCATAAGGCCAGAAACACTGCCTCATTGGGGGACAGTTCCTGATTCCCATCACCCTCCTCTGATCAGGGGCAATCCCTTTGCTGTTCCACCTTCATTATTTGCATACCCCCTTTCCTGTGGAGTTTATCACTTAAAGCCTTGCTATTTTTACTTGTATTTATGTCTTTCTTTCTAGTTATATCATAAGCTCCTTAAAGGCAGAGACAATATTCTTTTAGTGTCCTTTTTACCTGCTCCCCATCCCCACCCCATTCATCCTGGAATCTTAAACCCATGCCTTGCACTTAGTTGGAGTTTAGGGTTCTAGAAAAGTTAATGAATGAAACATAAATAGAATTTGGGTCACTTTTCCCACGAAATGCATCATCTGTCTTTACCCACATTGAAAGCCCTCAGCCTCTTCTCTGCCCACTCCCACTGGCTCCCTATAGTTTCTCTACATCTGCCTCTAAAATGCTTTCCAATCTGCTGCAAGCCTAGCACCTGCACCATCATTCCCTCTTTTGACTCATTCTCAAAGTTGGTTAATCAGGCTAGTGCCATGGTTTAGCACTCTTCCATTAGGAGAACTGTCCTACCACTGCTGGTTTCTCCAGTCCTAATAATACTGCCCCCCACTGCCCAAACCATGGCAACTCTGTAAGAAAGAAAGCCTTACAATGTCTCCTTCAGCAAAGGAGCTGGTTGTCTTGTAATTTCCAAAACTCTGTGCAGTATCCAGTTCACCCCTAAAATCTCCCTTGACACTGAGGAGCACAATGTGATCTCTCTGAGTTTTTTCCTTATGTCATCTTTTTTTTCCCACATAGCCAAAATGTTGCAGCTATCTCCAATTATTCCTAAACTTGTGTTTTCCAGAAACTGATGCTTGTGTAAATGTCTTTTTTTAAGCAATTTTTTTTTTTTTTTGCTTTGGTGATTACTTGACATGTTTTTGGTGATAGTAATCCTAAGTCCTAAACGTACCTCGCATGATTCTATGGGTGTTTTACTACCCATTAACTCCTCTACTGATCCCATCATCCTCTGAATGGGGAGTGGGCAGGCATCATTAGCCCCATTTTACAGATGCATAATCTGTGGCTGGGATTTTGTGATTTTCCTGAACTGCCATGGCCTGTAAATGGTGATGGTGGATGGAGACGAAAGTACTTAACCCACAGCTTCCTAAGATTTTCCCATTTTCTCATGCTTTTTTGACTATTTTTGTGAGCAGCGTTCAGTGCAGCCATCTTTGGTTGCCTGGACTTTTAGTCATCCACTTAAGCTTCCTCCCCTAGTTTTTTGGATTTAAACTCTTTGCATTGAATAAATCAGATTTACAATTTAAAGAGAAAACCACTCTTACAGTCCTGTTATTTTTTGTAAATCTTTGTAACAATTTTAGCAGGTCCTACCTTCCATTGGTAGGCAGACAACAGATAGATATGTACTGAGCACTGACTTGTTAGCCCTTCTGCTAGATACAGGGAGACTGACACTGCTAGATACTGGGAGATGATGGGGGTGGGATAGAGTGGGGGGAAGGAGTGTGTGTCAGGGGAAGGGGGGTGCCTGGAATCCAGTCCAAGATCCACTGTAGGTGTGCCTTTTTCAAAGCACCTCTCAGAGGTGCAGGCTTTTTCAAATCACACAATTGACGTGCAGAAGCTAAAGAGGTCCGGCCAGGAGGGGGTTGGGGGAGAGAAGCAGGATAGTTTACAATCTAACCCAAGAGTCAAGCTAGGTGCTTAAAAGCAGCTGGGTTACACTGGGATAAAGACATGTTAGAAATGCTACCCAGGATGTACACCAAGAGCTCACTGTGTTCGGGAGCAATAAAGGAAAACAAAGGCAGGAGAGGCGACTGTGTGCTGCGGGGATCTGGAAAGCTTTGTGGAGAGGAGACAGTGGTTTGGAAAGCATGCGATCCCAGCTGCAAGCAGGGAAACAGTCTCATCCCCAGGCAGGGCCCGAGAGTCCTATCTAGTGCCTGCTCAGAGAACATCCAGTCCTTTGGAAGTAGGTAGACTATAAAATGTTATAAAATGTACCCAGCACAAAGGCAAGGAGAGAGAAGAAAGCAAGGGGCAGTAGAGAGGATAAGAGTGTGCTTCTGAGCCACAGTGACTGAGTGACATGGGCAAGCTGCTGCTAGTTTCTGGTCTTTGACACAAGCAGTGCCTACTTCCGAGACTTGGTATAAGGATTAAATGAGAATATTGTCCATAAAGTGCTTAGAACTGTGCCTGGCACACAGAAAGTGCTCAATAAATGTTAACTATTATCATGATCACACAGGCATATAAATATATGCGTGTATCTACAGGTACTGATAGGAACACATCTACACACACAAAATGCCTATTGTGATCTACAAGTAGTAGTAGCACCCATAGATTGAGAGTTGTTATAGTTTAAAAGATACCATGAAAGGTCAGGGAAAGAGGTCTTGACCTTCATGTGTTGTTGCTGTTTTTACATGGTTTACCACTTTGGGATAATATTTAGAAGAAAATATTGCAATGACAATGGTGCTGTTTGGGACTGACCTTGGTTCCCTGGGCTCAGGCGCTGGAGCACGGTGTCCAAGAAGCCAAGGCCTGTTTGGATTCCTCACGTCATAGGAAGGAAGCAAAGCTCCTGTTGGCTACCCACCCAAACGGCAACAGTGTTTTGAGCTGCACCCTTCCCAGAGGTCTTGTGTCCAGACCCTGGGGGTCATAGGAGACCAGTTTCATTGCTAAGGGAAATTTCCAGAGTGGCTCTCCTCACCTTTCTGGAATCACCACCTGCTCTGCCCTGTCCTGGACTGTAGGGCATACAAAGACCTGCTACTATGTCTAGCCCCAAAGTGGAGTAAGTTGGGGTCATCACTCCAAGTTCTATGCTTGGTGAAACCGGGGCTCTTGGGCAAGTTACGTAATCTCTCCAAGCCACATCTGTGAAATGGATATAAGAATGAAATCTTCATGGGACTGATTGTGAGGTTTAGCTGTACTACGTTACAGCTTGGCATTTAATAAAATGTAGCCATTATAGCTATGAATAGCTGCGGCCACTGTAGTAGTGATGCTGCAGGCAGAGAAGGGGGTGGCCGCCGCTGAAAGCACACTTGAAACTCACATATAATTAAGGTGACCATAAATGTATTGTCAAAACTGGGGCACTTTTGAGAGTCAAGAGAGTGCTATTAATAATGGGACCAGGACATCAGGCCTAATTGGGACCATCTGGGGTAAACCAGTCCATGATGCTCTACCCTCTACCCACTGCTCGTCTCTAAGGCCAAACTGTCTGACTACACGTCTTTCTTCAAAACACAGTTCTTAGTGAAATATTTTTTTCCTTCCTGACATCTTTGTCTTTTGATGGGCATTTATTTTACCACTACGGTTAACCATCACTTGTTGGGAAACAAATATGTGTCAGACATTGTACCCAGTGCTTTAAGGAAATGAGCTCTGAAATCCTCAGCCACAATGGGAGGTAAGCGCGAATTCCATGACAGCTATGGAACCTGAGGCTCAGGGAGGTTAAGTAACTTGCCCAGCCAAGATTTCAGGCCTATGAAATGGTATATTGGGAACATGCCACACAGACTAAAGCCTATGACCTTTCCTGGATCAGAATGTTTAGAGGTGAGCCCAGAATAATTTGTGTGGAGCCCTCACTCCCACCCCTTACCTGCTAGATTGATGGGGTGGGTGCCAAGGTGCACATCTTCCTCTCATGCATACACTGATTCCCAAACATTCAGGTCAGAGAACTGGGCTGCAGAACCATCGACTGCTGTTCTCCAATTATCACAGAAATGGGAACATCATAAGTGGAGGTTATGAAAACTGCTCCTGGTTTCTTTGTAAGTGGAATCTTGTGTAGTTTTCGTAAGATTGAAAGATTGTGCAGCTAAGCTGGTGACAGATTTTATCCTTATCTTTTCCATTACAGATATTTCCAGGGTGGGGTGTGGAGAGCAGTATCTCTAGACCCAATGCTCTTTTATTGACAAGCTATACAAAAATATTTCTTTCAAGAATGTTCGCTCCCGATTCTGCCATGGTGATACAGATACACTGCCTTACCCATAAGTATCTGTTGGTGGAAAACATTAACTCTGAATGTCTGTTTCCATGTGAGAAAATCTAGGGCTCCCGTAAACCTGGGGAATGATATCCAGAATTCATCTGAACTATTTGGACAACATTATCATTCCTGGGGCCATAATTTTCAGGAGGATGTTTTGCATGGTGTAAGAAAATGACTGCTTCCTGCAGCACTGGCCAGTGTATAAAAAGAGCTCTTTGGCAAGCACATTACTCATCCTTCATTACAGAGCCTGTCAACTCCAGAGTGCTACGTCATGTTCTAGCAAGTGGAAGGTTTCCTCTGCACCCACTGGCTGATTCTTAGGTTCCCCTGGATGGTTGCCATTCAGGGGGTTAAGGGTTCCCAAATTTTCAATACTGGCATTGATGCCAGTCCTCAGGAGGGGGAACACCAGAAAGCCTTCCTTACCACCCACTTGCAAGCATAACAAACTGAAAATGAAACCCAATTTCAAATGTTGTTGAGGAAAGATTTCTTTGAGTTACTTTAACTGGTTTTTTATGGGTTGAGTTGCTTTAACTGGGTTTTTATGGAGACAAGTTTCTTTCTTTGTGTCCCATGTCATGAGTGACTTTAATGAGAAATGGCGGCAGTCAATTCAGGTGAGTCCACCTGCATATGGGGCAAGTCCCCACTTTCTTGACCCTGACAGGTCAAGAAATCATTCAGGAATTTACAGCCCAGCTGTTCCAGATAGCCTCGGCACAAGTAATGTTTGCTCCAAATTACTGGACTAATGCCTGCATAAATTGGAAAGGAAGTTTTTCCAGTTTTGGTAAGAGCATTGTCTTCTTAACCATCAAAGTCTTTGTACATACTGTTCTCTCACTCTGGAATAAGCTATTCCTTTGCATTTCCTTCTCCTGGAAGATACCTACTATTTTTAATACTCAGTTTATGGGGGCACCTAACCTCCCCTGGAAGAGGTTTTCTGTCACGTACTCCCATAGGACCCTGCATGCTCCCTTTGATAAACCTTATCTCATTTGTATACTTACTAGTTCAAGGCCTGCCTGCCTTCACTACTGGGTCATGAGCTCTAGGGACAGGGCCTGTCAGCCATGTTTCTCCCATGCCGATCATCTGTCATGGTACCTAATGCAGACGGCCCTCAACGAAAGAGGAGAGTACTTTGTTGTGTGGGGAAATGTGTCTGGTCCACTGGCTGTGGCAGTTCAGGGCTTTGCAGGGCCCCTGGAATGCTTCCCTGAGGCTGGAGATGCATTTCTCTCTTTCAAGGATTTTACTTTCAATTTCAAGGACTGTTCACTTCTGCTTTGCTCCTAAACTCCAGGAGAGTTAGTACGAGCCTCAGGTAAAATTATGCCTGCCATTTTTATCATGTCACATTACAGTTTATATAGCTATTTCATCTAAGTTAGCTCAAGGCAAGGAAGGTTCTATTATCTCCATTTTGCTAACAAGGAATCTGAAGGCTAGAGTAGTGTAGTAACTTGCCCCAAATCACACAGTATGGAGCACAGCTGTAAAGTGAATTATTCCCCACTATGATACAACTACACTAACAATATCATAAAAGCTATAATAAGGCTATGTCTTACTTCCGAGTTCCAGTTGGTCACAGATCATTCAGAGCCCCTTTCAAACTTTTTCTAATACTTATTAAGCAGTCACCCATTGCCTCTTTGCAAGTTAAGCTGCCTTGTGGAAATTGTTATTTTTTAAAATTATTTTTTTCAGTTACAGTTGACATTCAGTATTGCTTTATATAGGTTTCAGATGTACAGCATGGTGGTTAGACATTCACGTAATTTATGCAGTGACACCCCCCCCACCATTAGTCTAGACCTGGCGCTGTACTTAGCTGTTACAGCTTTCAGCAAACTCATTTTACACCTTGAGTTGTGTAGACAATACTGTTGAAGAACAAGTTGATGAACGTACACTTTTCCAATTCACAATTAATGACAAAGATCTCCTATTCGGTGGGTTGCCTCTTTATTTCGTCAATGGTTTCTTTTGCTGTGCAGAAGCTTTTTAGTTTGATATAGTCCCATTCATTTATTTTAGCTTTTACTTCCCTTGCCTTTGGTGTCAAATTCATAAAATGCTCTTTGAACCCAAGGTCCATAAGTTTAGTATCTATGTTTTCTTCTATGCAGTTTATTGTTTCAGGTCTTATGTTTAGGTCTTTGATCCATTTGAGTTAATTTTGGTACACGGTGACAGATACAAGTCCAGTTTCATTCTTTTGCATGTGGCTTTCCAATTCTCCCAGCACCATTTATTGAAGAGGCTGTCTTTCCTCCATTGTATGTTTTTGGCTTCTTTGTTGAAAATTATCTGTCCATAGTTATGTGGGTTTTTTTCTAGGTTCTCAATTCTATTCCATTGGTCTGTGTGTCTGTTGTTCTGCCAATACCATGCTGTTTTGATTATTGTAGCCCTGTAGTGCAAGCTAAAGTCAGGGAGGGTGATACCTCCAGCATTGTTCTTTTTCCTTAGGATTGCTTTGGACTGTTATGCGGAGCAAAATAAGTCAGATAGAAGAAGTTACAAATCATATGATTTCACTGATATGTGGTATATAAACTGAAAACAACAAAAGAACAAGACAAACAAATGAAGAAACAAACACTCATAGACACAGACAATAGTTTAGTGGTTACCAGAGGGTAAGGGGGTGGAAGATGAGGGTAAGGGGGATCAAATATATGGTGATGGAAGGAGAACTGACTCTGGGTGGTGAACACACAATGGGATTTATAGATGATGTATTACAGAATTGTACGCCTGAAATCCATGTAACTTTACTAACAATTGTCACCCCAATAAACTTTAAATAAAAAAAAATTAATGACAAAGATACAATAATCAGAAGAACGTGCTAATTTACACATCCCAGTGTTTCAACTATAAAAGTGATGCATCCAGTCGAGAGCAGCCGCCAGAGGACAAAGGAGATACCCACTGGAGCTGGGTGATGACTGCGGCTTGGCTCGTGGCTGGTGGGACGATGAGCGCCCGCAGGGGTTGGTGTTGGAATGTGCTGAGGATCCAGGCTCTGTTGGGGAGGCTGCCCGTGCTGGCCTCTTCACTCTGGACCAGTGCCTGAACCGCTTCCTGCAGCCTGGGGTGCTGGCACCTGAGGAGGCTTGGTACTGTCTGCAGTGCAGACAACACCGCGAGGCCTCCAAGCAGCTGTTGCTGTGGCGCCTGCCAAACGTGTTCACTGGGCAGCTCAAGCACTTCTCCTTACAGCTGCATTTGGTGTGACAAGGTCAGTGACTTGGTAGAGTGCCCTGTTTGGAACCTGCACCTGAGCAAGTTCTGCATCACTCAGAAAGAGGAGCAACTGCCCAGCTACGATCTGCATGCTGTCATCAGCCACTATGGAGGCATGACCCATGGCCACTATACCTCCGTGCATGCCTGCGCAATGACCACAGCAGGCAGAGCAGCCATGTGGGCTGGCGCTTATTTGATGACAGCACGGTGACAAGAGGAGAGGAGAGCCAGGTGGTCAGGTGGTGACGCGTTATGCCTCGTGCCTATGTACTCTTCTTTTTATTTATTTATTTATTTTGGCCTATGTACTCTTCTATCACCAGGGGATGTCTCCTGTGGAGAAGGCGACCCCTCCCACCCCCATTCACCACCCCTCAGGTTATTCTGAGCACCACCCAGACCTAGAACCTACCACTGAGGCTGCTGCCATGCATAGCATGGCCTATTCAGGCTGGCATGGCCTAGGGTTGGCGTCGTCCTCTCTGAGGCCTGTGCCCCTGGGTTCCTGGGGGCCCCAAGACTGGGTGGGCCCCCCTACCATGGGACTCCACCATACCAGATGAGGGCTGCCTCCGGTACTTTGTTCTGGGCACCATGGCAGCTTTGGTGGCCCTGGTGCTCAACGTGTTGTACCCTCTGGTATCCCCGAGTTGCTGGAGATAAGCTCGCCTGCAGGCAGTGCCTGTGAGCTGGCCCACCTGTCTGCCTTCCAGGCATGCCTGTCTGTGGTGGGGACCAACTCTGGGCTTGGGCCTCAGTGTGTGCATCTGGAGGGAGAAGGTGGGGACTGTGGCTTCTGCGGGGGCAGAGCGTCTGAGGATGGGTATACATCCAGCTGTCTGTCCATTCGTCTTGCTGCTCTGACCCTTGGCCTGTGGCTTAGCCCTGCCCAAACAGCTTCCAGTACTTAAACTGTGAATAAAGCAAGATTGCTCAGGCCTTCCTCCTCCCCAAAATAAATGCCCAATGGCCATGTGATAGGCTAAATGGAAACCACAGTTTTTTCACCATCTGTTCTCATGTGCAGGAAGTGACAAATCTGCAAAACCATTAGGGTCCCTGAGCCAGCCATGACCATGGCAAGAGACAGCAGCACCACACTCAGGCATGTTTCCACACTGTAAGCGCCTGTCACAGAAGCATTACGTGCAGGAAAATATGTTATAAAATCTTTTACACATTTATGCAAACAATTAAATGCTGATAAGTTTTCTGAGTCAGCAAATCGAAAACCCAGAGACAAAGAGGCTCCTGCAATTATGTAGACATGTACTTGTGACAAAGCTTCCAGATTCAAATCCTCTGAGCAAAGCAGTTTCTCAAAGACAGATGCTCTTTTTTGTAATTTATTGGAGTGACAGTGGTTCATAAAATTATATAGGTTTCAAGCGTACACTTCCATAATACATCATCTATATATTGCATTGTATGTTCACCACCCAAAGTTAAATCTCCTCCTGTCACCATATACCAGAGGTGCCAAAAAATGTATACACATGACTTGTATTCATCTTTCGTTATCAGTATACATTGAGTATTACAAGTTTAATGCACTTCCTTAAAATGTGCACACATGATTTTGGCACCCTATGTATTTGACTCCCTTTACCCTCTTCTACCTCTGCCCCAACTTAAACTCTGGTAACCACTAAACTGCTGTCTATGTCTATGAGTTTTCGCTTGTCTTGTTAATGGATTGGAAGAGTCAACAGTTAAAATGGCCATATTACCTAAAACAATATACATATTTAATGCAATCCCCATCAAAATCTCAATGGCATTTTTTAAAGAAATAGAACAAAAAAATCAGCAGATTTGAATCGAATCACAAAAGACCCCTAATAGCCAAAGCAATTCTCAGTAAAAAAAGAACAAATCTAGAGGTATCACACTCCCTCACTATAAAGCAACAATAATCAAATCAGCATGGTATTGGCAGAAAAACAGATATGCAGACCAATGGAACAGAATTGAAAACCCAGAAATAATCCCACATTTATATGAGTAAATAATTTTCAACAAAGGAGCCAAAAGCATACAATGGAGAAAAGAAAGCCTCTTCAAAAATGGTGCTAGGAAAATAGAAAAGCCACATGCAAAAGAATGAAACTAGACTGCTATCTATCACCATATACCAAATTTAACTCACAGTGGATCAAAGACTTAAATACAAGACCTGAAACAAGGAATTGCATAGAAGATAACATAAATACTAAATTATGGACTTGATCTTAGAGAGGATTTTATGAATTTGACCTCAAGTCAAGGGAAGTAAAAGCAAAAATAAACGATTGGGACTATATCAAACTAAAAAGCTTCTGCACAGCAAAAGAAACTGTCAACAAAGTGGCAACTGACCAAATGGGAGAAGATATTTGTAAACAACACCTCCAATAAGGGGCTAATACAACTCAACAACAACAAAAAATCCAAAATGGTCAGAGGACCTAAACAGACACTTCTCCCAAGAGGACATACAATTGACCAACAGGTATATGAAAAGATGCTCAACTTCACTAGCTGTTAGGGAAATTCAAATCAAAACCACAATGAGATACCACCTCACACTTGTTAGATCGGATGTTATCAGCAAGACAACTGTTGGAGAGGCTGTGGAGAAAAAGGAACCCTTATACACTGCTGGTGGAAATGTAAATTGGTGCAGCCACTATGGAAAACGGTATGGAGTTTCCTCAAAAAATTAAGACTAGAGCTATCATACTAATCCCTCTTCTGGGTGTCTACCTGAAAAATCTGAAAACATGTATCTATAATGATATATGTACCCCTATGTTCACTGCAGCATTATTCACAGTGGTCAAGACATGGAAACAACCAAAGTGTCCTTTGATAGATGATTGGATAAAGAAGATGTGGTATGTATATATACAATGGAATACTACTCTGCCGAAAGATAAGATGAAATACTGTCATTTGCAACAACATGGGTGCATCTTGAGAGTATCAGCTAAGCAAAATAAAAAGCCGAGAACTACATGATTTCACTAATATGTGGGATATAAAACTGAAAGCAACCAATGAACAAGACAAGCAAATACTCAGATACTCTTCTCTCATAATCTTTCTGAGAGAAATTTATACAGGCCAAAACAGAGTCACACTCCCCACCATGCAGGAGGGAAACAGCAGAGCAGCGTCCCCCCGGCACACCTCCAGCTGAGGCAGTGGGTGGCAGTGGGGACTGTGGGGGCTGCAGCAGTGGGAAGTGCAACCCAACTTGCCACCTGCTCCCGCCCCAAATTTTGATTATTTTATTGGAATTCTCATGCCTGTCCCAAACCTCCCATGTTCTCTATTCTACCCATTCTCTCAGAAACCATTTTTTATGTGCTTGCCTTTCTGCTTGCTTCTCTTTCCTCCAGCTGGATCACTGACCTCCACATCTAACCTATATTTGCTCTTCTGGATCTCCAGGTATATCTCTTTTCATTATTCCCTGCCGCCTTCTATGTTTGCCATATCCAACTCTGGAGCCCTCCTTAAGTAAGGTCTAGAGTAACTCTGATATCAGCAATACTGCTTTATTGTCACAGGGTCTTTTCTCAGAATCGTATGAGTGATAAGCAACTACTCCATCAGAAATTTTCACAACCAAACAGGTGACTCTCTTAACCTACCCACTCATTTCATTATCACCAAAACACTCATTTCATTATCACCAGGGCCCCTTCTTTGGAATTGCTTCAGAAATATGTGGCACCTTGTTTTAATATCTTTAGTAAATTTCTGGTTTAAGGTGGTGGATAAAGCACATGTGACAATCTTTCTTTGTCATCTCCAAATCCTGAAATTGATAGAAAAGGTATTTTTTAAATCTACAACTGCACCAAGACACATCATAATTAAAATGCCAAAGGTTAAAGACAAAGAGAGAATCTTAAAAGCAGCAGAGAAAAGCAGTTACCTACAAGACTGTCAGCTGATTTCTCAACAGAAACTTTTCTGGCCAGAAGGGATTTGCAGGAAATATTCAAAGTGATGAAAAGCAAGGACCGACATCCAAGATTACCCAGAAAAGTTATCTTTTAGATTCACAGGACAGATAAAGATCTTCCAAGACAAGAAAAAAGCTAAAAAATTTTATCACCAACAAACCAGTATTGCAAGGAATCTTAAAGGGACTTCTTTAAGATGGGGGGAAAAAAAGATCAAAAATACAATTAATAAAATGGCAACAACTACATACCTATCAACAATTACTTTCAATGTGAATGGATTAAATGCTCCAATCAAAAGACAGTGGCACTGAATGGATAAGAAAGCAGGACTCTTACATATGCTGTCTATAAGAGACTCACTTCAGATCAAAAGACACACACAGACTGAAAGTAAAGAGATGGAAAAACATATTTCATGAAAATGGAAACAAAAAAGCTGGGGTAGCAATATTTATACTAGACAAAATAGGCTTTAAAACAAAGACTACAACAAGAGACAAAGAAGGACCTGGTAATCCCACTTCTGGGTATTTATCCAAAGAAACTCAAAATGCTACTTCGAGGGGACATGCTCATCCATATGTTCATTACAGTATTATTTCCAATAGCAAAGACATGAAGGCAATCTGGGTGACCCTGAATGGATGAATGGATAAAGAAGAGATGGTATATACAGAGGGTGCCAAAAAAATGTATACACATTTTAAGAAAGGAAAACTGTATTAAAATTGTAACACTCAATATATACCAAAAATAAAAAATGAATACAAGTCACGTTTGTTTTCTGCAATTACAAGAGGTGCTCAAAGTGGTTACCAAGGGTGTCCAGACACTTCTGATTATGGCAAACTACTGCTTAAGCAACGTTGACCAAAGTGTCCACTTGTATACATTCTTTGGCACCCCCGGTATATACAATGGAATATTACTCAGCTATAAAAAAGAATGAAATCTTGCTATCTGCAACAACATGGATGGACCTACGGGGTATTGGGTTGAGTGTACTAAGACAGCAAAAGACAAATGTCATGTGATTTCACTTATCAGTGGAATCGAAAGAACAAAATAAACAAAACAGAAACAAATTCGTAGATACAGAGAACATTTTGATGGTTGCCAGATGGGAGGGGGCTGGAGGTTGGGTGAAAGAGGGGAAAGGATTAAGAAGTACAAATTTGTTATTATACAGTAGTCATGGGATGTAAGGTATAACATAAGGAATATTGTCAATAATATTGTAATAACTATGTATGGTGTCAGATGGGTACTAGATCTATCGGGGTGATAGATGGGAAGGGGGTTGGGGCAGGGTAAAATGGTGAAGGGATTAAGAAATACAAATTGGTAGTTACAAAATAGTCATAGGATGCAAAATAAAGTATAGGAAATATGAGTATAATTAATAATATGATAATAACTATGTATAGTACCAGGTGGGTACTAGTCAGGGGGATCACTTTGTAATGTATATAAATGTCTAACCACCATGCGGTACACTTGAAACTAATAAACAAAATAATATTGAATGTCAACTCTAATAGAAAAATTTTAAAAGAGGGGGAAAGATAAAGAAGAATAAGAGGTTCAAGTTTCCAGGTATAAAACAAATAAGTCTTGGGGATGTAACATACAGCGTAGGGAATAGAGTCAATAATATTGTGATAGCATAGTATGGTGTCAGTGGACTTATCATGGTGATCTTCTTTAGCATAGGGAATATAATCAATAATACAGTAATAACTGTGTATAGTACCAGGTGGGTACTTGTTGAATAACTGTGATGTATACCTGAAACTACTATAATATTGTACGTTAACTATATTATAATAAAAATCTTAAAACCCCCCAAATAAAACAACAATCCACAACTGAACTATAAAACAAGAAGGGGAGTCCTCCTTGGGCCAGAAATTCTGGAAGTATTAAAACTTGATGGGATCAACCTGATAAAGGAAACAAAGGGTGAAGGGATTGGGGGGCGGCTGGTGACCACAGGATGGCCTCAGGGTTTTTTGAGAATTACTTTGGGGAACTTATTCAATAGTGTTTGGGGATTTTGTTGGGTGTCCGATAGACATGTGTCCTGTTTGGAAGACCACCTCAGGGATGCTGTGGATGCCTGGTCATGGCATTGTACACCAGAGGCTGGACATTAATGAATGCCAACTATAATTTTATGTGTATAATGTGATGGCTCGGTGTGAGGTCGGGGTGGTGGTGGATGGGGGGAGGGGGGTTCACGGGGTGAGGGATATAAAAAAAAAAAAAAAACACATAGGAGAGAAGAGTATTCTACAAAGGTAGGACAAAACCCAACAGGGCTCCACACCTGGAGATAATGGATCATTAGAGCAGGAGAAAACCAGGGACAACCAGCAGATTGGAGACTGGCTTCAGGAGTTCCTGTACATCTTCTTTCCCCTTACCTAGCAGCAGCTAAAGTGGCTCTCTGCCCGAAGAAGCTACTGGTATGGAGGGTTGGAGCTGGAGATGCAGAGCACCCCCAAGCCCAGAAGCCTAACTGCTAAGATATTCTGACTAGTGGTATGCTCCACCCATTCCTCACTCTTCCTGGAGTCAGGTTGGAGTACAAGCTGCAGAAGAACATCCTGCCTTTTCTTTTCCTCCTCCAAAAGGTAGGCAAACAGAAGCCACCGCATGAATAACAGGAAATTTCAGGAATTTCATTCACAAAAATGAGCACATAATTAAGACTGATCAAACATTTGGTGAATGCCAATATTGTGGAAGGGAGTCACAAACTGAAAACAAACAGAACAGTTTATACCTGAGGAAAGAGACTTACTGATCAACCAAAACAGGACTATAGAATATGTTGAATGTATGTAGACACCAGCAGATATTGCATCCCTAAAAAAAATTAGTGGACAATGGACATTCATATTTTGGTTTTTGACATAAAAATCTGAATGGAAGAACTGAAAAGCCAAATAGATAACATTTGAAGATCTGGGAGATCCAGTCAAGGAATTATTTCAGAATGAAGCACAAAAAGATAAGAGAAATGAGTGGGAAATATGAAAGAACAGGTAAGAAACATGAAGAATGTATCCATAAGACCCAATATTTGTCTAATTGGTGTTCTAGGAAGCAAAAATATTTAGAATGGAGGGGAGGCAATATTCAAAGAAATATTAGCCAAGAATATCCCAGAACCGCAGAGGACCGCCTTAATTCTCAGTAGTATACAAGACTCACACACAGATATCTCAGTGGAGGCAATTCTTTCATTCACTGAAGATAGACTTGATTTGGGAAGCAGCAAAAGGTCATTTGAAGCCAAGTTTTATGGAAAAGATGGATAATCAAACTCAGTTCCTGTTGAGAATGAGACGTAAATTTAAAATACTTTATTCAAGGCTTATAATTTAGTTCTGAAGAGGACTGTCTCTACTATTAGCACCTACATGACAGTTTAGCTAGTAGAATTTTCTATTTTCTCAAAACTTCCTCTAGTTTCCTTATATAGGAGTACACATATGCTAGTTTCCTAGCATAGGAGCACGTGAACAAACTACAAGCAAGTGGATCAACTAAGAGAACAATGCTTCTCCCATATGTTCCCTCAGCATCCCCACTCCTAGTTACAGTTCCACCAGTAGATAGAAATGCTTCCCAACATGAATCCAGTTTCTTCAGTATCATTATCCTCAACCATCATACTCATTCTTATCTCCTTACTTAATTCTACCTTCTTACTCATTCCTCCCTCAGAGCATTTACAAAGTCCCTTCCCTACACACCATGAAAATCCCTACCACACTTCAAGGCCCAGAACAAGTCCCATCTTTCACACAAAGCCTTCTTTGGCCACATCTCAGTGCTAATATTTCTTTGTACTGGTCAACAGTATCATGCTTATTAGTATTTTTCTCCTTCTAGACTGCAAGCTCCCATGTTGCTAAGAGAGTGCCAAACATTTCTTTTGTGCCCTCCAAAAAACTGTTCCAGCCACCTGTTAAAATGAAAAGATCCCCAGGAGAAAGAACAAGTTGAAACATTATCCCTGGAGATGAATTATTTTGGTGAAATGATGTCTTCTGACGGGAGGAGAAAGTGGGTAGACAGAAAACATGGGGAAACGACACAGAAAAAGGAAGTGGGGGTGAGGAGGGGCACAGGAGGCAAAAGTCAGCTATTTCACAGTTCTTTTTAGGCCACCTCAGCTTGTCCCACATGACAGAAGAATCATAGACTAACTGACCTCCAGGCTACCTTATTCCCTGGCGCCCTTCCGAGTACCCAAGAAAAGTGTGGTGACCTGCCCAAAAGCACACGTTCTACAGTGGCCCCCAAAGATATTGCTCCATTCCAGATTGTGCTTCTTCCAGCTATTCCCAGGACTGTCTCTTATTATCTATACTCTTGTTGGGGACTGAAGACTTATAACAATTTGTATTGACCTCTTTTATATGTTATTGTTATAGACTAGAGTTCGTGTGCCTAGTGCTAGCAGAGCCTAATACTAGACACCGAGAATTGCAGTGGAGAAATATTGGCTGTTTTGTTGATGAATGGCGCCATCCAGGAGAACAGGAAACTCATGCTCAAAAGCCTGAACTCCCCGATAGTGTATAGTTTACAAATTATGGAGGGAAAATCACAAGACATTGTGGGTTAGGGGTTCGAGGTCGAACTGGGAGCTGAGTTCTCAGAGGTGAGGTAAGGGTAACGAATCATTTCTTCAGGTCTTGAGGACAGCTCGGAGGTCTTTTCTGGTGTCCCTCCATCTGGTCTCCTGGGAAAGTAGTAGGGCTCAGGAACTGAAACATAGTTTAGGTGAAGATATTATCTTTAGCCTGCCAGAAGTATATCTTGTGACTGTTATTCAGGTCTGGGCTAATGTCTCCTGCTGTCTCGAGGGTTGCTGATTATCCAGGGGAAAGGCTAGGTCTCTGAGGGGCATGAGGGGTGGGATATGATCTCTAGAGCTAGAATTTAAAAGTAAATCTAATCAAAGTCGTAAGGACTCTCAGCTTCACTAGATACTCATAGTTATCATGTAAAGAAACACAATTATGTCCCCATTTTTCTGATGAAGAAACTGAGGCAAAGCTGTAGCAACGAATGCAACACAGTGATGGGGGTCCATCTGAACCCAGGAAAGCAAATGGCATGGGAAGTGATGCAGGAGCAGCCTAGAGTTTCCCAGTGAATTTTTTTCTCATTCTCTCTCAACCTGCACTGTCTTTCCCTCAACTTGATAGCTTATAAAATAATGTTTCTCCTTCAAGCCCTGCTTCAGAAGCCATACCCAACCTTCCCAAGATAATCCCATTCTCCTCTCTTCCCATGGTTGTTTACACCTCTGGTTGAACACTTGTAATTTGACTTATATTAATAATAATTTGGGAGGTTCTGTCTTGTCAAAATTAACTCCTCAAGGACCAGGACCTCATTTTGTTCATTGCTATGGTCCTAGAGCCTGCAACAGTGGTTAGGACATTGTGAGTATTACATTTTTGGAAGGAACACAGTAGTCTGCATGTGCATGTGCTTTCAAATGAGACGGGGCCTCCATAGCAGAAGCCTAGGGATCTTGTGAGACAATGCCCACTGAGGGCTAAAGTGTAGCCATGAACAGTGTCAGTGTGAGGGGTGCCACAGATGGGATTTCAGGATATCAGTCACGCCTCTTCCTCTCCCCTTAAATCTTTCTCTTTGGTGCCATTGGTGGCATAATCTACCACCTTATCATTATACCTTCACCCATATTTGGGGTCCAGGTAAAACGTAAAATACCCAAAGGACATTTCATTCACTTACAACCTGGACATCATATTCTACTGGTCAGTGAAGATGGCTTTGATCTGGAAAGAGGCTCTTGGACATTGGGAACCTGAGGTAGAAGATGAAGAGAAGAACAAACCCAAGAGTTGTTCATTTGAAGTCTGCGGATGGGCCTCGGGGATCCAGAACCAAGAATTGTATTCAAAGCATTGCACATGGATTCTGGAGTGTGTTTCTCCAGGGCGCTGTTCCACAGCTTTTATTGGATTCTCAGAATGGGTCCAAGGCTCTAAAGAGAATGAGAAGAGCTAGAGAAGATGGCCACAGCTGGTCGTTTGCACCCCAGCTTCCTTGACATCCCAGTTTAGCTTTGGGCCCTGGGCCTACAGGCATCACTGGCTGGCCTAAGGCAATGGTGCAGAAGGAGAGAATGGAAGAAAATGAAGAAGGGCAAAGGTACTGGGGAGGGTTGGGAGGGAAAGGGAAGATAAAGGGTAAGAATGTTTGGCATCAGATACAGAGCTAGAAGAGTTCATGTGACCCAATCCTCTTGTTTTATAGATAAGTAAAGGCGGTCCAGAGGGGTTAAGTAACCCCAGCACTTGGAGTCAGCCAGCGGCTCCCTTGCCAGAGACTGGCCCTGTTCTAGGCCATCTCTGTGGCCTCACAGTTTGTTCATTAAACAACAGATAAGCTCAGAAGAAGCGGCCAGTGATGGTGCTGTTTATCTGACTGTTTGGGTGGTGGCTGGGGGCTGCTACATTGTTGAAACTTGGCATTTGGAATCATAGACAGAATAAGGAAACATTCCTCTGGGATTATGTGAATGCGTCATTCTTTGGTGACCCCGGGCCTAAAAAGTTTATTTATTCACTTCACAAGCATTTACCGAGCACGTAACTAGGTTCAAGGTACTCATGGAAGCCCCCCTGGGGGGCACAGAGATAAGCAAGATTTGAGTCTTTGCCTTGGAGGAACTTATGCTGTGGCAATGACGAAAGACATCTCACTACAGAGGCAGCTGGGTGTTCCACACAGAAGGCAAGTTTTTTACTGCCCTTAGAAGAGGTAAGTACAAGAGCCAAAACAAGGCCACTTGGGACCTTGGTGTGATAAATCTTAGATACAAAGTCTCAGGAATGACTCTGGATCTTGCCATGAGAAACAGGTTTAGTGACCACTCTGTTGGTGGCATCAAGGTTGCCCTAAGCAGCCCCACTTGGGGACCTGCCATTGTTGCTCCCAGAGTCCCAGAGTCCCACAACTCCACATGTCATAAAGAATTTAAAGCCTGAGGAAAGACAGCAAACCACTGGTGCACAGCTCCCAAGCTTTCCCTTTAACCCACATCTCAGTGTCCTGAGGTAGAATTCACTTCTTCAGCCATGGCTCAGGGAGGCTTGGGTAGTGAACAGGTTACAAGACTAGCTAGCCACAGACCTGAGACTTGAACTCAGGCCCCGACCCTGAATCCTGCTCGTGTGATACTGTCACTTTTACCTTTCCCCCCTTCAGGTTAAAAGCCAAAATTGGACTGAAAAATCCTTCTACCTTATTCCCCATGAGGCCAGACAACATGTTAAGTCTTATACAATTGAATTGAAAATGAAGTGGTGGGAAAGAGCCTTAGAGAAATGGCTGCTGCTGTAGGGACAATACCCAGCTTGGTCTTTTCTGCCTCCTCCATGAGACAGACTCAGCCTGTCTGTGAAAAAAAATATGGATTGGGTGCCAGGTAGCCCCTATACAATATAATCTGAGAGACCCATGGTGGACCTCTGATCCCACAATCCCATGCACCCCATCCCTTGTCTCGTGGCCTGAAAGGCTTTGAATGATCAAGATCTAGAAGCCTTTTCAGGTGGTCACTTTAAAACAAACTCTTTTAAGAGAGGTTATCAGCTACAGCCCATTGAGAAGACAGTGGATCAGGTATTTGAGGGATGAGAGGGCATGCTCAGAGGGGAAAGATGAAAGGTGAGGTAAAAGGGAAGCTGGTGGTGGTTGGTCAGTAAGCCATTAAGAAGAAAGTATTTCCATAAAAATGCATTGAAGTCATGGGACCTCAAAGATGAGTATAAAAGCCCCAGCCCTGCCTGATGCCCAAGTGCTTTGGGTCTTCAGTCTCATGGGAAATGTGGGTTTTGGCAGCTTGTATGAATACCAGAGAGGGAAACGTGCCTTTTATGAACAGTTAACAGTTTTCCTTACATCCTAGTGGCTGAGGTTTCCTAGTGGTGCCCTAAAGGGAAGTCCAGGCCAACCACACAATGTTTACTCCTCCAGGTTTCCCTTGTTGGCTCCTATTGAGTCACTCCTGCTCCAGAACAAGAGATTTCCAGTGACTCACTTGGAAGCTTGCTGGGAAGAACTACTAGAACCTCCAGTGTCATGACCCCCAGTGCCAGGGCACAGAAATCAGATTGCAGAATGTACAGTTGGGTAAACCTTTCCCACTTTTTTTTTAATTTGAGAATATTGGGGAATAGTATGTCTCTCCAGGGCCCATCAGCTTCAAGTCATTGTCCTTCAATCAAGTTGTGGAGGGAGCAGCTCAGCTCCAAGTCCAGTTGCCGTTTTCAATCTTAGTTGCAGGGGGTGCAGCCCACCATCCCATGCGGGAATTGAACAGGCAACCTTGTTGTTGAGAGCTGGCATTCTAACCAACTGAGCCATCCAGCTGCCCCACTGGCAGCTCAGCAGCAGCTCCTTGTCTTCAATCTAGTTGTGGAAGGTGCAGCTCACTGGCCCATGGGGGAATCAAACTGGCAACCCTGTTGTTCAGAGCTTGCGCTCTAACTACCTGAGCCATCTGGCCACTTATCTTTCCCTCTTCTAAGTGACCATTAACAAGTGACCTTACTTCCCTGGATCTAAGGGAAGTTGGCTCGTTTTTCATGGGAGAGACATATACTGTAAGATCTCAGAGTATCTTTCCAGCTCTGATAGACCATGTTTCTTCGGTGGAGAAGTTCACGGGCAGTTCTGCCTGTCATCCTAGAGTCCCAGTATACAGTACCTTCCACAGAACTTGCTCAGATGGGGTCCTTAATAAATATTTAATGAAACTCTCCACAATTCTGAGTTATAGAGTAA
The DNA here is from genome assembly GCF_964194185.1 of Rhinolophus hipposideros. Taxonomy (NCBI): domain Eukaryota; kingdom Metazoa; phylum Chordata; class Mammalia; order Chiroptera; family Rhinolophidae; genus Rhinolophus; species Rhinolophus hipposideros. The sequence continues at coordinate 45,903,365 of NC_138051.1, read as the reverse complement.
CGTGGCAATCAAAAGCAAGAGTGTCCCATATCAAAGAGAAAGGAGGCAGGGGTATTTGTATGTAAGAGAAAGCTCAGGGAAGGAAGATACAGATCTCTCGCAGGAGACCGGTGGGGCAGAACCAGCTGAGCTGGGGAGACATGAGAAGAAATCCTGGGAAGGATGTCTGTGGGTCAGCGAGGAGTCAGAGTGTGGTGGAGAGCGCCAAGAAATAAAGCTGTGTGAGGATGAGTTTGGAAACCTTGTAGTCAACAGAAAGCAAAGGAGAGTTTTTAGCAGGGAACTGATATCATAAAAACTGAGCTGAAAAGCTATCTGACAGCAGCATGGAGAAAGAACTGAAAGAGGGAAGGCCTGAGAGGAAGGGGCTCAGGGAAGTTACAATAGGGAGTGGAATCTGGACAAAGGTGGAAACAGTGCAAGGTGCTGTTTCCTGTTAGTGCTACGGGTATAAAAATCATGGAGAAGTAGTCTAGTTTGAAGCTTAGTAGCCTAGTTTGAACTCAGGCACTGTTTGTAGCAACCATGTACAAAAGTCTGGATGCTGTTCTAGGAGTCGGGTACAGGCATGAAGGAGACAGACACATATCTGTGGCTTTGGGGAATTCAACTTTTAGGAGAGGAAACAGAAGGAGGGAGATGGCTTTGAAGAATCAGTGTTCCGTTTATTCTGTAAGGCATTTGAGGAAACTTACAAAAATATATTCAACTGAGAAGAATAAATATGAATGATTTTATCTATTGTCCTGATAACATCTCTTTAAATCGTAAGTGTGTATGGTTGAGCTTATAGAGTCACTAGGAGTTAGCTTATGGCCTGGCACCAAAGCATGAATAAGCAAAGGCAGTTGCAGAAAGGGCACAAACAACTAGGCCCAAGTGTGCAGCTCCTTGGATCATGGCAATTGATTCAGATACTAAGTAAACGATGCAAATGGGCTGGAGTCTAGACTGGGCTCATGGAGTGATGTCTGGTGTGGCGTCATGTCTGATATTTTGAGAGGAGGGCTATGCTCTACCTTATAATGTGCTATAAGTCTGTCCTCCTTCTCATTTGTGTCACCTCTGTAGCCCTTGAAGACATCAGATCTTGGGACTTCCCAGAGTGGAGTGAGGGTTCACCAGGAATTCCCCCAATGAATTTTTAACAACGGAACCTTTTGGATTAGAAATTTTGAGGTAATTTCTGGCAGGGTCCAGAAGGCAGATATGAATTGGCCTCCATCTGACCACTGAGAATATGCTTTGCTTATAAACAGAGCAGAGGGTAGGGTTAAGGTCCATTATACAAATTAAGATGTGGATGAGGAGCAAAAGAAGTTCAGGAAAGTGAGTACCTTGAGTCAGGGACAAGACATTTTCAGGGACTATCTTTAGAACTTTGGGAAAAGACATGTCTCGACTGGGATGAAGGGTGGGAAGTAAAGGGTAGGGGTAAACAAGATATTGAAGTTAAATGATTAGGAAAATGATGTATAAGAAGGTTGGAGTGGGAAGAAGAGGCTAGGCGGAAGTTGATGGATTTGTTTTTAGACATAAGTGTGGAGTGATAGTGAGACATCTAAATGGTGACGTTCACTAGGCATTTGGGGTTTCAGATACAGAGTTAAAGAGAGAGGGCAGGGCCAAGAAGGGAACTGTGGGGGTGGGGAGAACCCCAAGAGCGGTGAGAGCTGAAATCTGGAAAAGTAATGAGTTCTCTAAAGGAGAATGAAGCATAGGGATAAAGCACTTAGTCTGGGAACTGTAGGAGGACTAGGAACAGGTACAGAGGAATAAGAAGGAACAATGGGAAAAATGAAAAGCCTATCACAAAAAACATAGACAAAACGGCACGAGACAGAGGAATGGCCAGATGGGTCCAATGCCAGAGGGTGAGATCAAGAAGAACAAAGATGATGGTAAAAAAAGGACTGGGCAGTCTCCGAGAGACTGGTATCATGAGTGTAGTCAAGCAAAACCCAGGAGTTAAGAGGAAATGGTAGAAAGGAAGTGGAAACATAGACAAAAATTATTTGTTTGGTTACCCCTTGCTTAAAACCCTTCAGTGGTTTCTAATCTCTGTTAGAACAAATTCTAACATCTTTAATGTGCCTAGAAGGCTTTGCACAGGTGTCCTCAATCACTGTTTCCATCCTCAGTGCACCCCACACTTACCCCTACTCTCTGAGCCTTAGGTCACCAGCTTTCTTCTTGTTCTTTGCTGACCCTTCTTTCTGCTTAATATCATGCTCACTCTCCCCCATTCTCCCCCTTCCCAGTCCCCAGTCCCACTCAACAGGCCCTCCTAGGGACAGGACATGCTCCAGCCACCACAAGTTTTCCTGCCCCTAAATGGAAGTTCTCCCTCACTCAGGAAACGATTCAATAAGGGTCTGTACACCCCCCTTCAAGATCTTGTCTGTCAGTCCCTGAGGGCTAAAGTCATATCTGTCTTGCTTCTAGCAGCAACGCGAGAGACAACCCTCTGTGAGGACCCAAATCAGAGCAGGGAGAACCAAGGTGGCTGGGTCTTGTTTCTCTAGGAGTGGAGGCATAAAGAGGGATGGACCAGGTGTGCTGGAGAGAATGAGAGGGAGTGCAGACAGAATTGTGGCTGGGTTGCCTCCCTGCTGGACAGGTTGCCCCCATGCTGCAAGAGAGGATTTGGTAGGGTCTGCCAGGCTGGGCAGCACTTCTGCAGGACTAGGGCCTGTCTCTATACTGCAGAGAGTCAGGGTTGTATCAGGACGTCGGGTAGCCCCTCCTGGCACTGTGGGGCCCAGGGTATGTCTTGACCCTAAGGTCACCAGGATTCCCAGACTCTGTTGTGTCCCAGACTCTGCTGTGCACCTGCTTAGACTGGCGACTCTGGGTGTAGCACTAGCATTTCCTTGCCCTGAGGTTGGTGAGGCATTAAGGGAAGGTGTTAGTCAGAATACCCGCAGCTCCACAAAGCACAGATGCACAGGCCTGGTTCATCAGGTGGCTAGAACCCCTGCTTGGTGCCAGGCCCAGTGTGGGAAGCCCCAGCAAGTGGAGAGTGAAGACCACACTGCAAATAAATACCCAGAGATCCAGGCATTTGAGATGGCCTTTGAAGGGGCATGGCACTTGTGGGCCATGTGTTTGGGGGTGAGGGTAGAGTATTCCTGGCACCACGACAAATAAGCAACTCTATGAAGTTTTAGGACCCTCCCATATTCCTGTACCATCATTCAAAGGCCTCTGTTTAACCTGTCTGTATGGCCCATCAGAGTGTTCTACTGAACAGGAAAACCAATGAGCAAGGAGCAGAGAATCTTTATTCTGAGGTCTTAAAAGCTTACTCCTTTAAAGAGAATCATTCTGAATAGCCTAGGAATGAACATAAGTGATTGAAAAGTCCCTGAATACAGGGACTGAATGAATTTCCCAATAGGCAGCAAAATGGCACGATTAAGAGCATGGGCTCTAGAGACACACTATACACATGAACTCCCATCCCAGCTCTACTACAAACCCAAGCTGGGTGCCCTAGGGAAAGCTACTTCCCCACACCTCAGTTTCCTCATCTGTAAAATGGGGATCATCATACTTAGCTCATATGACTGTTGTGAGAATGAATGGCTTAATATTTGTAAAGTGTGAATATCTAACATATAGCAAATGCTTTGTTAGCATTAAAACAACTCATCATGGGGAGGTCTTTATTTTTTAATATTTTTTTATTTTTCAATTACAGTTGACATACAATATTATATTACTTTCAGATGTACAACATAGTGATTAGATACATATAACTTATGAAGCGATCCCCCTGAAAAATCTAGTACACATCTGACACGATATATAGTTATTACCATATTATTGACTATACGAGCTCTATGCTATACTTTAGATCCCCATGACTACTTTGTAACAACCAATTTGTACTTCTTAACCTCTTCCCCTTTCCCCCTCCCAGCATCCCTCCCATCTGGCAACCAACAAAATGTTTTCTGTATTTATGATTTTGTTTCTGTTTTGTTTGTTTATTTTGTTCTTTAGATTCCACATATAAGTGAAATCACATTGCATCTGTCTTCCTCTGACACTCTACTCTGCACAACACCTTCTAGGTCCATCCATGCCACCACAGATGGCAAGAACCCATTCCCTTCCCTGACCAAGCAATAGTCCATTGCATACTTGTACCACCTCCTCTTTATCCATTCATCCATCAATGGACACCCAGGCGGCCTCCACATCTTGCCCGTTGTAAACAATGCTGCAATGAACATAGGGATGCACACGTCCCTTCAAAGTAGCATTTGGGGTTTCTTCAGATAAATACCCAGAAGTAGGATCACTGGGTTCTTCTTTGTCTCTTGTTATAGCCTTTGTTTTAAAGCCTATTTTGTCTGATATAAGTATTGCTGCCACAGCTCTTCGTTTGTTTGTTTCCAGTTTCACGAAATATCTTTTTCCATTTCTTTACTTTCAGTGTGTGTGTGCCTTCCAATTTGACGTGAGTCTCTTGGAGGCAGCAAATGTAAGGGTTTTATTTTCTTAGCCATTTGGCCCTCCTATGTCTTTTGATTAGAACATTTAATCCATTTACATTAAAAGTAGTTGTTGATAAATATGTAGCTATTGCCATTTTATTATTCATATTTCTGATCTTTTTTGTGTATGTGCCTTAATAAAGTCCCTCTAACATTCCTTGTAATACTGGTTTGGTGGTGGTGAGTTCCTTTAGCTTTTTCTTGTCTGAGAAGCTCTTTATCTGCCCTTCCATTTTAAAGGATAGCCTTTCTGGGTAGAGTAATCTTGGTTGTAGATCCTTGTTTTTCATTACTTTGAAAAAAATGTATCAAGAGTATTTGAACAGTTCTTGCCTTCTTTTGTTTGTATAACTCAACGATAATGAGGGAGCATCTTTTCCATACATTGGTGAATTGTCATACTCCTTTATGAATTTGCATCAGCTTCCAATATTTCAATGTTGTGAAATTTATGAGAGTTTATGCAATGTGAAGTTTTCTTCCTCTGGGACGTATTGCTCCTTTTTGTCACTATCACTTTCTCCACTCATGCTTTTAACATTAGTTTTGGGATTCATCAATATAAATAGAAACCTTGAGGGTCCTGGCTATTAGAAAGTCACAAAGAGCTTAGTCAGAATGATATAAAATTCTACTCTGGATATTAAAAATCTAAAAACTCAACCTGTTCAAAGCAGCACCTACTCATTTACAAAGGAACGAGATAATTACAGAAACACTGTTGAATTTCAGTCTCTCTCTGTACCTATCTATCCATATATATCTATATATCTATGTATCTATATCTATCTATCCATCTATACATATATATATATATATATATATATATATATATATATATATATATATATATATATATCTGCCCAAGATCTATGCAGGAATTTTCAGCGCTTTGCTCTTAACTGTTAATGATTAATTAAATGGTAGAAAGATAGAATGAATCAAGCAACTGCATGAATTCAGCTACATTGTGAAACGTCTGTGGTTGCCAGAAACGCGTCTGATTGAATGGTTAACATTTCATATAGATCAGAGGAGAAATATATTTGCATACTCTTTAAGAAGGTGGTGAGAGTTATAGCTTCTTTCTTCTGAAAATTACAGATGAGCAGATGCAACACTTTTTTGCAGCATTTCAGGACATTCACAGAGCCCCTGAAATCCAATTAGAAGCTCTGGCTAAGAATCTAGAAATTTATTACTGATAAAACCCAGGCAAAATCTGTTTCAGAGCCATTACAAATCCTGGAAACTTCAGGCAATTTCCAAGGGAAGGTAACCCTGGGAGCAGTCCACTGGCACCGGCAACCACATTGAATCGTTGCTCTTTCCTCACTGTACAAGTCTATTCAAGCTAGGTCTCGTCAACAAACCATCATCTCTGAAACTCTCTTCTGAGAGTATAGGTATTAGAAAACGTTACTGAAAAGACAGACTCAACATTATGTTATTGAGCAACATAACAGAACTAGTGAATCAAACTGAAAATTGGCTTACACAGAGGTTGGCTGCTGTGAGGAGTGAGCTTGCTTATAGCTGGTGGCATTCTATTCTGTCTGTCCTCTCTTCTATTCCTCCTTCCCTATTCCTTCGCTTTCTCCTCTCCCTTTATTCCTCCTCTCCCACTACCTCTGACATTGGCCCTGATGGGCACTGCTTAATACAGCCCATCATGCAGAGTTTTTAAGCCTCACTGAGTAAGCCCCCATTGAATTCAATAGAGAATCTAATGGGAGAATTTGAGAATGCCTCACTGATGCCCAAGAAACATGTTCTTGCTGGAGAAACTTATTCTTTGGGGGAAGTAATTTTGAGCAAGGAAAGGGTTTGGAGATTTAAAATAAAAAAACAACACAAAACTGATCTGGCTTCAAAGGGAAAAGATTACCTAAAACAAATTCTGCTCATGAAGTCACAGAATGACTCCACTTCTGAAATGAACTTCATTTTCTTGTATTTTGGTAAGAAATCTGGCTTTCAATTGGGAATTCAGTCACTCTACCCACTCAAGGGCAAGGTGATAAGGTTCTATCAGCCCAAGCGTCTAAGTGAACCTGAGGCTCTACCAAGGTCAGAAATGCTGCACTTCAAGCCAAAAGATCTCTCTTGGGCTTGCTTGTTTTGACTTGTAACCATAAATTTGTCTTGTCTAAGTGTCCGATCACATTATAAAACAAAGTGGCGACCTCTACCACACAGCATTTCTGAAGCAACAGGAGTCCTACGTGTCTGTTTGGAGGATTCTTTAAACTTTCTGCCCCTTTGATTCCCACAGAACTTTAAATTGCTTGCCTTGCGATCAGGGAACACAAGATGGTTTTGGAAATGCTGAACCCAATGCATTATAACATCACCAGCATGGTACCAGAAGCTGTGCCTCTTGCCACCATGCCAATCCTGCTGCTTACTGGCTTTCTTCTCTTCATTTGGAATTATGAGGATACATCCTCAATCCCCGGTAAGTCAGTCATTCAGGTTCGTATCCAAGGAGCTTGTTACTTGGGAGTTTGGGTCCATGATGCTAAAGAAAATTTGGAGAAGGAAATGTGGGGAGATGGCTGAAGCCCATGGCAACATTAGCAAATGACGATGCAGGTGAAAATTTTTCTACCAATTATCTGCACATTTTAAATGAGAGCACTAAAAAGAAATCTTAGATAATCCCTTCCAATCTGTGCTTTGCTTTGGTAAAGTAAACGTGGCACAAACACTTTAAGGTAAGAGGTGGAGTGGAGCGAGGTAAAATTCCAGGTGTTTTTGTTTGTTTTTTTGGATTCAAACTCATTCTAATTTGCTCTGAAGGTGGAAATGTCTCTGGAATGCCTTCTATACTCCTTTCCTTCCCCTTCCCACTTTGCGTCATTCATGTCTTCTCACTATCTTTAACTTAACTTGTTCCTTTTCTTTATCCCACTCTTCGGTTTTTTTGTTTTGTTTTGTTTTGTTTTTAATTTTTGGGAAGGGGAGAAGTAATGGTGGTGCCACAATAAGGGCTGAATAAAACCTGGTCAGTGGAGGAAGGATTAGTACCACTACAATTTCCTCGGAACATCACACGCTGATAGAATCTTTAACAAGGTCTGTGGGTCAATTGAAAGTAGAGTATAATATAATTATCCAGATAATTCCAGTAGAAACCCCTACCACTCCACCACTACCAGATGAATTCAGAGTTATCAGAAATATCAGACAAGTTCTTTAGTTTTCAGTGAAAATTCCTCATGACAGCTATCTGTCCCCCAATCCCATAAGATACAGGGTATGGCTATATATTTCAGTAGCATAGTCATTACACTTTCAAGTGTAATGAGGTGGGCCTCATCACAGCATGATTTAGCGTGGGAGTATGCGGCTGGTGCAAAGTGCCCTGTGTCTGGATTCTATAAGAATTTCCAGAAGACTGCCTGTCTCTCTGATTGAGCTTGGTATTTTAGGTTACTTCAATGCCCAATTTACCAGAATGTTTAGTTAATTTTGTTTCCCTACTACTTGATGGGATCTGAGAGAAGTCTCTTCCGTAGTCTTTAATTTGAACCCTTTTTCCTTCCCCAGTGGGATCCCAGGTCCAGGTCCGTGAATGGAGGAGGTGAGATGGGTACATTTTAAACAAGTCCCCCCAGATGTTTATGCTGCAGTTGTGGTAGAACTCCCTTGTAACCTTGAGTGAGGAGGTGAGTGTAGGGGGGCAAGTATGAGAATTGGCATCTCTGAAGCTCTGAATAAGGAACCTTTCCCCCACACTCATTTTCCCTTGTGATCCTCAAAGCACTCTGGTGAAATGGGTGAATTTATGCCTATTTTACAGATAAAGAAACTGAGACTTAAAGATGGTAGATGTTACACAGCTAGTAAGTGATGAAACTGGGACTCAAATCTAAGCTTCTTCAACCTTACTGAGAGGCCCTGCTATGACAGGTTCTGGGGGTTAGGGGACTGAGGAGGGGGCAAAGATAACACATAGGCAGGTGACTTAGTGTCAGGGAGAAGTATGAGAGTCGGGGGGGAGGAAAGAGTCATTCCTACTTGGGGCTTTGTAAATTTCAGGTCTGGGAAATTGCCCCAAGTTCACTGATCTCTGTCTAGGACTCACAGTTACCTGGCACCTGGAAGCCCTCTCTCCCTTCCCCAAGGACACACAGACATTCCCAAACTTGCATGTGGGTCCTCTCCTCCAGAGTCTCTCTTTGCCCTGGGCACCACATCCCCAGAAAGGGACACAGAGAAAAGGACATGGCAACATTCTCTTTCCCATTAAGAAACAATTTCACAGAAAAGTGCACAAATAAATATGTCATCACGCCCAGGATAAGAAATAGGATGTTAGCAGAGTCCCAAAAATATCTCTTGTGCTTTTTCAATTACACTGTCTCTCGCCCCCAGAGGTATACAGGCTTCTGTTTTGTGAGAATCATTTTCTGCTTGTTTTTACAGTTTTGCCACCTCATTTCATATCCCAAAACAATAGTTCAGTACTGCCTGATTTTAAATGTTTTAGCAATAGAATCCTACATTATTTATTCTTCTATTTTGCTGCTTTTGCTCAATATTATGCTTGTACGATTCATGCACATTGTGACATGCAGCTGTAGTTCGTATGGTATGCAGTTACATGAACATCTCATGGTTTAATTACTGATTCTACTGTTGATGGGCATTTAGGATGTCTTCGGTTTGGGGTGATTGTGAACAGTGCTGCTATGAACATTTGTGTGTGCAGGTTTCTCTAGGGGGTATTGTGAAAAGCAACGGCTTCTTGACTAGACAGCAGGTGAAAGGTCTCAGTTGTTGACTTCACAGAGGCTATCTCTACACAAAAATGCAGTGCAGTGTTTACTGCATTTTTGCAATCACTGCATGCCTAGATAAGCATTTCCAGATCTGAGAAGCAGAGAACAGCTTAACATGTAGATGCAACCAGAATATTTCCCTAATAGCATACCAAAGTCTCTCTCCCCTCCTAGAGCATTCTTCTTCCCGGGTGGAGGGTGTACGATATACAGAGGGTGCCAAAAAAACATGTATACAGATTTTAAGAAAGGAAAAAACTGTATTAAAATTGTAATACTCAATATATACCAATAACAAAAGACGAATACAAGACGTGTGTATACATTTTTTTGCACCCCTGGTACATGTAAATAAAAGAATCACATTGTCATTTATTTGATTTTGTACTTTTTATTCACATTCTCTTCTCTCCTGCCCAAGACTCTGATGGGCACCTAGTTATACTTCTCATACCATCTCTAATCCTTAAGCTAGAGCTGATGTCTATTCCTACAGTGTCTCAGTAAGTGTTTGTTGGATGAATTCAGCAGACATATGATTGGTTACTAAGGACCTAAAGCTCTGATTATCTTCTGGTTAGAACTCTGGTTTTCTACCTAAGTAAAGTTCATCACAATTCCCTTTTCAGTAGATATGGCTCTGCACTGTTATATCTTATATTTGAATGGCGGTTCCCAAACATTAAGACTTTTTACATGGCACCAAATTTTTAGGTAAAAAAAAATGAGAAGTGCAGCCTTTCATTTGCACCTTTTGTTTCTCATGAACTTAGCATATAAAATAAGTAAATGTTGAATAAATCTAGTCCCAACTAGCCAGATGTTTAGCCTCATGTGGAATAAATGTATGTGATACAATGATATTTTTCCATTTTTATCCAAATGTAAATACAATCTAAAATACTCTTTAAAAAATGACTTAAAAACTTCATCCTTTATGTTACACACACATCTATTTTTAAAAATTCATTCAGAAAATATTTATTGAGCATCCACAATGTTTCAACAAATAAATATTCAGCAAAGTATTTTGCTGTTATGCATATTTCAATTGATAGCAGGTTGGTATAGTTCATGACATTTTAAGGAAATACACATTCAACAAAATATGTGTGTTCAAATCTTTTTAAGAACTTAATGAAATTATTTTATATAAAGTCAGTCATCTACTTATAGTGTTATTAGGACAATCATAAGATTAAGAACCCTTTGAAAATGTTTTGCTTCTAAAGATATTAACAAAGACCTTTATGTTAAAGAAAAAGAAAAGTGACAGGTTGTCCACATTAATACTACTATTGCAAAGTTAAGGACTAAACCTTGTTTGTCAGTATAGATGTCTGACCACTGCACTATACACCTGAATCTAAAGCTGAATAATACTGAATGTAAACTGTTATTTATATATATATATATATATATATATATATATATATATATATATATATATATATATGTATATATATTTATATTCACGGGATGTGGAGTTACAGCATAGAGAATAGAGTCAATGGAATTGTAACAGCTATGTACGATATCAGAGGGGTAGCAGATTGGGGGAGGGGGGTTATCACATTGTGGAATGTAAATGTCTATTACATTGTTTTGTACACCTGAAACTAATAAAATAAAAGAAAAAAACTCTAATTTAGATGATTCAAGCAAAAGCTTAGATTATCTAGATTATTACACGACTCTTGCCCATGGAATGAGAATACTATCTCGTATAGTTGTGCATGTTTTGGATTCATAATTATTTCATTGACAGAATGGAATTAAAGGAGAAAGATTTAGAAAAGCCACTACTTTATAAATAAATAATACTTTTAAAACTATTCAAAAAAGCTTTTATCTAACTTTTCACTACCACTAGTAAAATCAAGCTACCACATTTGGTCTCTGATAGAAGCAACTGCAAATTCCCCAGTTGTTCACTGGATTCATGTCTTCACAATTCTGCCATCCTCTACATAAGCGAGGACGAAATAGGCCACTTCTCTTGAGTAAAACCACATCACTGGACTCAAACTCTGGTCTAAAAACACTGATCAGAGTCATTGCCTAATTCCTCAAATCTTAGATTTTTTGCCTAATGAGATTTAGTTTAAGATTCTTAAACTCAATCCTTTTCAAAGGGGGGGGGACAGAAGAAATGGATGTTGTTTCGACATTATCTTTGTAAATTATATTTCTCTTAATTAAAAAGATTACACCAAAACCACCTAATTCTAACCCATCCATTCTGTCAACCAGGGCATTTAAGCTAAAAGTTTTCAGACAAAACTAGGCAGCCAAACAGATCTGTCAGTGTGTCACTTGTTTCCATGCCTGTAACTAACTGGACTGATTGACTTGTATTTGAAACTCATTGACACCATTTAACATGGCAAGAAAATAATAGGCCCATACTCTGGTTCATTCAGACTGAATGACTGAGACCAAATGGAACTAGTGTCATGGACAATGAAATACTTTTTATTCGTGGAGGGGTAAAGAGCTTCACATTATGCTTATTGGTTTACTTTTTAATTTTTTCTTTTCTTTTTCTTTTTTTTTTTTTTTTTTTTTTTTTTTAAGTGATTCACAGGTATATACCAGAATATGTCAAAGAACACTTAGGTATAAAAGAACAAGAACAACAGTAACATAAAGCAGTTGCTTTTTTTTGATGTTACTAAAATGCTGACTGTGATCTGATAAACTTCCTAGGTCCTGGTTATTGCATGGGAATTGGGCCCCTCATTTCCCACTGCAGGTTCCTGTGGATGGGCATTGGCAGTGCCTGCAACTACTACAACAAGATGTATGGAGAATTCATGAGAGTCTGGATATGTGGAGAGGAAACACTCATCATCAGCAAGTGAGTCTGTTAATAATCAGAGACCTATTTTTAAAGTCAGGGCTGGGTTTTTTTTGTATTAAAAAGCAAACAAACTTATTTTGATATTTGACATCTTTGGTTCTAAAGCTGTGTTTTTACCACTACAGTGAAGGTGAGCAATTCCCTGGTAAAAATCTAACACTGTAGAAAAGTGAAATTATGGGCTTTGCCATTATTTCAGAGGTACATAGATAAAGAACTCTGGAAAATTGGGAAATTATTCCAAATCTCTCTGAGAAGTGGATATAGACATTTAGAATCCAGAAAATTTGGTTTTGACAAAATATACTTTAAAGAGAGGCATTATCTTTTTGCTTTTTTAAGATTTTGGTCTTATCTCTACAAGTAAGCATTAAACAAACAAACAAACACACCCGAAGCAAATCTAACTGTACCAATTTGCTAATGTTTTTCTAATGTCAGGCTCCTGGGCACCTCTACAAGGATAGACAGTAGGAAAAGAAGCCATTGGTATGTTGCTGCCCTATTTATGACTGCATGCCAATGTCCTAGCTGAGTGATCTTAAATAAAGCAGGGATAATATTGACTATTAAAAGAAATGATGCCCCCCTCAATTTCTATATTTTCTGCATAACTTTAGCAGATTGAATTCATCTCAGAGTTAACCAAACATGCATCGACTGTGAAGAACTAGCCTTGCAAAATACTAGTTTTCTTATTTATTAATCATAGAAAATGGAGAATTTCAGAGAGCGTATTTCACTAGACTTTCAGCTATCTTTACTAAATTTTTAGCAAAGCTATACACCATTAACGAGTTTTTATATTTATAATCCCTACTGGGGCTTTGCCCACAAACTAAGATTGGCCAGGGTGTTCTACTGATTTATTAGCATTATTTATTCAGACACATAGACTATCACCTAGAAGTAAGCGAAGCATTTCTGGAAACTACATTGACTTTTTTCAGGCCAAGATTACATATATCTTTGCATAAAATACCATGGCATCCCAAAAGCCTGATTTTCTTTGAACTAAATACCTGAAAGAAGGAAGTGGAGCAGAAAACGTGTTATCCTTCCAAACATTTTGAACTATCCTGTTATTTTGGACCAATCTGATACCTCAATTTTTTTTTCTGTTTCTTCAGTTTGGTGTTGTAGCACTTTTAAGAGTAGTTTAGGCAGACCATGTTTATGTTAATATAACTAAGCTTAAACAGCTTCAGGTTGAAATGTCATTTCATTAGGTTCATTGTGAAACCCCTCCAATGCAGTGGTTCTCCAAATGTGGTCCCTCAACCAGCAGCATCAGCGTCCCCTGGGAACTTGTTAGAAATGCACATTCTTGGATCCCACTCCGACCTACTTAATAAGAAAGCCTGGGGGTGGGCCCAGCAACGTGTTTTCACAAGCTCTCCGGGTGATTCTGAGGACACTCAGGTTTGAGAACACTGTCATGGCTAGACCATAAGTACTCTTGGATTTCACTTCTCTTGGGATATTGAGCTCTGATCACCCAAATTTAAGTGAATTTGATATGTTCTCATTTTAAAAATCAATACTCACTTTTGCAACTGACTGCTGTCTCAAAAATGTCCTGGGACTGATGACATTTGGGCTGGGGGGATTGGGACATTCGCTCCTGTTCTTTCATCCCCTAGCACGACAAGTTACCTTCCAGCCCTCAAGTCAGCACCTTACCTTCCCTTGTCACCTATTTCCCCCAGCAGACAGGTGAAGTGACCCACAGGATATTTATCAAAAAGGGTATTCACCTGCACCTCAGGACCTGGAACACATTAAAGTAACTCAGGGAGCTTTAAAAACGGCCAGTGCCCCGGCCACACCCCAACTTTTAGAATATCTGGGGGTGGGATCCAGGCATCAGCAGTGTTTAGAGCTCCCGAGGTGATTCCAGTGTACTGTGGAGCTTGAGAGAAGATAGAAGGTAAGAAGCTTCCAGGGCAGCGGGGCCTTTTCCAGGGATTAGAGGAAACAGCTAAGCAGAGCTGGAGTGGTTTTTGTCTTATTGTGTTACCCTTAAGTCTAGCTCAGGTGGCTGTAGTGTAAGACTAGAACTGGAATGAAGAATGATGCATGTGAGAATGGACCAAGGACCAGAACAGAAATCGCTCTTATATTCCAGATGCTAGATCACCAGATAAATTCCCTGGAAGCCCAAAGCCAGTCCCTGAAGCAGGATCTTCATTACAGTGAGGGGGCTGGCATCCAACCACTGTGCTGTCTTAATTAAGAAAGTGACCTTAGCTCATTTATCAGCTTATATTTTGTCTAGATTACCTTTCTCTTCCATGGTATATTTCTGAGGTAGAGCAAACTGCTAATGAAATGTTAACCCTAATACAATAGCATTACAGCCATACATATTCTATTGTACAGATTACATATTCTATCCTTATATGAATGTTGTCAGTTGCTCTATTTGCTATCTCTACATGTTATACTATAACTCCTTTGTCTTCCTAGGTTATGTTTAATATCATCGATTTTAGGTTGGAAAAAAGAAAGTGACCTTAGCGACCTGACCAAGTCAGGCACTGATTCATGCTGCAGACGTGTACACAACCCATCCCGTCCTTCCCCCAACTTCTCCCAGTTCTTTCCTTGTCCTGTCCTTACAGGCTTTTCACTGGTTAGAATCTTTGTGTTCTTTTTAATTGCCTCTGAGCCGCTCGAGTTTGTTGTTAAGGGCCGAGCCCCCCGCGGAATAGGACATGTTTGTCCCTATTTCCTTTCCTTGCCTGCTCTTCAGGTCCATTTAAGAACTACCTGTACCTCTTGAAAAGACCCCATTGGACCTCAGAAAGCTCTTCATTTTTATTTGAATAGTTTGCTGGATCTTTTTTCTTTTGAAAAGTTTGAGATCTGTAGTCATTACAACTGTGTAGAGATTATGGCCCAACTTTTCTAACCAGTTTAGTCCAGAAGTGGTGGGGGAAGTCAGACATGAGTGCTCATGGAATGTGGCCTGAGCAGCTGGGGTTGGGGAGAAGGTTCATGTGATCATGTGTAGATAAAGTATGAACAATTCTCCAGTCAGGTATGTGCTAAATTAAGGAGGGTCTACAGAAGTTGTGCATGACACTATATATTATGTGTATATATTATTTTTTGTCATGAATACAAAAAAAAGGAATGTGGATAGCATCCATAAAGCAGAATTAGCAGTTCACATGCCAGTTAGGGTCATATCTGTTAGCAATTAATATACTAATTAGGGTTATTGTTGCATGTGTTTTAATATGTATAATTTTATAGGGAATTTATTCATTCTTTAAACATATATTTATTGATAATTTACTATATACGTAGCACTAAATAATCCTAACTTACCATAGTCATTATTGGCTCTCCACTCATTCATTAAATAAATATTTATTGGGAACTTACTATATATACTGGGTATCATGAGCAAATCAGCCCAAAATTCCTATTGTCCCAGAAATATATTGTTAATATACTGACAATAAACCAGTAAAATGTATAGTATATCAGTAGTGTGACCACCAGTTTGCCTGGGGCTATGGGGATTCCCAGGATTTGGGACTTTCAATACTACAACTGGGACAGATCCCGGCAAACCAGGATGGTTTCTCAGAAAATTATCAGGTAGATATGTGGTATATAGAAAATCAAAGTAGAGAAGGGGAATGGGGGGGCAGTTACAGGGATGGGAGTGCAGTTGTAAATAGGTGGTCAAGGAAGGCCTCATTGAGAAGATAACATTTCAATAAAGACGTAGAGGAAGTGAGGAAGAAAGCCATACAGAAATTGAGAAGAAAAACATTCCAGACAGAAGGAACAGTGAATGCAAAGGCACAGAGGTAGGGGCCTGTCTGAAATGTTCGAGGAGTGATTGTTCATAGATACCAGTATGTCTATTGGAAGAGTAGTAGACATGAGAGGGACTAGAATACCCACTCATGTGGGGCCTTACAGGCTTTTACCCTGTGTGAGATGGGAAACCATTGAAGAGTTTGAGCAGAAGAGTGACATACCTGACTCTTTCATGTGTCACCAAAATAATTCTGGCTTCTCTGTTGAGAATAGATGGCAAGAGCTGGGTGCAGAGAAAGCGTTTAGGCAAAAGATAATGGTGGCTGGTTCAACAGAGAGCAGTAGACATGATAAGATGATGAGGTGAAATCCTGGGCATATTTTGAAGGCAAAGCCAATATTTGCTAACAGATTGTATATTGGGTGTGAGAGTCAAGGTGATGCCACAGTTTTTGCCTTGAACACGTGGAAGAATGAGGATATTGCATAACCTGAGATAGGTGGAGCAAGTTTGGTATAGGAAGAAATCAGAATTTCATTTCAGACATTTTGACTTGACATGTCTAGTAGACATTTGAGTGGGATGTTAAGAAGCAAGGTCTGAGCCTTCAGACTGTCAACAAAACTTCACTGCTACCAATCCAGTGCCAATAGGAGCCCCCAATCTGGGGTGCAGTAAAGGGAGAAATTTTATTCAGATAAGTAATTTGCAAACCAGGGAAATGTAACCTCCAGTAGAAACCAAAACTGCGCTCATTGAAGACAAAGAGGAGGGCCTCTTATATAAAGAAAGTGCTCCCTGGTCTCTGATTGGTCCATTTTTATGCAAATGAGGATCCAAATTTTCATCATTTTATTGGTCCAAATAACACTATCCTGATTTGTTGGGATAGCATATCCTGATTGGTCAATATGGAGCCACTTTGATTGGCTGGTAAAGATGCAAATGAGGATATAGCTATGAAGCTCTGACTGGACAGGGCAGGTCTCAGCCCATTGGTCAAAATATGATTCCAGGAACTCCTTTATAAGTTTCAGCTCAGACAGCAGGAACACAGGAGGCTTGACAGCTTAGTTTGCAGCTTTCTCCTGATATGCAGTATGCATGTAAAACAATGGCTGCTAGACTCTGATTGTGAATTTGGGCCTGTTAACCACAAGGAGTTTTTTCTTGGCGGGTATATTTCTTCTCGAGGTCCACAAGACCCTCTACCATAGTTAGAAGCTAGCAAAGGAGGCTGAGAAGGAGAGCCAGATAGAGAAAGGAAAAACAAGTGGTCTGAAAGTCAGGTGACAAATACATATCAAGGAAGAGGTAATTGTTAACTATGGAAAGATACTGCCACATGAATACAGAGATTGGAGCATTGCATTTAGTAATCAGAAGGTCATGGATGACCTTGACAAGAGTGTGCTTGGGACAATGGAGTGATGTGGGGAGGACAATGGAGTGAGTAGTAGGGGCAAAAGTCTGACTGAAGTAGAGAGGGAGGGGGAAATAATTGGAGGCAGGAGGTGTAAATAACTCTTCCAAGCAGTTTGCTATATGGAACAGACCTGGAGACGGATGTGTGGTCCAAGGAGTTTTGTTAAGATAGTAGAAAGCATAGCATGTGTATTGTGATGGGAACAATCAGTTACAGAAACAAGTTGTTGATGGAAGAGAACGAAAGGGTGTGCTAGGTGAGATGTGAAGGGGTCCAGGTGACAAGTAAAGTTGGCCTTGAATAGGAAGGGACATGAAAGTTGATCCACAGTAACAGGTGGGAACGTTGAATATATGGGCAAAGATCCTGGTGGCTGGAGTTTGCAGAAAGTCTAGTTGCTTCTGTTTTCTCCTTAAGATAAAAAATAAAGTCTTTAGCTGAGACTGAGGGGGCAGAAAGTGAAACACTTGAGGAGAGAGGATGCGAGATATAATAGTCATCTAGGAGAGTGAGAAAGTGAATGGACTAGGGAAATGTAGTAGAATTGTCAGCTGCACTACGGGTCCACTTGAATTTAACTGAGACCTCTCATCTGGTGTGTGTGTGGGGGGGGGGGGGGTTTCCCCAGCATGATTCAGCTGCCAGGTGCAAGCACAGAGTAAGCTAGGAATTGGATTTAGCCAGGGTTGAGGTTTTACCAGGCAACTATGACAAAGTAAGGTGAGGGTCAAGGGAGTTGAGGATACTTGGAAGGGAGTGATTTTAATGATTTGCAATGAAATATTTTTTCCAACTCCCTATTAAGACAACGTTCAAATGGACAGGAAAGTTAAAAGAGCCGTCCTCCCATTTTTCCCCCCAGGACATTGACCTTTTGAAGAGACAAAGTCAGTTGTCTTGTAGGATGCCCCATACTCTGAATTTCTCACATTGTTTCAGCATACTGTCATTTAGCATATTTCTCTATTCCCTGTGTTTCTTATAAACTGAAAATTAGGTCTAAAGGCTTAATTAGGTTCAGATTAAACATTTTATAATAATACGTCAAATGGTATCATATCAGGAAACAAGAAAGGTTGTGCCACTATTAATGATACTAAATTTGATCACTTGGTTAGGGTGGTACGGCCAGTTCCCTCAGTTAAAAAGATTTTTTTTCTCCTGCTGTGACCCAATTATTTAAAGTGGGTAAATGAGGATATTAGAGGCATACAGGACAGTGAAAAGGTAATCAGATTGATGGAGCATAAGCCTCAGGCACAGAACAGGTCTAGACAAGGCAAGTATTTTTCAATGTGTGGAACCAAATATTCCATTTATTGTCTCCTCCCTATTTCTAGTACTATCACCCTTGAACCTGACCACAGCTATGTGAGTTCTTAAAAACTCAGAACAGGAGGGTGGCCTCCTCCTTACCACTTAACTTATTTCCTGGCTCCTCTCCATTTTGAATAGACAACACGTTTGCTATCTTTGGAGATATCTTTTCACTTTAGTTATGTTTAAAGAAGAACAATGACCCACTCCAGTTACCAGACAACTTACACTACCCACTCTCCCTTCTGGGCTTGGGTACCCGTTCAGTCTCTCCTCAGTGATGAGAAATTCTCACTCTTCCAACATGTCAATATGACATCTCTTTCAACTGGTGTTACAGTGAGCACACACAAGACAGGAACACGATCTCTACTGTGCCAGGAATGCTCTGGGCCCGGGGCACCTACTTCTTCACTAACTTTCTCTTCTTCACGTTCCCAATTTACTCCGGGACGATAAAGCCAGCCTACTTTTGATAAAAACAAACGACAAAAAAAAAGCCTGGTTTAAATTGCTTGTCTGCCAGCTGGTCACACTTAGTTTGCTCTGTGGATCGCTGTCTTTTGCCAAGGCTGAGCCACTGACTCAAAATAACTGAGATGCTGCTGCCCCCTACAGACACATTGATTTTAAGTCAGCTCTTGATTAACTAACATTTAGTTGGGTTTAAGTTTGGGGCTT
Organism: Rhinolophus hipposideros; assembly: GCF_964194185.1. Classification (NCBI taxonomy): domain Eukaryota; kingdom Metazoa; phylum Chordata; class Mammalia; order Chiroptera; family Rhinolophidae; genus Rhinolophus; species Rhinolophus hipposideros. Next base: position 45,884,005 of record NC_138051.1, on the reverse strand, counting down.
CTTGTTTTCTTTTTAAAATTGATTACTAATGACTCAAAATAAATGGACAGGCCAACGTGGTTAATGCAGTATACAAAGCTCTAGGGGTCAGAGCAGAAAAATAGTTTTCTGCTTGTATTCTAAGCACTAAAAATTTTTAGGTACAAATTTGTGAATAAAGATTATACAAATTAGTTTCTGCTTTAATAATGGAATGAGGTAGGGGAAGGTTAGAAAAGCTAAAGTCCTGAATCTATTAACAAGAATTTCAGTCCTCTCTATAGCATGGTTTGTCTATACAGGACAAAATTTTAGCTGTTTGTCAGTCAAATTAATTCCCTGGAATACAAATAGAAGCATCTGGATTTTTGTTTTTGTTGGTAAGAAGAGGAAAACTTGTCCAAAATTCAGGATCATTTGATGAATATTATCTGGAATTAAATCAAGAAGATATTTTACTTAATAGACAATGTTTTGATTTCTTTCATGAATATTTTACTTAATAGAGAATGTTTTGATTTGGACATAAGATTTTCTTTCATGAAATAAATATCAAGTAAATAATTTATTCATATAATAATAATAATTCTGTTTTCATTCATTTCTTGGCACTGCCATTATGTCAGGGTCTTTTCTTTTAAAGTTTAGTTAGGACTATGGAATCCATCACAAATGTGAGGGTTTAGCTAAAACTTAGCCCACAGCCTTCACTCAGCCAGAGCAGAGCTCTTTTGACCCAGCGACTTCTATGAGAATGTGTTTTCACAGACATTAATGGAACAACCTCATTAAGGCAAAGTCATCCTTTTAGGAGCCAAGTGTCAATTTTGAAAGGGAGGAGCAAGTGTTAAGACGTCCGCCCTAGCCCAGCATAAGAACTGGGCTGCACAATAACTAGTTACATGAACTATATAGTAGCCTTTCCCCATCTTTGAGGGTTATGTGTTCAGACAACCCTCATAGTAAGACAGTTTGCAGTTGAGAAATAAAATTTCAATGAAGTGGGGAGAAAGAACCAAAGTTGCAGTCAACACATGAAAACTTGTATAAATATTAAGTTCTCTATAAATAAATAAATAAGTAAATAATAAGAATGTCTAAAATAAAGATGACACCGATGATATTTTATGCCTCTTGAATTGGCACAATTAGGCACCGTGCAATTATTAATACTTTCCATCTTCTGTCTCTTGCACACCAGAAAAATGTCCAGGTTTTCCCATTTTTGTAGTATCGAAGAAATGTTTATAAATCTATGTTGCTTTCTTGCAATAGTGTGTATATTTTCTTCCTGTTCCTCTGTTCAAAAGTGCAGTCCCTTTTCAATTTTATGCTCTGTGCCTCTGAACCCTACTCTGGTCTTGGAGACATGGGATAATTCATAATCCTCAGGTGGAAAAAGCTCTGGGGAATCTATTTTGACTTACCTAGCAGGCCTGTGCAGTTTAGTTCTCAAGCCCCAAAGTCAAGGGTTACATCGCTGTAGCTCTGCCTGTGGCAGGCCCCACCCCCGCCCCAGTACACATGTGGTCAACTTTTATACGTGTCTTGGCTCCCACCTTGTTCACATGGCTGAAGCAGACTAATGGCAGTCTGCCTTGCCTCAGCTTTCTTCATGTCTCCCATAGTTGCACTACAGAAAACCACTACTCCTTCTCTGCTAACCACTCTGCCTCTTTTTTAAATTCCCCAACCCAGCTCCCTTTTTCTCATTATCTCCAAGAAAAATGGCTATTACTTTGAATATACTCGAATGGAAACTTTTTGAAGTTGCAGAAAAATACATGGAGAGAAGCAAATATGCCTATATTTTATGCTTACATTTTATTGGGGAAAATTTGCATTTGGCTGTGTTGTCCGCATATAAATACTGTGACTGAGGCCTTACAATCTGTTAAGCCTATTGTCACGCCCCTCAGGGGAGTCTGGGGAAGTAGACTTGGAACACACTTTGTTAACATCGGGAGGCAGAGGGGTATAACTGAGGTCTGGTGTGTGCCGAGCACAGGCTCTGTGGGCCTCTGTGTTCTCTGTGTTTCTGCTCAGCAGCACAGGGCTGGCTGACGGCCCCATACCTCAGAGGGGGTGTGCTGCAGTGTTATAGCTAAAAAGACTGGGCCTTGGAGGGAGGTAGCTGAAATGTGACCTCTCTTTCCCCACTCACTCATCCATAGCCATGCACCCCCGTGGGTGAGGATGTGGGGGTCTGTCTACCTGCACCTCCTTTTGCCCTGTTTTGTCTGTCTTGTGTCCTCACTGCACTGACGTCCTTCCAGATCCTGTAGAGAATCTCATCTGATTTCTCCAAGTGGTATTTACATCTGATCTATGCCTACAATTCAACATTGGCATTTATAAAAACAAGGGACATACAAACACCTTGTGGTCTGCTTATTATCCTCTCTATCCTCTGAGAAATATCCCGTCTGTCTTCGTGCACCCTCTATCTCACCAGACAGAGGCTTAATCATGCAGCTTACTCACGCATGGCATCTTTGACTTCCAGTTTCCTGGCCCATGCCTTCATGGCCACGCGGTCAACCGCTTAGCCCTCGTCCAGGCAGCCTGCTTCCCTTTGGGATCTGCGTTAACCTATTTTCCAACCTCTGCCCCTTTCCCCAGGAAACTTGGTCATGGCATTTCTTAATTTTTTCCTTGATAGATGAAAAAAGAACTTATTCTATCTACTCCACAATTCTCAACTTCATAAATTCCCAACAGACTTCTTTTCTCCCAAAGCCACTCTTTTGCTGAGCAATGAACTAGGAGTCCTCTCTTCCCCAAATCCTCACACACATAGCATTCATCCCAGCTCTTTCCCCTCCTCTCTCTCCTGTGCTGCTTGTACCTATCGTCCAATAAACCACCCCTCCAGGTACCCTAAAGAGAATCATTATCCTTCATCCTTTTGATTATTAAATTACCTATTTATCTTTCCAATGCCATAGATCAACACCTAAGCAGTCGTAATAAAACATCTTTTCCACACAGTGAATATCTCCCTACAGAAGAATTCCATACTGTTGTCCTAAGAAGATAATATTCTCCTCACATGTGCAGCCCCCTGCACATAGCTGACTTCTTCAGCTAGAATTCTATAACACGTTAAAACTCTCAGTGCCTCATCATGCCCCAGTTAGACGAGGATGTATGGGCAGGATTCAGCAACTAGAGGAGGAAATGAGTGGGAGGGGAGACAGAAGGAACTGCCTTCTGCTTCCCAGCTCCTCTGAAGGCTCCTCCCAGGCCTTAAAAGCTGGGCGTGGCAGTGGGGATGGAGGCAGAACCATGGAGGAGAAGCTGAGAAGTTCAAGGAAGTCTGGGTTATTGGCAAGGTCCCAGTGTTGTGGTATAAAGGGCTACTAGTGGCTCCCCATGTCTTATATCCTGGGAGAACCCTGTGACCCTGGAGACCCTGATGAGTCCTGATGGAATGCAGAGTCCCCAGAAGCAGCTGTCACCAGCACAGAGATCCTTCAGGATCAGCCCAGCCAGCCAAGCCCAGCACCAGGAGTGCCCAGGAGATGTCCTTCAAGCCCAGAATGATACCTCCCTGGAGGGCCAGGACTAATTAGAGGGCAGATTGCTGGTTCCAAACTAAAGAAGAAAGACTTCAACAATTCTGGCAACTCCAGATTCTGAGGCTCACTGCTGCAGGGGGGGCACTGTCTGGAGTGGGGCTGGACAGTACCTGGGAACCTGGAGGCCCTCAGGACGCTGGTGGTGTGGAGAGTTCAGCTTTTTAACAGCTTAGCAACTCACCCCAGTATTTTGGTGACTTGGGTAGTATTTTGGTGAATTGGAGTTAGACAAGAAAGGGAGATAAGAAATGAGGTGTGTGTGTGTGTGTGTGTGTGTGTGTGTGTGTGTGTGTGTGTTCTATCTTTCATAATGCTCAAACAGGGGGTGAGTAAATAGAAAAGTTTCAACTGGAGAGGGATGCTCTTATGCTAACAGAAGTGTTTATTCAACATGAATACTAGAAATCATGCACGCATGTAGATAAACATGCATTTGCTAAGAGAGCCACTTGGTAGTCAAAATCATCACCATGAATTCTCCCGGTCTTTAAAAATTAACACAAGTTTTGCTTTCTCTGTAGGTCCTCAAGTATGTTCCACGTAATGAAGCACAATCACTACATCTCCCGATTTGGTAGCAAACTTGGGTTGCAGTTTGTTGGCATGCACGAGAATGGCATCATATTTAACAACAACACAGCCCTCTGGAAAGTCGTTCGACCTTTCTTTATAAAAGGTAATCGGGTGCCTGGCTCCATTCTGCTCTTGCCTATGAATGTGTCTTTTTTAAAATCATTCTTAAATCCTCCTGCTTCACAGTTTTGAAATAATAATGATATGAGCTAACATTCATTAAACATTTATTATACAGTAGGCACTATTCTAAACACTTGACATTTTAATCTCACAGCAACTCCAAGTGGTAAATACTCTAATCACCTACGTTTTACAAATCAGAAAACTGAGGTATAATGAGGTTGAGTAACTTGTCCAAGGTTCCAACCTTAGTAAATGGTGGCGCAGGAGACAAGTCCAGAGTTCATATTTTTAACCACCACAAATTCTGGTCCTCCACAAATAATGCACAAAGCAATTTCATGGATCTGAAGAAGAGATGGAATTGTATTGAGGATCATTTCAATTAAGAATTGTGTGTCAGCCATGTGTTTGACTTAAACATAGTCAAGCAATGCATTTGCTGAATAATTGACTGACTTCCCAGATGTTTTAACAGAAGGCAATTTGTGAATAAAATTAGAGAATTTTAGAACTGGAAAGGAATGTATTATTTCACCTCATCCACCCTCTGAGTTTTAGAGTTGAGGAAATAAAATCCTAGAGAGTCTATAATTTTTGCCCAGGCAACACAGCAAATAATGGATGAACAGAGACCAGATCCGAAGCCTCCATGTATAGTAGTGATTTCCCCTTCTATGATACCCTGCTGGAAATGAAGCTATTGGGGGATACACAGTGTTCCTTGACATTAACCTCAAGGAACATAATCAGCTTTGGAAACATTGTCAGTGGTGGAATCTGGAGCTAGATGGATTTTAGGTCTGACCATGCACCATCAATATTCATCCCTCCAGCCAGCCTCTGTAGTGAACCTAGATGCTTCTAGCTGTAGTGAACCTAGTGAATTTAGATGTGTCTGCTGAGACAGGGAAAAGCTATGCTTGTCTCCACTGGGTGTTGATTCGCTTCTGTAGAGTTGCCTATCACCAAGACTTAGCACAACTCTATTGCAGACTGTTGTATTAGTTTCCTATTGCTGCTATAACAGATTGCCACAAACTTAGTGGCTTAACGCAACACATTGATTATCTTAAAGTTTTGTACATCAAATCTGACGTGGTTCTCACTAGGTAAAATCAAGGCATTGACAAGGCTTTGTTTCTTTCTGGAGGCTCAAGAGGAGACTCTGTTTCTTTGCCTATTTCAGCCTCAGAGGCCACCCATATTCCTCGGCCTATCGCCATTTCCTCCATCTTCAAAGTCTGCAATAGTGGGTTGAGTCCTTCTTACATCACATCTCTCTGACCATGCTTCTGTGATCACATTTCTTTCTGACTCTGACTCAGCTGGGAAAAATTCTTTGCTTTTAAAGACTTATGTGATTAGATTGGGCCCTCCCAGATAATCCATAATATTCTCCCATATCAAGGTCCTTAATTTTAATCATATGTGCCAAGTCCCCTTTTCCATGTAAGATAATATATTAATAGGTTCCAAGAATTAGGGCCTGGACAACTTTAGGGGGCTATCATTTTGCCACTACTCAAGTTGGGGCAGATAAATCTTCTAATGTGTGACAAAATTGCAGAATGGATTAATGGAAAAGTTAGATATTGCGGGTTTGAGCCCCAGCTCTGCCACTTTACTAGCTATCTAACCTTGGACAAGTCACTCAGCCTCTCTAAGCTTCAGTTTCCTTATTCATAAAAGGTAATAGACAAATAATAAAATATTTTTAGAAATAAATTTAACCAAGGCAGTAAAAGACCTGTACTCAGAAAATTATAAGACACTGAAGAGAGAAATTAAAGAAGATACAAATACAGTAGTACTTGGGTTTTCCAACGTCTCTGTTGATGAACATTTCAATTTATGAACACCATAAATTTTATGGATCTATGGTATCATTAGATAGTAATATTCATGCTAAATTTGCCATTTTAGGGGTTGATTTTAAGGGTCTGGAATGGATTAATCCATTTTGCATTACTTTCTATGGGGAAACCATGCCTCAGTTTTCAAATATTTCAGAACTCTAACGGTCTTCTGGAATAGATTACATTAGAAACCTGAGGTACCACTGTAAATGGAAACATATACCATGCTCGTGGATAGGAAGAATTAATATAGTTAAAATGCTCATACTACCTAAAGCAATATATAGATTCAATGCAATCCTTATCAAGTTACCAATGACATTTTTCACAGAACTAGAATAATCCTAAAATTTATATGGAACCATAAAACATCTCAAATAGCCACAGCAATCTTGAGAAATAAGAACAAAGTGGGAGATATCACGTTATCTGACATCAAGTCATACTACAAGGTTATAACAATCAAAATAGCATGGTTTTGGCATAAAAACATAGACACATTGGTCACTGGCACAAAATAGAGAGCCCAGGAATAAATCAATGCCTATATGGTCATTTAATCTATGACAGTAAAAGCAAGAATTTACACGGGGGTAAAGACAGTCTATTTAATAAATGGTGCTGGGAAAACTGGACAGACACATGCAAAAAAATGAAATGGCACCGCCTTCTTGTGCCATATACAAGAATAAATTAAAAATGGATTAAAGACTTAAATGTAAGACCTGAAACCATAAAACTCCTATAAGGAAATATAGGAAGTAAACTCGGACATTAACCTTAGTAATATTTTTAAGGATATATCCCCTCAGGCAAGGGAAGCAGAAGAAAAAATAAACACGTGGGATTACATCAAACTAAAAAGTTTTTTTCACAACAAAGGAAACCATCAATAAAACAAAAAGATGTCTTACTGAATGGGAGAAGATATTTGCCAATGATACATCTGATAAAGGGTTAATATCCAAAATTCATAAATAAAAAAATCAAAAACTCATACAATTCAACACCAAACAACCCAATTAAAAAATGGGCAGAGGACATGAAGCGACATTTCTCTAAAGAGGACTTACAGATGGCCAACAGGCATATGAAAAAATGCTCAACATCACTAATCATTAGAGAAATGCAAATAAAAACCACAATGAGATGCCACCTCACTCTTGTCAGAATGGCTGTCATCAATAAATCAACAAACAACAAATGTTTGTGAGGATGTAGAGAAAAGGGAACCCTCATGCACTGTTGGTGGGATTGCAGATTGGTACAGCCACTATGGAAAACAGTATGGAGGTACCTAAAAAATTGAAAATGGAGCTACCTTATGACCCAGCAATTCCACTCTTGGGTATCTATGCAAAGAAATCCAAAACACTAATTTGAAAAAATATATGTACTCCTATGTTTATTGCAGTGCTATTCACAATAGCCAAAATATGGAAACAACTGAAATGCCGATCAATAGATGATTGGATAAAGAAACTGGTACATTTATACAATGGAGTATTACCCGGCTATAAAAAAGAATGCAATCTTACCATTTGCAACAACATGAATGGACCTAGAGAATATTACGCTAAGTGAAATAAGTCAGACTGAGAAAGATAAATACCATATGATCTCACTTATATGTGGAATCTAAAGAACAGAATAAACAAACAAACAAAACAAAAATAGACTCAGATATAGGGAAGAAAAACTGATGGTTGCTAGATGGGAGGGGGGGTCAGGATGGGGGAGAAGGTGAAGTGATTAGAAAGTGCAAATTAGTAGTCATAATATAGTCATGGGAATACGAAATACAATATGGGAAATATAATCAATAATATTGTAAAGATTATGTAGGGTGCCAGGTGGGCACTGAACTTACCAGGGAGATAGATCACTTCATAGACTGTGCAGCTGTAATAAAAAAAAATAAAAAATATATATATATGTAAATATATATTTATAGTAAAATAAGACCAGGTCTTATATTAATTTTTGCTCCAATAGATGCATTAAAGCTGATGGTTTGGCTAGGTCTTATTTTCGGGGAAACACGGTATGTATATAGTCACGGGATGTGAAATACAGCACACAGAAGATAGTCAATGGTATTCTAATAGCTATATACAATGTCAGAGGGGTAGTAGACTAGGGGGAAGGGTTATCACTTTGTGAGGAGTGTAAATAAATGTCTATTATGTTGCTTTATATACATGAGACCAATAAAAACAATTTTGAAAGGTAATAAACACTACAGAACGTGAATTCTAGGGTTATTGTGAAGAATAAATGAAATAATGCTGTAAGATCTTATAGAAATATACATTTTATTTTACTTTATCATTTGGCCAGGTGTATTAGGAATATGTGAACTAGTACTTAAGAGCAATTAACTTTCATATACCAATATCCTCTATTCTGACATGCAAGAATTAATAGAATCTCCAAACTCATCCATTTGTTTAATAAACTTTTGTCTTCTCATCATTGAACTAGGTGCCTGGGACATAGTGAGAAACAAGATATAGTCCCTGCCCTCAAGGAATCTATAATGGGGGGATGGGGCAGAGTGGCAGAGTAATACATCACCAGATACCATCCTAGGTGATGTGTTATGGTAGATGTGTGTCTGAGTGCTACAGAGCATGGACAAATGGGCCATCTAAAACACACTGAGATGTAAGGGGAGGCTTTTTAGAGAAGTGTATGCTTATGATGAGTTTTGAAAGAAGGTAAATGCTACCTAAATTAAGAAAGTATGACAATGACACATTCCACAGGAGGAAAGAACAGGATACTCCAACGCAGTAAAGGATAGATCAGCATGACATGTCCAGGAACCTGTAATCAGACCCTTATGCCTTGCATGGGTACGTGCTTGCACATATCCATGCAAGACGCAAGGCCAAGTGGAAGGCAGGGCCAGTCACCAAAGACTCTTGGGCTAAGGCAAGGAGCTGAGCTTATCTCAGAAGCTACAGGAAATCATTCAAGATTTTAAGCAGAATGATATGTACATATTTGCGTTTTAGAAAAACTCCTCTGGTAGCAGAGTGAATAATTAATTGGAAGGAAGCATGACTGTGAGCAGTGAGAATGGTTAAGAGCTACTGCCGTGACACAGGGCTGATGGGGGGGAGGGCACCAATATAAGAGATTTTAAAAGAGTAGAATCTACAGTGCTTGGAAATTAATCAAGTAATCTTTGTGAGTTTTTAAAGATTAACCCTATATAAGAAAGATCAGATCTTTCTAATGAAAACATTATAAAACTGGATCCAAATTAAATGTCAAAAGTAGAGGGCTAATTGCTTATTATTGAAAATTCATCGTTGTGTGTGACGTTTTTAATAACCAGTGAGAGCCCCAAGCATTTCTTAATGAATCTCCTTTTAGAGTTAGGCTTCTTGTTGGTTTTCCTGTCAGAATAGAAAGTTTGGGATAGATTTTGGTATCTAAAGTAGTAACATTAATGAAGATAGTGACTCATTGAGTCGGTCTATGGAGAAATAGTTACGTATTTTGCTGTGTACAATGCACTCCTGTGTATAATGTTCACCCATGTTTTTGGCCCAAATTTTCAGGGGAAAAAATCTTTCATTTTAATTTTTTAATTCAAATTTGTATTTATTTATCTTTAGATACTTGTTTTTTGTATTATAAAAGAATTTTAGCATTTATTTTTTAACATATTATGGTATAATAATTTTATGTAACAAATAATTATGAAACATAAGAACAGATACAAGGTATAAGAAATTTTATGTACCAGTAACACATTTATGAGATTTACACATTATAGGAGGCCAAGAACTCTTCATAGTTGCAAGTTCATCCTAAATTCAACAAAACTGATGGTCATATTCCAGGATATTATTTTGCGTATGGCTATCGTTATTGATTTCTAGAGTTACACTTTTAACTCATAAGCATAAATAAAAGAATTAAAAACATTTATATAAATATGGAATTAGTATTACCCTTGTATAATGCACATCCTTATTTTTCCCTCACAAATTTGGGCAAAAAAAGTGTGCTTTATACACAGCAAAATACGGTAAGTTCAGCTTAGGCAATGGCCTATGGGGGAAGGGGTGAGGCAGAGAATGAAATGGGAGGGGAAAGAAATAGCTTGTGTTTCCTGAAACTGCCAAGGGAGTTGTCTATATTGATGGTTACTTGCTCAATTTTTTAAAATTAAATAAGATTCAGTACTTTTAAGCACATTGTAAAAATTAAAATCATATCTACATCATACCACTACCTATAAGCAATAATATTATTACATTTTATTTATGTGTTTGGAATGTGGCATCAAGCTCTTGGACATAGAGGCTAATCGTCCATCAGCGTGGCAGAAATCCACCAGTGATATTCAAAGCTAACCCTTCCACACAAAAGACTGAGTCATTAAGGAATCGTTTGTCTCACTTGTGGATGTGATAGTCACCCAGGGAATAACATCCTGGCTTTTCATATCTGCCAAATCCTTCCTACAGTCAGAACCTTTCTTTTTTCATATAAGTAGAAATCTTAAGAGTCTAGGACCACTCACCAGGCCTTCTTTCTTAATTTGCAAAGTCTACCTTCAGGAGATTCCGCAGCTGTTTTTTGTTTGTGTGTTTGTTTTTAAAGATAGAATTATGCCTACAAAATTCCTCAGGGTTTTTCATTGCATTTCAAGGACTCTGACTTTAACAGCAACAGCAAGTCTGAGTAATCAAAGACATACAAAAGAGAGATTCCTTTTAAAGAATGCTGAAAGAAACTTAGAACGAAGAAAGGGGGACTCTAAGAGTTAAACTCCCACAATAGATCCTCTACCATCAGGATCCACTAGCTGCTCAGATGGTCAGGAGCAGAGCAAAGGGTGAGAGCAGAGCTAGTTCACCAGACCTGTTTCCATTCATTCATTCATTCATCCACCCATCCATTCATTCATTCGTCTATTTGACAAATGTTTTGAGGGCCACCATGTACTGTGGACTTGAAGTACAATGCTAATAGGAGGTTGCCACAGTCCTTAAAGAATCCCCAGTCCACTGAGGAAAACTGCTAAACAAAGAATTGCTTAGCTGTTATGATACCGGTTGAGTGAAATAAATCTCAAAGTAGTTTGAAGAGAAACCAAAATTAAGAGAAGGGCACTTTTGGTAATTTATAGGACTAGCATTTTAAACATATAAACAACAATTTAAAAGGAAGCACCTTAGATCAAATAGTTTAGTACCAATTTGACCAGTTCTGTAGTAATATCCTGCCACCTTTTGAAACATAAAATAAATATCACCCTGGCTAAAATCCACACTTTCTTTAGAGGGAAATATAAACAATAAATATGAAAACAAACTGATTTGTGGTTTATGGCCCCAGTACTAAATGTTTCACTTGCAGTCTGATTTGCCGTAGCATGAAGAAAAGTTTATAGTAATTTATTCAAAATAAGATTTATTCATTCGTTCATTCATTTTAAACAAAAAGGTGATACATTCTTGGAGAAAATTAGGGGAATACAGAAAAGCGTAAAAAAAAATATGAAAATTTCCACCTAGTTACTGAATAAGAAATTGTGGACAATTAAGCTCAAAACATCAAAAGCCAAAATCGCCTGAGAGAGAGAGAGAGAGAGAAAGAGAGAGAGAGAGAGAGAGAGAGAGAGAGAGAACTGGAATTTGCCGAGGCTCACTCTCTGATGCGTTCCCTTCAGCTTTGACTGGCCCTGGCCTCGTGCACATGGTGACAATTTGTGCTGAATCCGTCGTAAGGCATCTGGACAGGCTGGAGGAGGTCAAAAATGAGTCGGGCTTTGTCGACGTGCTGACCCTGATGAGGCGCGTCATGCTTGATGCCTCTAACATGCTGTTCCTGAGGATCCCTTTGGACGGTACTGAAATTTTCATACTCCTGACTTGACATCCTGCCCTTTACTGAACAAGGGGAGAAGAGCGATAGCAGACTCAAGAAATGGCATGCTGTTTTCTACATAGTTCCTGTTTAAACATCTCTAATATTTCCTAATAATTTTTTTCCTAGTGTGTCTGCCTTGTTTGCTTATGAGATATAAATTTCTGTAAAGTAGGGACCATCTTCGATTTCTTTTATAAGTCCCCTCGTTGCTCTAGGAAATAGGATTCTACCCAAAGTCAAAACTTAACAAATGTGATCAGTTCATTTGGTCATTAATATATCCTACACCAAACTAATGTATTTAACTATTTCTAACCTCTCTTCTTTGCATGATATGTACATACATATATGTACATATACATACATCTATATAAATACGAGTATACATCACACCCTGCCCTCAAAGCTTGCAAGTGTGAAAACTTTGACTCTCTACCATGGTAATGGCACTGCTTGCTGCTGCTGGAAACAATGATGATAGCTACCATTAATTGAGTACCTACCATGTACCAAGTAGTATAAAAAGTTTCTTTACATAGAGTTTGTCATTTAGCGTTTTTAACAACCTTGGCAAGACGGCTCACTCAAGAAGCTACTTTCTTTTGACTGCCATTCAGGTGGGAGTCCCCATTCACTGAGGATTTTTAGTCACACCCTCTTGCCTGATCCCGTTCAGGCAGGGACTCCAATTTCAGCTTGCCTGTTTTATACACACCTCTCCTCAGGTTAGGCAAGAACATATTTTATAGGTCCCTGCTCCTTAGTTCCCTGCTAGCCTTGATTATTAGGAAGGATCTTGTAAAGGGAATTATAAATATCTCTGTTAACTTATGGATACAGACGGTGGTGCTAAGAACTTGCATATGCCATGCAGAGTTCATTTTATTTCCTTTCTCCTCTCCCAGTCCTTGCTAAACTCTACTTGTCTAAGGGACCCAGTAAAATGAAGAGGAAAGGACATTGCCCTGAGGTCGGATAGAACTGGGCTCCAGCCCTTGGGCCGGCCTGCCTGCCTGCCACACTGTATGGCGTTGGGCAAGTTTCTCAGCTTCTATGAACTGCAGTTTCTTCATCTGCCAAATGATGATACTATCACTCCCCTAGCAAAGTTATAAGGATTAAATGACGTCTCTTTGGTAAAGCATCTTGCGCGGTAGCTGGTATTTAGCAGTTGAAAATTAATATCTATTCCCTTCCCTTGTGTATAATTTGGAAAAAACAGGGGTTTTCTTTCCCCTAGTATTCAATTGAATTAAAGAACATTTATTAAGAGCAGACTATCAATGAGACACAAGGCAAAATACTGACGATACTAAGATGACTACATTCTGGGCTGAATATAAATAAGCATGAAAGCTAGGTGATGAGTGCTATGAAAAAAATACAAAAAAAAGCACTATGAGGTAAGAATACACTTACAAACTATTAATTAGGTACATAATTCAAGTAGATTATCCACTTAGTGGCTCTGCTTACCCAATACCAAATGAAGTTAAAATGTGGCTGTTGGCTGCCTAACAGGAGAGTAGCACGGCTTTTTGCTCTCCCAGGTGCCAGAATTGAGGCCATCTCAGCCATAATTACCAGTGCCCCTCTTATTCCCCAATGTCCAGAAAAATAGGAAGGAGATGGAGGCTCAAAGAGGGACGTGTGAGATTCTAGGCTGTGTCTCTATCACAAACTGGAAAACTGACAAATCTCTGGTCAACTCGCTGATTTAAATATCCAGCAGAATAAATTAGTGTTGATTTGTCCAGCAGCATTAACATGGCTAAAATGCCCACTGAAGGTGAAACCTTGCCTAGCTTAGAACCCCAGACTGGTAGGAGAACCTACAAGGAATCTTTTCTGCTCACAGTACTCTTCTTGGGCTCACGTTTTTACTCAATTTCTCTGCTCTTTTTTTTTTTTTTTTTCTTCCAGAAAATGCCATTGTAGTTAAAATCCAGGGTTATTTTGATGCTTGGCAAGCTCTCCTTTTCAAACCGGATATCTTCTTTAAGATTTCTTGGCTATACAAAAAATATGAAAAGTCTGTGTAAGTAATACAAGTTTGGAAAATTTATCTGAGAGATTGGATTGTTTTTTCATTGTGTCTTTGCTATTGTGGGCCTCTTCAACAAGTTTTCTGCTCTCCCAAGACCACAAAGGAGATTAAGTTGCTAATGAAACATTTTCTACATCAATTTGTCTGAATGTGGCTAGACAAAGAGTAAGGGAAGCTTTTGGCCAGGGCAGCTTCTTAGCCAGGGGGCCAAGTGGGTGGTCTGAGAGCTCCACATCCAGAACTAAAACATTGCAGTGTGTTTTGAGTTGAACAGAAGGGTTGGCTGAACCTATCATTATTATCTGTCAAAATTCTCTTTGCATGTCTGGAAAAATGGAAACACAGGATTCTTTTATAGTTGTGTTGCTTCTGAATGAATTTCCCTTGTAGGAATTGACAGACATCTCAAAAGAATTTTTTTTCATAATATATATAATGAACTTCAATAAAATATGTGATTTTTTAAAATTACATATCTTGTGTCTTTGGGGGATTCTGAAACTGTCATTAAATTGCTTTGCTTTGGTCTTAGACTTGTCTAGCTGAAAACTAGCCAAATGCCCAATGGCCTTAGTTAGTCAAGGGGTTTTTTGAGGGTAAGTAGCCAGCCACTAAACACTGCCACCTCCAACCATTAGTGAAAAGCCCATGCGAGCTAGAGACAGACAGACGTGGTTTGTATCTGATCTCTACCACTTAGTAACTAATGGCCTTGGGAAGTTATTTTAAGTAAAATAGCACGTGCCTTCCAGAGTGAGGATATAGGTTAATGAGATCCTATATGACGTACAACTTAGTGATTCAATATTTGTATATATTGCAAAATCATTACTGCAATAAGTCTAGTTAACATCTGTCATCATACATAGTTATAATTTATTTTTTCTTGAGAATTTTTAGGATCTACTCTCTTGGCAACTTTCAAATATACAATACAGTATTATTTGTAGTCACCATGTTGTACATTATATCCCCATGACTTATTTATTTTACAACTGGAAGTTTGTACCTTTTGACCCCCTTCACTCATTTTGCCCACCCCATCCCACACCCCCACCCCCACCTCTAGCAACCACCAATCTGTTTTCTATATATGTGAGCTTAGGTTTTCCTTCTTTCTTCCTTTGTTTCTTCCTTTGTTTCTTTCTTTGTTTCTTTCTTTGTTTCTTTCTTTGTTTCTTTCTTTGTTTCTTTCTTTCTTTCTTTCTTTCTTTCTTTCTTTCTTTCCTTTCTTTCTTTCCTTTCTTTCTTTCTTTCTTTTTGTCTTTCTTTCTTTCTTTCTTTCTTCCTTCCTTCCTTCCTTCCTTCCTTCCTTCCTTCCTTCCTTCCTTCCTTCCTTCCTTCCTTCCTTTCTTCCTTCCTTTCTTTTTCTTTCTTTCTTTCTTTCTTTCTTTCTTTCTTTCCTTCTTCCTTTCTTTCTTTCTTTCTTTTTATCTTTCTTTCTTTCTTTCTTTCTTCCTTCCTTCCTTTCTTCCTTCCTTCCTTCCTTCCTTCCTTTCTTTTTCTTTCTTTCTTTCCTTCTTTCATGAGATTCCACATGTAAGTGAGATCATTCGATATTTGTCTTTATTTATTATGCCAATACTTAAAATATATTTATAGAAAGGATTCTAGAATATCTAATCCCATCCCTATTTATTCAATTTTACATTTTTGCTTTTTAACTCCCAATATTACAGCAGTATTGTTTTCTACTTTTTATTTTAGCAAGTGTAAGGCTTTGCAGCCAAAGAATACCTTAAAATGGGTGCTTGCATTATATTTAATGTAATACAGAATATTATTTCCTGATATTGGGGAACAATACACTTACCCATGAACACATGTACTTAAGCACAAAGGCAAGAATAATAGAATTTAGATCTCAAGTTCGCCTATTGTTCTTCTAGTCTGATCCCTTCAATTTAAAACAGACATAAGGCTCAGAGACTTAAAGTAGGTTATGTAGAAAGAGAACATCCTGGAGTAGAATCTGACCTTCTGTCCGAGGTACTCTTCCTTCCACTGTCAAAATGCACAGAGACTTATTTATTCATCCATTCATTCATTTAACAAATATTTACTTAGTGTTTACTATGTGACAGGAACTGCAAGGTATGAGAATAAATATCAAGAATAATGCTCAATCATTTGAGCTTATTTTATAGAACAGAAATCTCAAACTCAATATAGTCTTGAGGGCCAGGCAAATAAAAGTGGGCTGGGCGGCTATAAGACAACTGGAAACGGAGGCGCGCATGGCAAACTGGAAAGTGCATGCCCCCACTACAGACATTCATTGATTTTGGTTTTGGCTTTTTAACTTAAACACTGTGCTGGCCAAATCAAAAATCAGAAAACATGATTGGATTTAGCTTTTGGTACCAGTTTTTAACTCTTAACTAGAGGTTATAGCTTTGATTTTCTACCAGCATCTAGAAATCTTAGCTAACTCTGGTTCCTTAACATGAAGTATAACATATATGTAATTTAAGGCTATTTCTGAATAATTAAGTATAAATTCAGTTATTCATGAGCACTAATGGCATCAAAGCAGATCATTTTATTTAAACAAATGGCAAATGAATCCATTTTTCTAGATGTCTTAACTGAGTATAGATAGGTTATAGTTTCACTTTTTTTTCCAGCAAGGATTTGAAAGATGCCATAGACGTTCTGACAGAAGAAAAAAGACACAGGATTTCCACAGCAGACAAACTGGAAGACTGTATGGATTTTGCCACTGAGTTGATTTTTGCCGAGGTACTGACCTGGACTAACCATAATTTCCACACAACATATGTTTATGACTGTGTACAGATGTGTAAAGATTTCCTTTAGGAATTGTTGCATGCTTCTGCTTTTAAGTATTTGCTTCAGTACTTCTATACCGCTCAACCCAAATAGCTCACTCCTTAGGCATTCTGGTAAGACTGACCTTTAAGACTGAAGTGACTCTGTGTCTGCACGATACAAAATATAAAAATGGGAGAGCCCAAAGACACTCTATATACATACATAATTGGTTATCGTTCAGTGTTCAGCTGAAGATTATGAAAACTGTTCACAGTTAATTACAGAGATGTGTAATTTCTATGATTTCATTTTGGTGAGGTTGTTGATCCTTGAGTGTGTCCTCCCCTCTTTTTGTGACATTTTGATTTACTTTTCCAATTTTTCTCTCCTCTTTCAATTATTCAGAAACGTGGTGACCTGACAAGAGAGAATGTGAACCAGTGCATATTGGAAATGCTGATCGCAGCACCAGACACCATGTCTGTCTCTGTGTTGTTCCTGCTATTTCTCATTGCAGAGCACCCTAAGGTTGAAGAGGCAATAATGAAGGAAATCCAGACTGTTGTTGGTAAGAATCTATCAAATAAACAAGAGAGCTTAGAAAAAAATTCCTTCTGAATATCAGCTTCTTATATTCTAAGAATCTGATGTCAAACAAGAACTTTATTGTTCTCTGGGTGATTGTAATCCACCCAGAGAACAATAAAGCAAGTCATTTTGTCACACTTTCATTATGCCAGGTATGTTAAAAATATGGTTCCTTCTGTGTTTTATTTAATTATGAAAATAATACATGCTCATTGAAGCAATTCAATAATAGAGACATGTATAAAGTAGAAAGTGACAGCCCCCATTTCCTTCCACTCTGCTCCCCAGCCTCATTCCCATTCCGCAGGGAGAACCACTGGTGCTGTGTACTCTTCAAGGTCTTTTTTTTTATGTGCGCATAAACACACACACATATATATATAGTTGTATTGATCTGTGTTAAAAAATTATGCGATCGTACACAACGTTTTGCTGACCTTCTCAGTGACAAAGGCTTTTGTTGGTTTCCCCAGGGAAATGGCTATCATTTATAGCAGTGTTTCCGGGTTTCAAGCAGTCCCTTCACAAATGAACTTCCAGTTGGTGGCAGAAGGAGAAGGAGAGGGTGATGGCCAAAGCAGGAGACTGATAAGCTTCCCTCACACCCTGATCCGGGATGCTGGCCTCTTCATCCCTTGACCCTCTCCATCTCCTCTGCAGCGCAGGCCCCAGGTTCCCGCTCAGCATTTCCTAACACTTCCTCTTCCTTTCTTTGCTCTGCTCCAACATCATTCTGCCCACAGCTCCTGACATTACCACCCGTCCATAGAAACACTGGCATATTCATAAGAAGTCAGAATTGCTTTCTTAGAGAAAACAGAATTCCTTATTTGGAATGTTGTCCACATGGGTAATCTTTTTAGGGACACACTTCTGACATATTTGATGAAGTGTCAGTAATGATGTAGACTTTTCTCTCTTGACCTTACACAATCCCTGTGAAAGGAGTTATTTGGTGGTAGAAAGGCACCATCATTTTAAAACCATTTGAGTGCTGCTTGAAATAGTTGACAATAAGGGGAAATTTCATAGAAGAGTTAAATACATGAAAGGGATCTACAGATGTGTAGCTGTAGGTGGGGAATTGCCTGGCAAGATAGATAGCAAGGAGCTTGGAATAACATCTGGGCTCCAAATTCCAGAATGTTCCCTTGAGTGCTGGCATCAGGTTACAGGTACTGTGCCAGCTGTAGGGGCACAGTGGTGAACAAGCCAGTGCCATAGCTGTACTCATGGGGCTCACGGGCTGGTAGGAGAACTCCACAAGCAAATTCAGTGGAATGAAGAGAGGGCCACAGAATGATGGAGTTCAGGGAACAAGGTGGGGATGACTCTTGAGACCATAAGCCTTTAATACAATTTCTTTAGAGGCGAAAAGTGTTTGTGCCCCATGATGTCTCCCTGACACGTCAACAGGCCTCTGCAAAGATATAAAAGCCACAGAACCGTCTACCCATGTGTCCATCCTCCCTCTAGCTACATATGGTGATGACTTCCCAGGGAACACTTTTGGTTACCTTCTCCGTCATCTTCTCTTCTACCTCCTCACCCCAGATAAATACACTCTATTAGACCCTTGAGTGTACAAAGGGCAGTATGTGAGGGGCAGGGCTGTTAGAGTTTTTGACCAAGTGAGACCTTTCCTGAATGCATAGTTGTTCATTCCCGAGTATAGGGCTGCCACGGGATCCTGGGCTGTTTTGATTCTGCAAAAATGGTATCCCACTTGAGGGTGCTCTGAAGCTTTACCGATGCTGGGAGTAATTCAAGCCTCTCTAACCAATATCAGGCCAATCTGAGACAGTGGGTGTGTCCTTCAACCCCCAGCAGACTGAAGGCTGATCTGAGGCACCCATATCATTGTGGTAGGGAGAGAGGGGCTTCTTGCCACTCTACTGCAACAGGTTGTTCTTGAAGAGATGGCGGGCCATTAGTGATGTGTCCTGGGCAGACGACTGCGCAGGCAACCAGAGGAGAAAATGTATTGAAGTTCACTCTCTCACTTTGACGAGAAAAAGAGTGAATGTCCCCTAGAATTTAGAGTAGGGGACAAAACTCCAAGACCTCAGAGGCCAGACACATAAATGTTGGAAGCAGATTGGGTGGGTCTACATGAGACTGCAGAGGAATTGCCCCTCTAAAGGGCTCATCGGCCACTCAACTCCAGCCCATTTTTGTCAGGTGGGGATAGGAACCCACTGTTACCGCGTTTTCTGTTTTTTCTAAAAATCCAGGCTTTTCTATAAAATTTGCTAGCTTTTAAGATAATTGGCTTCAAATATGAATGTTTATAAAGTACTCTGTGGGACAAACATAACATATTTGGCCCAGGTTGCTGGTTTGCATTAGAATTATAGATATAAAATTTTTTCCAACAAAGAGCAAATCGTTCTGTGGAAACTATAGGAGTTTTAATGCCCATCACATGTTGAAACTAACATTACCTCCTTGTCCTTTTTTATCTGCTCCCACAGGTGAAAGAGACATAAGGATTGATGATATTCAAAAATTAAAAGTGGTGGAAAATGCTATTTATGAGAGCATGCGGTACCAGCCTGTTGTGGACTTGGTCATGCGCAAAGCCTTACAGGACGATGTCATCGATGGCTACCCAGTGAAAAAGGGGACCAACATCATCCTGAATATTGGAAGAATGCATAGGCTCGAGTTTTTCCCTAAGCCCAATGAATTTACTCTTGAAAACTTTGCAAAGAACGTAAGAGCCCTTCCTTAAAACTAAATGTACCCCTCTTGAAAAATGTCAGCTGTTAAATCCTCTCTGGCTCTGTGCTTGCGTCATGTACATTTCATTCTATTTACTTGTTCCTCTCCACAACCTCACCAGGAACACATGTATCCCCCAGCTTGGAACATGGCTACCATGTTCGTCCTCAAGCCGAGGATGCTGGGTCTTCAGCTGTAGGGATTATTTACATGGTGGCGAGATAATAGGTCAAAATGTAAAAAAGTCAGGCCCTTAATTTGACTAAAATGAGCTGAATTTTGATTAAGTCAACCCACCTACTTTTCCATTTAAAGTTATAACTTTGTCATCAGGTAGCTTCAGCGATTACACTATCTAAGCCAAGGAAAGTCCACTTCTGCTTCAGGTGGAAATGAAATGAAACCAAAAGATTTGGGTTTTGCAGTCTTCCCTCGGTTCACCCAATGATCCGACAAGCACTAATTCCCATTCTAAATAGGAGTTGGCTATTAGCAGAGCTTTGGCATTTTCTTTTTCTATCATTGAAGTATACTGTAGATTCTGCTTCCATTATGTCAAATTGGAGGCAATGATGCTGATAACCTATTCTCCAGATAATACCCTCAGTGCCTTCTTTTTCATTTGCATATGGTATTGAAAAATGATTTTAATTAATTCAGTTCTCTAATTCATTGTTTCTGTATGAGCGACCCTTGTCATGTTGACAGTTGGTCAGCAAAACTTACTGAAAATCTACTATGCAACAGGCACTATGTAAGTTCAGATGTGGACTAGACAAACTGTTTGAGTGAATCAAACAGAGATTGCATAATGCTAGCCTTCAATACTCTGGCTAATTGTCTGATCGTTTTCATAGGTTCCTTACAGGTATTTTCAGCCATTTGGTTTTGGGCCCCGTAGCTGTGTGGGAAAGTACATCGCCATGGTGATGATGAAAGTCATCTTGGTTACACTTCTGAAACGATTCCATGTGCAGACACTGCAAAGTCGAGAAGCGTGTATTGAAAAAATGCAGAAAATAAATGACTTGGCCGTGCACCCGGATGAGAACACCAACTTACTGAATATGATTTTTATCCCAAGAAATTCAGACACATGCCTCAAATCCTAAGAAGATTGGTCAGTACCTACTCTGAAGCACTTCTCATCAGTAGCTCACAAGGAAACCATCCATCTTTGCCAGATAGTGTCATCCTCACAGTGAACATTTGGTGGTCTGCGGCATTTTACAGGTATACCTCCTATGGGTTGTCAGCAAACCAGGAGACATCGGTCATCTGATTTTGTTCAAACAGGAGAACCACAGGAAGAGAAAATATAGAGGCCAAGAGTTTGCAGGGAAAATAGTCAGTGAAGAAACTGTAGCCCAAAGGCCCAGTTCTACAAAAATGTTAGAAAAGATAGGCCATCAGCAAATCTTCCATCTGTTTTCCCACAGGATCTCCACTGTCCTGCCTCAAGAGCAGTTTAACATCTGGGGCAGAAGCACTCAAGTCTATTAGAAAGACCAGGCTGATGTCTGAGTGCCTAGACCAAACATACCTGCTAGTGTGCATAAAGGTGTTTAATTTAGTTTTCAGTGGGATTGGGACTGCAGCATTCACAGTCTTTGGAGAAATACAAATTCAGCATTTGATTTTTCCTATGAATTATATTCAATTAACTCTTGTTTATCCACATGTGACTTGTCTGTGGCAAAAGTTTAAATCAGAGATGATCCTTTCTCAGTCTCAATTCATGCCTCAGCCACTTACTTCGCTACAATAGATGTAGATTCAGGTATACAACATAACTTAGTAATAACTCTAGTAAACTATAATTAGGAACAGAAATCTGCTGTAGGAAAAGAAGTTCACATAATGCATTTCAAATTAAATTTTTTTTTATGTTTGCATTGTTGCTTAGCTCCATCAGTGTCGATTCAAAAGAGATAACTTTAAATAATGACATCATCTATTCATTCTTACAGCAGCTCCAATGATTTGGGGTGAATTCCTAAATCTGTAACTAACCCTACAACCCAGTGCAGTCAAACTTCTAAGGAGTGCTTCTCCCTCGACATTTTCCCCCTCTCTTTCTATGACCCCAAAGCCAAGGGCAACAGATCAGTAGAGAGTATAATCAATGTAGAAACCCTGCAATCATTTTTTATCCTACCTCTGATTGAACAGTTATCATAGAGTTTTGACAATTGTCTAGTTTATATGTAGCAATGGATAAAATGTACACGTAGGAATTAGCTTGGTAGAGGGAATGAAATATATGAGTTAATTTTTCAAATATCACTTGTGTTATTGCCAGTATGATTGTATCTACTGAATGTCACTTAAAAGCTGATTAAATTCATTTACAAAAATTTAAATGTTTGTCATTGAGTCAGCCATGAACCTCAACATTTGAATTTTATTTTCATCCACTGTTTGGCAATAGGACAACAACAGAGTATAAAATGAGACAGTAAGCTCCTTGAGAGCAGGAGCTGTTTCTTTTGTAATACATCCCATGTTTATTCTCAAGAACAGTACTAAATAGACACTCTTACTCATAGACACTCCCAACTGACCCTAGAAACTAAATATAGAAGAGGCAGGGATTCTAAGAATTCAAAGAAGGGCATTAGTAAACAAGGAAATATTTGAACTTGGAATTATTTGAATCATCTGTATGGCCTAAACATGCATGCAAATACAACTGTGCGCCTAATTATGTCCATAATCAGCTCTACACAATCATCCAAATAATTCAGGATTTATTTATTTGAAAGTAAGTCCAGGATTTTAGACTTAATGTATCCAGGTGAATTCACACTATGATTATTAATACACTTTATTTTGCTCTGGCTAGAGCTGCATAGTAGAGGAAAACAGACTGGATCGGTATACTTCACTCATCCAATTCCCTTGGAACTTTACTGTGTTTTATATGTATATAGGTAGCCAAGGCCTACGTCTATACACTCAAAGTAAAACGGAAGGTTGATACAGCTGTAGATAGACAATGCAGATACAAAAATATGCTGTGTCCTCTCACCAACATTGGTATGGATTACACCACAGGAGCCCTACAGTCATTTCCAATGCTTTTGTTCTGTTATTATTTTGTTTCTTAAACATAACACCATTTCCCCATTTGCATCTAAGCCCTAATAACAAATTAAGTGTATAAGACAATCTCACTTTCAGGTCAAATATGCAAGTTGGTCGTTGAACACATGATCTGAGCATTCATTGTGTGTTTGTTGGCAGCCCCAAACACTAATATGTCTGCCCTAACTTACTGCTGCAGGGGCATGGGTAAGTTTGTGGAACACATTTTACTCACAAATAATTGTTTTATGCCCTATTTGAACTTGTGAGCAAACCAATGGGTTTGCTGGAGCAAATAATCTGTTGAGGTTCATACTCAAACCTATTGGATCACTAAGTGCTCAGTTATACTTCCCTTCCCAGCTGAAATCAACACTTTCTCTGGACACCTGGACACCAACACTTTCTCTCTGGCATGCTCACCACCTTCTCAAAACGCAGCTCGCTTCCTTTAGTATTCATACACCTATAGAAACAACTGAAAACAGGCAAAGAGAAATGAACTCTCACTTTGCAGAAATCCCTGCCATGATAATGCAGGAGTGGCTGATATCTCTTTGTGTGTAGTCCTTAGGACAAGTGTGAAAGGAAGGAATTGTTATAAATCATTAAGGTACCATAAGTGATAAGTCTCCATCACCAAGTGCTTATCATGGGCTAGGTTATCTCATTTAAATTTCATAGCAATCATGCAAAGTAGAGATTATTCTCTGCTTTGCAGATGATAAAACTGATTCTCAAAGAGTAATTGCCCCACTCACTTAACTAGAAATTTGAATCCCCTAACTTACCTCAAAGTCTATGACCTTTCTTGTACGCTATACTCACTAAAAGTGGGATTTGGTCCTTTGTAAAATCAAATATAGTATAATGATAAATGCCTGTAAATTTTAGTTGACATAAGTATTAAAATTGGGGATAGGGTTAGTAGAAAATCAGGTATTGAGAACACTGGTGAATTTTGGTCCTATCAGCCCTGACTGGCCACTACACCATGGGAAAAAAATCCAAAAGCAATGACTTAGGACTTTGGCCTGTCTCTTCAATTACCAGCTAAGGGTGGGTCAAACCAGTTATATTGATTTGGCTATATTATGGAGTTAAAGTTAATTTATCAATATGTTTCCTCTAGCCATCCATGTTTTATTTATCTCAGTGTCTGACATACAACATGAACTCAATAAAGTTTTGGAGAATGAATGAGGGAAGAATCTTTGAGCCAATAAGAGAAGCAACTTTTATTTGATTCACAAGAATAATTGGTGTTACATGTATACATTCTAAAATGTGGTCTTTGCAGTCTACTAAATACCAGTGAACCAGTCCTAAGCAGTGAATGAACTAGTTATGCATTTAAAACAAGAAAAACAAAAATAGAGCCAAACGAGGGTGGAGGAGTTGGATCCCTCTCAGTCAGAGTTACTAGGAAGGGAATTCCTGCTCATTAGGGAATTATACTAGATGAACTTTGGAACTTCTGTAACTTGAGAGTCCACAACTCTATAGGTTGGAACCCACTCTACAACCAAATGGTGAGGATTTGAATATGTGCTTCTTTGAAACCAGAAAGCTGGTCTTGTGGAACACACAGCCTCAAAAAGATCATTTTTCAACCTCTCTTAGCTTAATAATCAGTCATGTTCTTAAACATCACAAATATATGATATTCTGTGCTTAATTATTATATTTGATGCCCACAGTTACCAGGAGAGGCAACACTATACATATTTGCTAGTCTAACTCATTTCCAAATAAATCATAAAAGCACATTTGATCTTATTTCAATGCAATTATTGGTGGTTCTCCTTCTTGGGTCTCATTCTAGTCTCTTTCAGTAGCCTGCATTCTTACTTCTCTTAGGTCTTTTGTGGGTCCCTCCTCATAAATCCTCTTGGTAGCCCCTTCCTTGCACAGTGCCCCTCAGCTTTTCTCAGGTCCAGTGCTGAGGACTCTGCTTAGGGAAGCCCTGCCTGGTTTCCTGACCCCAGGCCTGCTGTCCTGTCCCAGCAAATCTTGGGTGTGTGTGTTTGGTTTTGGTCCTATTTCTTCCTCCTGTGTAGATCTACCTTCCACATTTCCCTCCTTGTTCCTAAGCCTCTGTTACCTCCTTCCTCTTTCTCTTACAATCACCAGTCACCTTCCCGAATTGCTGTAGGCAGAGGTCGCTGGTTCAGCAGTTTCATGGGCCCTTTTATTGAGCTGGTGAAGCTGAGGTGCCCATCCCTCTTTAACCACCACAGGCTCTAGCCTAGAGGATGTGCAGCTCCTCCTCCCTGAATCAGTCTTGGGACTGCCTTAACAAACTACCACAAACTTGGAGGCTTAAAACATCAGAAAGATATTCTCTCATGGTTCTGAAGGCCAGAGTCTGAAATTAGGACACCGGCAGGGCTGCTCTCCCCTGGAGCCTCTAGAGGAGAATCCTTCCTTGCTTCTTCTTGGCCTCCTTGGCTTGTGGCCACATCACTCTAATCTCTGCTTCTGTGGCCATGTTATCTTCTCTTGTCTCAAATCTCCCTCTGACTCTCTCTCATAAGAACATTTAGTATTTGATTGGGGTCTACCCAGGTAATCCAAGATGATCTCATCCAAGATCCTTAACTTAATCACATCTGCAACGACCCTTTTCCCAAATAAGGTCACATTCGCAGGTTCCAGGGATTTGGATGTGGGCATATTTTTCTGTGGGGTCGGGGGAGAGCATCATTCAACCCACTACACCTCTCATGATATGACTGGCAGTTCTCACTTTCTAGAGAAATGTTTTTTAAAACTTGGATGTACATTGGAGTCACCTGGGCTTTTGTAACACCGCAAATCCCGACTCAGTAGGTCTGGGTGGGGCCTGAGATTCTGCATTTCTAACCAGCTCCCAGCTCTCACTGATGCTGTGGTATGAGATCCAAGGTGAGCAGAGTGTGCAGCAGCAGCAGCTTCCAGAAGCTCATTAAAATGAAGACGCTCAGTCCCCACCCAGACCTGCTGAGTCCGAATCTACACTGGAACAAGATCCCGAAGCACTTTGGTTGTGTGTTCAAGTTTGAGTACCATTGATCAGACCAGATTTTTACCCTATTATGATACACCCAAGATCCCTCCCATGCCACTCTGCACCTGCCTTGTGGAGTCGTTGCCATGTTAGAGCAGGTCTTCAGCAGTCCCCTGCGTGGGGATAATTCCCCTGGGCCCCTGAGGGGAAGCCCCCAGAAATTAACCCATTGTGGGGACAGAGCCAGGAGTGCAGTTTCCAGGCTCTCGGCCTCACATAGAAAGGTGCTGGCTCAGGTAGTAAATGGCCATCAACTGTGACTGGTTGGCCGTCAGCTGTGGCTAGTTGGCCGTGAGCTGTAACCAGTGAGCCATTGGCCACTAATATAACTGCCGTGGCTATGCTAGCAAGATGAATGGGGGCTAGCAAGAGCGGATTGCAGAGAGGCAGATGCCGCTGGTGAGAATATAGTGATATGACACCCCTACTTATGGCTCTGTGGGTGTTCCTTTATGGCCTCACCGTGTCCTGCATTCTTACGTGGGGAGCCCTGCATGACACTGTCCTTATCTCCACATCAAAATAAAACTAGGAAAACTCAAATAAAACACAAATCTCTGAAACCAATTTTATAATTCTCCAGAATTAAATTAAGTTTTTCCTTAA